>NC_066838.1:24004884-24332795 GCF_001640805.2 Lates calcarifer | reverse complement strand
CTATACTATGACATTTTTTCATGTTTTTTGACGCCATACTATACTATGACATTTTTTCATGTTTTTTTGACGCCATACTATACGATGACATTTTTTCATGTTTGTTGACGCCATACTATAATATGACATTTTTTTGACCGTTTTTGACGCCATACTATGACATTTTTTCATGTTTTTTGACGCCATACTATGACATTTTTTCATGTTTTTTGACGCCATACTATACTATGACATTTTTTCACGTTTTTTGATGCCATACTATACTATGACATTTTTTCATGTTTTTTGACGCCATACTATACTATGACATTTCTTGACCATTTTTGATGGTTTTTGACCTCTTATTATACTAAGATATTTTTTGACATTTTTTGACGTCTTACTGTACTATGAGATTTTGTGATGGTTTTTGACATCTTAATATACTATGACATTTTTTGACCATTATTGACGCCTTACTATTCTATGACATTTTTTGACACCTTACTGTACTATGACATTTTTTGGATGTTTTTGACCCCCTGCTATAGTAAGAGATTTTCTGACCATTTTCGATGACTTACTATACTATGACGTTGTTTGGTCGTTATACTATATTTTTGGCTAATTTTTATGCCTCTCTATATTATTAATGTTTTTTGTTAACTTACTGTAGTACGACATTTTTTGTTGCATTTTCATTTTTTGACTTTATTACATTTTTTTTCTACATTCATGTGTCTTATTTACCTTTGTTTTTTAAATTTTGATTCTTTACCAAGTCATCTTTTTGGTTACATTTTTGATGCCTTACTATACTGTCACATTTTCATCTTTATTTCAGATTACTATTACTTTTGCATCACTTTTATATTTCAGAATACTTTTAATATAACCTTTGATATTAGATAATTTTTATCAATACATATCACTACTTACTAGTATGAATTTACAGATAAGTTTTACTAATGCAAACTATAGTGATTGCTGTAAACTACTTTGTACTGCAGATTAGTTAGATTATTAGATTTTAATTATATTTTAATAAGTGAATAAATTGTTTGTTGATAAAATGTTTCATGAATCTGTTTTTTTTCCACAGAAACAAAAATGTTTTCTTACCTTCACCTTTAGTGGATTCCGTTCCCTGAATTCAGCTGAAAACACATAGAACATTTGTTTAATACCAGGTTTTTTGAAACACAACATTAATGAAAAATAAGGCATAACTGGTTATTGTCTTTCCAATACCTCACAGTAGCAGTGATTTTATCCTTAAAAATTCTCCTTATCTTTTAAGTGTTCATACATGAACTATCTAAATAAACTTCATTAATGGGCTAAGTCTATTTTCTGACAAATTATGAACTATTCAGACTGAAGATCAAATACTGAACGTTAATTTAATGTCAGTGCTCTGTGTTGGACAGTTGATGTAAAACTGTTTGTGAATTAGAGGAAAATCAAAGAGGACCATACAAAGGAAAATGATCAATACACTACTACCTATTTCTCATCAACAGTTCAACCATAAAAACACAGAGAAATATTCAACATTACAGCTCAAACAGAACATTGAACAAACATTAGAGGGTTGTTTCAGGAAATTAAATATTGATATACTGAATACTGAACAGTTTAATGTCAATGCTCTGTGTTGGATAGTAGATGTAAAACTGTTTGTGAATTACCTGGAGGCCTCTGTCCTGGTCTCAAAGAACTTCATTGTACAAAGACTTTCTGTGATCGTGGACTACGTCTCTTTGATCGCGGACAATGTCTCTGAGATTATGGACAAAGTCTCTGCGATCATGGTCAATGTCTTTGTGATCGTGGACGATGTCTCTGAGATCATAGACGGTGTCTCTGTGACCATCAAAAATGTTTCCATGATCGCGGGCAGTGCCGTCAAATCGGTGACCCCCGTCTCCGCCGATTCTATCGCAAGGTCTCTACGAAGCATGGGACAATGTCTCTGATCACGGACAACGTCTCTCTCATCTTTGACAAGGTCTCTGCGATCATGGACAATGTCTCTGATCATGGACGATGTCTCCCTCATCCTCAACAATGTCTCTCCGATCATGGACGAAGTCTCTGCGATCGTGGACGATGTTGTGGATAAAGTGGTGACACCTGGAGGAAATCAAAGAGGACCATACAAAGGAAAATGATCAATACACTACTATCTATTTCTCATCAACAGTTCAACCATAAAAACACAGAGAAATATTCAACATTACAGCTGAACCAGAATACTTTTCAAACATTAGAGGGCTGTTCCAGAAAATTAAATACTGATATACCGAATACTGAACATAAACACTTTAATGTCAGTGCTCTGTGTTGGACAGTTGATGTAAAATTGTTTGTGAATTACCTGGAGGCCTCTGTCCTGGTCTCAAAGAACTTCATTGTACAAAGACTCTCTGTGATCGTGGACTACGTCTCTTTGATCGCGGACAATGTCTCTGAGATTATGGACAAAGTCTCTGCGATCATGGTCAATGTCTTTGTGATCGTGGACGATGTCTCTGAGATCATAGACGGTGTCTCTGTGATCATCAAAAATGTTTCCATGATCGCGGGCAGTGCCGTCAAATCGGTGACCCCCGTCTCCGCCGATTCTATCGCAAGGTCTCTACGAAGCATGGGACAATGTCTCTGATCACGGACAACGTCTCTCTCATCTTTGACAAGGTCTCTGCGATCATGGACAATGTCTCTGATCATGGACGATGTCTCCCTCATCCTCAACAATGTCTCTCCGATCATGGACGAAGTCTCTGCGATCGTGGACGATGTTGTGGATAAAGTGGTGACACCTGGAGGAAATCAAAGAGGACCATACAAAGGAAAATGATCAATACACTACTATCTATTTCTCATCAACAGTTCAACCATAAAAACACAGAGAAATATTCAACATTACAGCTGAACCAGAATACTTTTCAAACATTAGAGGGCTGTTCCAGAAAATTAAATACTGATATACCGAATACTGAACATAAACACTTTAATGTCAGTGCTCTGTGTTGGACAGTTGATGTAAAATTGTTTGTGAATTACCTGGAGGCCTCTGTCCTGGTCTCAAAGAACTTCATTGTACAAAGACTCTCTGTGATCGTGGACTACGTCTCTTTGATCGCGGACAATGTCTCTGAGATTATGGACAAAGTCTCTGCGATCATGGTCAATGTCTTTGTGATCGTGGACGATGTCTCTGAGATCATAGACGGTGTCTCTGTGATCATCGAAAATGTTTCCATGATCGCGGGCAGTGCCGTCAAATCGGTGACCCCCGTCTCCGCCGATTCTATCGCAAGGTCTCTACGAAGCATGGGACAATGTCTCTGATCACGGACAACGTCTCTCTCATCTTTGACAAGGTCTCTGCGATCATGGACAATGTCTCTGATCATGGACGATGTCTCCCTCATCCTCAACAATGTCTCTCCGATCATGGACGAAGTCTCTGCGATCGTGGACGATGTTGTGGATAAAGTGGTGACACCTGGAGGAAATCAAAGAGGACCATACAAAGGAAAATGATCAATACACTACTATCTATTTCTCATCAACAGTTCAACCATAAAAACACAGAGAAATATTCAACATTACAGCTGAACCAGAATACTTTTCAAACATTAGAGGGCTGTTCCAGAAAATTAAATACTGATATACCGAATACTGAACATAAACACTTTAATGTCAGTGCTCTGTGTTGGACAGTTGATGTAAAATTGTTTGTGAATTACCTGGAGGCCTCTGTCCTGGTCTCAAAGAACTTCATTGTACAAAGACTCTCTGTGATCGTGGACTACGTCTCTTTGATCGCGGACAATGTCTCTGAGATTATGGACAAAGTCTCTGCGATCATGGTCAATGTCTTTGTGATCGTGGACGATGTCTCTGAGATCATAGACGGTGTCTCTGTGATCATCAAAAATGTTTCCATGATCGCGGGCAGTGCCGTCAAATCGGTGACCCCCGTCTCCGCCGATTCTATCGCAAGGTCTCTACGAAGCATGGGACAATGTCTCTGATCACGGACAACGTCTCTCTCATCTTTGACAAGGTCTCTGCGATCATGGACAATGTCTCTGATCATGGACGATGTCTCCCTCATCCTCAACAATGTCTCTCCGATCATGGACGAAGTCTCTGCGATCGTGGACGATGTTGTGGATAAAGTGGTGACACCTGGAGGAAATCAAAGAGGACCATACAAAGGAAAATGATCAATACACTACTATCTATTTCTCATCAACAGTTCAACCATAAAAACACAGAGAAATATTCAACATTACAGCTGAACCAGAATACTTTTCAAACATTAGAGGGCTGTTCCAGAAAATTAAATACTGATATACCGAATACTGAACATAAACACTTTAATGTCAGTGCTCTGTGTTGGACAGTTGATGTAAAATTGTTTGTGAATTACCTGGAGGCCTCTGTCCTGGTCTCAAAGAACTTCATTGTACAAAGACTCTCTGTGATCGTGGACTACGTCTCTTTGATCGCGGACAATGTCTCTGAGATTATGGACAAAGTCTCTGCGATCATGGTCAATGTCTTTGTGATCGTGGACGATGTCTCTGAGATCATAGACGGTGTCTCTGTGACCATCGACAATGTTCCCATGATCGCGGGCAGTGCCGTCAAATCGGTGACCCCCGTCTCCGCCGATTCTATCGCAAGGTCTCTACGAAGCATGGGACAATGTCTCTGATCACGGACAACGTCTCTCTCATCTTTGACAAGGTCTCTGCGATCATGGACAATGTCTCTGATCATGGACGATGTCTCCCTCATCCTCAACAATGTCTCTCCGATCATGGACCATGTCTCTGCGATCGTGGACGATGTGGTGACACCTGGAGGAAATCAAAGAGAAAGAAAATATAAAGGAAAATGATCAATACACTACTATCCATTCCTCATCAACAGTTTAACCATGAAAACACAGATAAATATTCAACATTTTTGTGTCTATCAACTAATTATTGAAGCAATCATGTATGTTACTGTGAACTGCATAACAACAATAAACACTATCAATTAAGTAAATTTCTGAATGTAGCATTTTAACTTGTGTTGTTTATCATTATTCAATAAAAAGTCTCAGTATTTCTTCCACCACAGATGGTCACATACAGAATCATTATTTCACATTACAACCTTATTCTTATTAAAACATATTTCAAATGTCTTGTTTCGTGTTGTTAAGTTTAATGAATAACAGCAAAATTTACAAAGGACTTAACAGCAGCTTAAAAATTTTAAGTAAACATGACATTTTCCCTTCTATTTTGGATTACTACTACTTCTGCATTCAGTTTACTTTTACTGTTACCTCTAATATTAGATTACTTTTACCATTACATATCACGAGCACGAAAACATGAGAAGGCCCTGTTGCATTTATGCTGATTCTTATTGTTATCGTCCAAAATGAATCGCCTTTTTGAGGGACTACAATTGCTCAAAACCTCACGAAACTTTACACATGCGTGAAACCCGGTGAAAATATACGTATTTTAAGGGTCTCGTCCATGGAGGTGCAAAATGGCTCTATAGCGCACCCTGGAAAAATTCAAAAGTGACCCCCCACTGGGCTTAGTTTGTGGTAAGTGGACGAAACTCTGACCACATATGACATTCCCGGATGTACAAAATGTCTTCTGATGCCATGAACTCAAATCAATAAGTCAGACATTTTGGCTTTAATACACAAATTTTGCTCATTTTCGACATTTGGGGGACATTGTATTTGAACAAACTCCTCCTAGAGATTTAATCATACCACCTGTTAACGCCTTTGTGATTACAAGTTATCAAAAGCTTGAGTTTTCGTCAAAGGGCTCGGCCGTGGCGGCATCTCACATTTGCATTTGTTGCTAACGTTGACATCCAGGTGTAAAGCAGCCGCTATATAATACAAAATGCCCACAAAGAGACAAAAAACAATGACAATGACATGATAGACTGCTATAAACTGAGTCTAAATGACCAGGATGGAACACAAAGAGATGCAAAATGTCGGTAAAGTGACTGTACACAATTACAACAGGAATTTAAACAGACTGTGAGGAGCTTCCTGTGTCCACAACGCTAGACGCTAACGCAAATGCTAATGCTAGCCGCTAGCTAGTTCGCTCCTTAGCCTTACCTTCGCGCCGCAGGTGTGTTAAACGTCCAGCCTCACTCGTGTGCGACAAAAAAGCTGCTTCAAAGCTCGTTTTAACATCCAGGCTTCTTCCGTAAGTAAGTTCTCTCACAGTGCTGACAAACCGAGGCAACGCCTCAACCGCTGGTTTAAATCTGTTTCCCGGCCTCGTTTCTCCGCCTCTCTGCGCTACGCTCCTCCCAAAGGGTCATGACCGGTGACGACACACGACGCAGCCAATGACAACACTCGCAAGCGATCAACGGCAGAAAAAAACGCCAATATGGCCTCCTGATTCTTTTCCGCTTAGCAACCCCTGATTGCTTTTATAATACATCCACGGGGAAGGTGGGACACCAGGTCTGGTTCATGTATTATAATACATCTCTATATATATATATTTTTTCATTTGGATGTGGACATAGTAAGTTTGTGCACTGAAATGTGGAGGAATAAATTGTTATATAAATAAGGACGAATGTCGATAATTTAGGAATAAAACTGTCAAATTTGTCTTATGTAAGTGCTACTAAAGTTGAGATTTCTAGCTGAGTGTATGAGAATAACATTTTGAGAAAACAGCCTTTAAAGATTTGTATTGTGATTGAAATCTCCAGGCGCTACTAGACAAAATGTAGTAAAATAAACACCTAAATGTGTATTTTGGACTTTTTCTCTCCACTTACCACGTTATGAAAACAAAACGGCTCGAAATTTAACAGTAAATGAACAAAACAATATTTTTTTTTGTGTCCTGCCATAGGTAAAAGAATTTTATGCAAAATTTACTTAAGCATTAAAAGCAAAAGTACTACTCTGTGAGTGTCGCACTTTATTACATTGTTATTACTAATGTATTAAGTAATTAACATGTTAATGTTGCAGTTGAAGCTGGAGCTATAAGTTTTTTTAGTTTAATTTGAAATACAAATTTAATAGCTTCATTCTAAGGTAGATTTTGTATGCAGGACATTAATCTGTTAAGTAACTCCAGCTGTGAAATGTAGTGGAGTAAAAAGTACAGTAATCCTTTCTGAAATGTACCAGAATGTATACTGAATCAACATATTGAAGTAAAATACAAGTACTTGAAAATGCGTACTGTTCGTAAATGTTGCTACTGCCTAAAACAGGTGAATTAAAAATGACAACGAACTAAATCAAAACATTTTTAATTAGAAAGTTGAAAAAACGGCAGTAGGTACATAGGACCTCTATTGGCTAGGGAACAAACAGCAACAGAGATGTTGAAATACAAGATATGAACATAATCTACTAAGCGAGGAGACTGCAATTTTCACAGAAAGATTACCAAAAAAAAGATGACTGCAAATGATGTACATTTAAAATAAATAAATAATAGAAATACATATTCATTGAATAGTGTAGCCATTTCTCTTATCTATGTTATTATTGCTGGTATATATTACCTTTAAATGTATTATGATTTAAAACAGACATATTCTGACAACCTTCGTTGGTTGCAAACCAATATCAACATGATCAATAAAATCGTTTATACATTTAAAATCGTGATGCATGAGTTTAGCAATTAAGAATCACAGACATGAACATTCATTTTTTTTTAGGAGCTTCATGTTTTGTTTTTTGTTACCCCTCCTCCCTCCCAATACATTATGTGATGAAATGATGTCTAGAACAGAACGGATGTATTGATACAGTACAGTCATCGATCTGGGTCAGCGCTTCACCGCTTCCACGATGTACAACAAATAATCCGTCAACCAGGATGAAAAGAGAAACAAAATGACAGGTTGCTGAAACAACTACCGGGGGTGATGTTAACGTTTTTGTGCTAACCGTTAGCTTGGCCATGCGTCTTGTAGTCCTGTATACATGAATCAAAGAGAAGTGTCCACAGTCAAAGTCTGATTGTGAAAAAAGTGAACAACCTATGTTATTTGGGGGGTGGCTTTTGGCTTCACGTTTATTGGAAATCCTGAGGAGAAGTCTTATCGATCCATCTTTTCCAGTTGCGACATAGAAACGGCTGATGAGACACCACCAGATCATCACCAGGGAACAGTTTCTTCTTCTTTTCTTTTTTCTCCCTCAAAGATGGCGGCAGGCGGCGGGGTCAGCAGCATCACAGTACGACCAGCAACCAGGAGACGGTGCTGGGTCTTACTGTCTGTGGACTAGATGAGCATGTGTGTCCTCCTCCTCCTCCTCCCTCTCCTCCCCCACCTCCTCCTCCCTCCTCCGGTCCTTGGCAGGATCATCCTTGGCTGCCGACAGGACGACAGACTGTCGTACAGAGAGTCGCTCAGAGACTCGGGCGTCTCCAGGACCTGAGGGCGACTCGGGGAGAGGGCTTCCTCCGGCCGCTCCCTGAGCAGCTCCAGTCCTGCCTCCCGGCTCATCTCAGGGACGCTGGGAGTGCGGGTCTTCCCCCTGCGGCTCATCCCGGACTGGGCGGGGACCGGCAAGCTGCCCGGGTCAACCACCCGGCTGGAGGAGGGACCGCCGGCCTTCGTGCTCTGAGAGGACGCAGAGGAGGTAGGAAACATTTTAGGTCGTATGTTTCATCTTATGTAACGCCTTCAGGTGCAAAAAAAAAAAAAAAAAAACAACACAAAAGTGGGTTACAGAAATCATCCATCTGTGAATCTTTAATATTCAGCTGATTAATAATTTCTAAAGGGAGAATGTGGTTCTGTGTTTTTATATTATGTAAGAGGTGAGTGCAGATTTAAAAATGTATCTCTACTTTACTGCTTGCAAAGTATTTTCAGCCTGTAAGTGACCCAGATAATTCTTTTCCACATGCTCCCGCTCAGCATTTCATTAAGTATAGTCAAACAATCCATAAAGTGCTAATTAATTTAGGTATAAAACGAGTACAATGAGTTGGGTTAGGCTTTATTTTACTAGTGTTATATTTTACAGCTAACTTCCTGAAAACTTTCCTCAGAATTTTCTAAAAAATAAATTGTATTTAGCCGTAAATTACAGAAATATTATTGAGAAAGTTGCTACATTTATTAAACCTGCAGTGTAGAACTTTTGTCTCCCCCTTCTGGCAATGAGAGGTATTACAGTAAGTATTTGTCCTTGCAATCGATCGCATTCTTTTTTAGACTTTAATCTTTCCTCAAAATGCCATGCTTAGTTGCATTTAAGTGCCACGTTTATTCTTGAATTATGGCCATAAACATATTTTGTGTGATCACAGTAACCTTTGACCACAAAAATCTTATCCATTTATCTTTGAGTTCAAGTGAACATTTGTGCCAAATTTGAAGAAATTCCCTTAAGGTGTTATCAAGATATCAACATAAGTACAACAACCAGCTACTTAATAACTGTTCGCAATTAACACATTCTCCATTTCCCTGATAATTACTATGGAACTGTATTGAGGCCTTTCTCAGAAATATTCCAGTGATTTATCGCTAAATATGAGCCAACTTTAAGGAAATCATGAGGAAAGTTTTCAGGAAACTGGCTGGAAAATTACCTTAATTTACTTAACGACAGGCAAGCAGCATATGCGTTTATTCTGAGCACATAAGCTACAAAACAGACTCATTAATTTAACTTTATTTCAAACAGATAAAGCTGGAATCGACCATCCCCACCCCTCTGAACGGTGAGCCAAAGGACACCGCCTCCTCCTCCTCCTCCTCCACCGCCAGGTAAACCTCTGCAGGTCCGGCTGGAGTCTTCAGGTTGGGGAAGGTCCAGGTCTTAGAGCGAGGAGAAAACATGTTCGCTCCGTGCGCCTCTTTGTCTGTAGACGGAGAAATTAAAGACGAGTTTACATCTCTTCTATCCACAGAGATATTCTCATTTGGGTCACTGCTTCATTAATGGGCGGCTAAATTTGATCTGGTTTAAATAACAAATAATAAAAGAACAATCACAAACCTGATTCATGGTTGATTACTTAGAAGTGTTATGATTCACAATTAAAACCAAAGATTATATTTAATGTTTAAAAAAACCTCAGTTGGCAGGAAAGGAAGAGTCAGAAAATTGATCACTTTTGTGAGACTTGAGACTTCAGAATTCAAAGCTTTTAAGAACTTTTTAAGACCTGCAGAAACCCTGCTTCTTTAAAGTTTCAGAGCGGTAAACCTGCTCTGAGCGACCTGATCTCTCTCCAGCTGTTTCTAATGTGCTGTCACCTTCGCGGATGACGCCGGCCGAGCTCCTGCCCTCCAGCATGGATCCGTACTGGATGGTGGGAATCAGCTGCTTGTGCGGCACGTAGCACTCCTCCTGCGACGTCAGCTCTCGGTCCAGGGTGCGGGCCCGTCGCCCCGCCCTCCCCGGCGAGGAGCCCGAGGAGTGGTGCTCGGCCCCGGCCCTCGTCTTCGACAGGCCCCGACCCGCCGCCCCACTGCTGCAGTCTGGCAGCGGGAACGTGCCGATGCCGCTGTCCAGGGTGTACGTGGAAGCACCAGAACCTGAGGGAATGAACGAATGAATGAAAGAAACAGTCACATAAACAAATAAAAAAGTAAATTCTCCACTCCTCCAGCGTTGGCATTTATTTTCCTCAGGGGTGTGGCTTCATTTATTTACCTGTCACATGTTAATAACACAACACAACACTAATATCAATTGAAAAAAGATTAAATTTAATTATTTCGACCATTTTCACTTTATACATCTCAAATGTTAATCTATAATAATACAAAATATTTTCAAAGCTGATCGTATGTTTAGTGTTTTAAATATTTATCTGCAAAGTAACTTTTTAGATGTAAAATAAATGTAATGGGATGATTAAAAAAAAATACAATATTTTCCTCTGAAATGGAGTTGAGTAGGAACAAAAATTACCTTAAAATTGTACTTTAACTACTTTAACTTCTACTTTAACTACTGTACTTTAACTGTACTGTAACTATTTTCATTTTCAATTATTCTGCAAGTTTTTTGCTTCATTGTTTGGTCTATAAAATGTCAGAAAATAGTTTCTCAAAGCCAAAACTGACATCTATAACTTATATATGTATATAATTAAAAATGCTAACATATTAAGTTAAGAAGTTTACAATCAAAGAAGAGAAGCAGGAAATATTTATATTCCTGGAGCCAGAGCAGTTCAGTTTGCTTTTAAATTGAATTCATTATCAGAATACTTGTGGATTAATTTCAGCTCTGATTTATTTATTCATTCATATCTCTCTCTCTCTCTCTGTGACTGTTGATTTATTTCCAGATGAGATCCAAATAATTCTGATTTGATCCTAATCTCCAAAAAGTTCAAAATATTTCATTCATCTCTGACAAAACTCCCGGCGGACTCATCTTACCTGCGAAGTGCTGGGAGTGAACTGAATCTGCGAGGTTTTCATCTGACGTGATCTTGCCGATTCTATCTGATCCCTGCATGAAACAGAACAACAGAGCAGCAGATGGAGCGGTGAACATACCGAGAGTCGGCTCCTCACATCAGCATGCAGAGAGGAAACTAGTCCAACACATTAGCTGCCAGGTTTAGACTTAAAAGTCGACTCGATGTAGAACAAATTTTACTGATTCAACACAGAAAACCTGAGAATTTGATACTTTAAATCAAAGAGAGCTGGTGTTTTTCACATCCTCCTTCCTGTCAGTTTGTTTCATCACCAAATATCTCGTCAGTCGTACCTTCTCCATATCGTCACGACTGCCGGTGTGACTGATGACGTCGCTCTGCTGGGCGAACACCGGTTTGGACGTCTTACAGTCGAACGAGAGTCCGGCGCTGGGGCACGCTGATCATGTCCTTCCCATCCACCCTGCAGCCATAAAACACAAACTTTCAGTTCAGATCTTTTAATCTACAAAATACTTTGATCATTTTTTAATTGTTGTAGTTATTATTTATGTTTATATAGATTTTGTCGCTTCATGTTTCTCTTATTGGTAAAGAAACAACTGAAGCCCAATTAGCAGCAAACAGCTAAAGTGCAGGATCTAACGTAGCGACTTTAACAAGTTGTTAAAATCTATTTTTATACATCAGAAAAAGGAAATATCCTTACACACTATTTATTAAAATGGCCACATTCTGTTGTCTGCTCAAAAATTACTGAACCGATTTACACCAAACTTGATGGAGAGAAGGGGTAACGGACCACAAAAGAACTCAAATAATTTTGGTGCCGATCCAAATAAAAGGCCTTTCCATAACACTGAGAGATACTACTACTGGTACTTCTGTTTCCTATTGATTCTTGAGAGTGTTTATTTTGTGGCTGTCTTTATGGTGTCTTGTTGTTTTCTGCCACTTCACTGGTTTCTGAAAATCTCACCAAATGATTACAGATGAAAGTCAGCAAGCTTGCTAGCACTGGGACATTTACAGAAATTACCGCTGCAATAAAAATATTCTATTTAAAGAAATACTTAAGTATTTTGGAAAAAACACTTACTGAATCACAGTTACAGAGGCAAAACCTACATTTTTTGTCATAAAAAGGGAATATATGGCCTGCAGTAGGACCTCTCGTGTAGAAAACACTTTTGAGCTATAGCCACAAATATGGTGATTATAAAATGTGAGACTCAGAGCTTTCAAATAATGGATAATTTGTCAAGGTTGTGTGAAAACTGAGGCCTGTTCAGACCAAAACACACCTGTCATAGTGCTACCAAGACTTAAGCATCCAAACAACTTGGATAGATAATAGAATGAGTTAAAAAAAAACCTGAGAATAGAAACTAAACACTGTCACAGAGAAAGCAAACAAACCTAAAAAAAAACTACAGTGTGTTATTATTCCAGCTTGTTCTCACCTGTTTAGCAGCTGTTGCATGAAGTTGTCAGAGCGCGCTCCCCTGTACATGACAGCCAGCTGTCCCTGAGCTTGGTCCATCACCACCTCACAGGAGTGACCCCTGCCCGACCTCTCTACGTACGCCCTCTCCTCCTCCAGGGCCCTCCTCAGGCCCTCCGCCTTCTCCATCAGGGTGGAGATGTTCAGACCCTCCACGCCTTCTTTACACCTGGTGGCCATCTTCACGGAGTCCCTGCCCACCGAGGGGATGTTGATCTTCCACTCCTTCTTCTCGTCTTTCGCCTTTGCGGCATCGGTCTTGCGGCTCAGCGCGGGCAGCTTGCTCTTCTTCAGGCCGAACCAGCTGGCGATGCCGTTGGAGGCTTTCTGCTTCACCTCGCTGCCCTGCCCTCCTCTGTCCTGCTCCTGGAGCTTCAGCACATTCTCCTCGATGCCCTTCATCACCTTCTGCTCGATGGCCGACTGCGGGCTGGGCGCCGGCTGCATGGGCTTCTCCCCCTCAGACATCGGGGGTCTCGGAGGCGGCGGCGGGAGGCTGTCTCCGTACATCGGATTCTTCTTCCCTTTCCCGCTGATCTTGGTCCTCTCTTCTGATTTGGACGAGTAACGCGGAGCCTCTGTGGGCTTCCCCCCTCTGTGGACGGATGGACCCTGGCAAGGCTTGGACGGCGACTTCGGGGGGATTTTGTTCGGGCTGTTGCTACTGTGGGGACCAGATTTGACGTTATAGGCCAGATTCAAGGAGCCAGGACACTTGATGTTGTTGCGTAGTACCTGCGGAGCATCTGCGTTCGGGGATGGCAGACCTATTTTACTCTTGGAGCCTTCTGTCTTCATCACACACAGTTCTTGTTTCACCACCGCTGGACCAGACGACTGAGACTTCATCGCCTGTTCGTACAGCTGAGATGACGCCGGATACTTCAAACCACCGCTGCTACTTTTAGGTTTACCATCCAGAGAGTCTGTGTACTTCGAATGTCTCTGCTCCTCTTTATGGAGCTCCACCGGCCTCTCCACCGTCTTACTCCTCTCTTCCCCGTAGGTGCCGTCGTTCGCGGCATCGACCGGCCTGAGACCGACCTGTAGATCCTCAGAGCTCCTCAGCTTCCCAAGAGCAGCCAGTCTGTCTTTGAAGGCATGGTGACTGGAGTCAGCCTGGGTTCTCGCTGCCCCAGGCACCGGCCTCTTAGGGATGGATGAGGAGTCGCTCCTCCTTGTCGGAGGCGGCGGCGGCTGGGCAACCTCCGAGCTCTGCACAGTGACCTCCCTCGCGTCGGCCTCCTGTTTCTCTCTGGTGCGTGAGTAGCTAGCTCGGCCCTGAGCTTTACTGAGGGCAGATGAGTTGGGCAGGCTGTGGTGGTTCACCCACACCGGGCTGTCTGAATCCTCCTCGTCATCTGACGTGGACTCGGACGTGGAGGAGGACGACTGCTTCCGCTGAGGAGGAGGATTCAGGACGCTCTCTGGCAGCGATTTAACAAGCTTCCTCTCGCCGCCATTCACTTTTGTTTGAGATGGAAGAGTGGTTCTTTTCTCCAGGCCCGGCATCGGTTCCTCCTCTCTGGAGTTGGTAGACATATCGCAGACATTCTCATAATGAGGGACCCTCTGGGAAACTTTGGGCGAGGAAGAGGATGCGGAGGAGGAGGAAGCGCCCATCTTGGAGCTGACGCTGGCTTTAGGTGCAGAGAGGCTGCTGTAGCTTATTTCCTTCACGGGCGGAGAGCAGACGTCTTCGGGCTGCGGAGGGGAAGTCGGCGCAGAGTGGGTGGCAGGGTAGGACTCCGACCTGGAGGGCGGCGGAGGGGGCTGCCTGCACCTCTCTGTGGTGGTGGCTCTGCGGGTGGGAACGGGCGAGTGGTACACCTCGTAGTTGTTGGTGCGACAGGGGATGCGGGAGTTGCGGGTGAGCTGCGGGCTCAGACGGACGGCAGAAGTCGAAGGCTGAGACTTCTCCCCGATCGAGGGGATCTTTAAAAACTTGAGCAGTTTGGACGGGGAGTTGATGGCGGCGGATTTGACATCGCTGAGGCAGGAGGGGCTGGGGCTGACGGAGGCGCCGGCTCTCACGGAGGAGGCCTCCTGATCTGTGGCGTCTTTCTCGGAGGGGGCGGACGAGGGGTCAGTCGCCAAACCGTTGTGGACGCCGTCGCTTGTTTCCATGTCACAGTGGGAGATCTCCTTCGTGGAAATGGGCAGGTGGGAGGTGGGACAGAAACCGGTGAGCTCCTCAGAGGCGCTGGCGTTCAGGCAGCTCTCTGAATTATCCTGCTCCTGCTCCGCTCCCATCGCCTCCAGGCTCTGATCGGCCGCCTCCGCTGCAGCGGCAGCGCCTCCTGCTGGTTGCTGGTGGGCTTCATTCTTGGTGCATTGTTTAGACAGGGGAACAGACTCCGCCGTTCTGCTCTTACTGTGACATTCGCTCGTAGCAGCTGCGGGAACTACATGGCTCTGGGTGGCGGACGTGGCTTTCGAGGGACTACAGACGTGGTTGCATGGCTTTGGAGGACTGTCCGGGCTCCTCTTGCAGTGTAAACAGCAGGCGTTCCCGCCCTCGCACTTCACCGCCCCGTCGCCGTTGACGTGCTGGTGCGTGTCCGTGTCGGAGCGGGAGCAGTGGCAGTGCGTGTGGTGGGATTTGCACTGTAGCGGAAGAGGGTCCGCGGTGGCCAGGACGGCCTCCGTGGACATGAGCACCTGGCTGTAGTCGCAGAAAGACAAGCTCGCCGTGGACGGGTGGAACTTCAGAGGGTCCGTCTCCTCCATCTTGCGCAGGACCTCCAGGATGTGTGCTTTTTTCTTGAAGAAGGGAGACAGGGCCTCCATGGAGGTGGCTGGGCCACGAGGACCCGGGGAGGCATGTTGTGTGCGGTAGCCATTTCCCTTTGGACAGAAAAAGATCTCTATCAACACA
The DNA here is from genome assembly GCF_001640805.2 of Lates calcarifer. Classification (NCBI taxonomy): domain Eukaryota; kingdom Metazoa; phylum Chordata; class Actinopteri; family Centropomidae; genus Lates; species Lates calcarifer. Next base: position 24,316,969 of record NC_066838.1, on the reverse strand, counting down.
TAATTCACTGCTGACACTTCAATGAGAGCCAAACAAGTCAGTTCATGAAGACCTTTGAGTGCCTGCGTACAGGAAGTTGGTGCAGGAGAGATTAGCAGCAGGCGTCTTTTTTTAGGGCACAATAGTAGAAAACAGAGCAAATGTCAGAGGCTGTGACACAATCCCACTGTTTCACTCTTAATGCTGTGCAGTAATCACCTTGGCTTGTGCTTCAGTCTGTGCAGGCTCCACCTGTTTGGTGGAGTCATTGTGCAGCTGTGCATTGTAGTCTGGGAGGGGTCCTGCGTGGACCTGTAACAGGAGATTCATGAGGCAATTATGATGACGCTGTATACGCTCCAGGCTATTGTATACACAGACAACTAGGAGCTACATTGTCCTGGCATCTGTCGGAACAATGTGGAGCAGAGAAGAAAAGACTCAAGATCTATTACTGAAGGTGAAACAGGAATTAGCAGAGCTGAGCACTGATACACAGACAGTGGTGGAAAGTGACTCAGGTGCTGCTTTTCAGCAGGGTTTTATAATCTTAAACCGGATTAAGGATTTTGTCTGGATCTTTAGTAATCAGAGAAACAAGCTGAGCAAACAGCCCCTCGAGACGACCTGTGTCCGCCCAAGAGCGTCACGGAGAAACATCCGATTTTTAATGTGAAACTGTTTTATTCCATGTTTTAATGGTTTTAATAACTTGGTCTGTTTGTTTTGGAGAGGAGGAGACCTCTGTGGATAATTAAGCTCCCAGTAAAAACCCCCTGAACGATGAACACTGAAGTAATCCTAACCTAAAAACAAGCTAACGTTAGCTGCAGCTCAGCTAACAGCCCCTTACTGACGTCCTGTAAACAAAGATTTTTTACGTGAAACTACTTTATTTTGTGTTTTTTTTTCCAGTTTCCAAACCGACTACTTCTGTTCATCTGGACAGTGTATAAAATCCTGCTTTAGTACATTTTTGAGGAACTAAGTACTTTTTCTCCACCACATTTCAAAGGCAAACACTCACACAAATAGTGAAGTGAAAACACTGCATGGATTTAAGTGTGCGGAGATCTTTTCAGAGATCAGCTAAAATCTTACTGGATCCAGATCCTAAACTGATTATACAGGGATTATCAGAGGCTTTTAGTAAGTTTCTCAGCAACTTTTCCATCTCCTATGGGCTAACAGCAGCAAAAAAAAACTTTAACTTAAATTCTGGAAAAAAGCCGAAGTTCCTCCAGTGAAGAATTAACTCATAAAATAAATAAATCTTCTCTTTTTCTTCTTCTTTTATTTACATTTTTATGCAGAATTTCCGACTGTTTTAATGAAACAAAGCACATCTTTACATGTGATGCTGCTCTGTATTCATTGCACTTTATTTAACTTCACATTACTTTACTTTTTTTATTGCATTTGTTCTTTATCACTGCAGAAGTGCTGTTTCATTCCCTGCATGCTGAGTACTGCACACAGAGAGAATGACTTTACATTTCCACCCTGAACCGTGATCCGAGCGCTCGTCCGACCACTGCTCCTCAGACTGAATCATTTATGAATCATAGCAGAGGAAGCTCATTTACCTGGTAGTGAGCGGTGGGGTGGTTGGGCAGTTTCTGCTGAAAAAGCTCACAAAGCGCTCGGTTCTGTCGCTCCAGGTCAAAAACCAACATCTTCAGCTTGATGCACTCCTCCCTCAGATCCTGTGCAGGGACGGACGAAGCAGCAACACCTCAGTCTACCATGTTACAGTAAAGAAATCAACACACAGAGACGCAGAAACGTTTACGTCACGTTACCTTCTGATTCAGCAGAGCCTGGACCACATGATTGGCCACCTGATGACAGAAGAACATAAAGTTAATATGACTTGGTAAAAGAAATGACCAGTCAAACCAGGAACCATAACACTGCAGTTACAGTTATAATGATTTAAACACAATTTAACCAGATATCATATAAATATATGATTATTAATACAATCGTTTCACATTTGAGCGATGATTAAATATAATTATGCAGTTAATACGTTTAAATTAACAATTTAAACGTATTAACTGCATAATTATACAATGATTAAATTTGTTAATCTTGACACATTTAAATATGATAAAACAATGTAATTTTACAGTTAAACACTGTAAAAAAAAAAGATCAATCATCACTTGTTATTATACAGGTATTTTGATGTGGATATCGTTTACAGTTTTGCCCTGTTTCCGTAAGATCTGCATGTAAATTAAACCTTTTTTTCCCACGATTTTACAAAATATTATGTGTAATTCATCAGTTTTTTGCAGCGTACAGTGACTTAGCTCGGCTGAATTCAGTTACTGTTTGTTTCTAAATTAATTTATATTGAACAGTGTGAACTCACCTCATCCAAACATCTCTCATAAGCCTCTCTCTGACTCTCATTAGCCAACATCAGAGCAGAGTTCTCCGCCTGCGAGGAAAAGGTAAAGAAACAAAACAGAGCGGGATTAAAAGTCAGACTCTAATTAGCTGCTTTTTAATTACTCATTAGTATTTTAATCCTGATGCTTGGTTTGTGAAGCAGGAGCAGGAGTTTGTTTGTTTTTTTCCCCCTCACCTCCAGCTCTCTGAGTCGGTCCATGAGCTCGCTGCTGTTGTCCTCCAGGTAAGACTCCACGTCTCCCTCCTCGCCCTCCTCGTCCGAACCGAAGTCCTCGTCGCACATTCTCTGTTCAGTCTCATCGGACATTGTTCTCATCTGCGACACACAGAGGGTGAAAATGTGAAGCTGGAAACATCAGCTGCTCTGGAAAGTTGTGAATACAACCGTGTGTTTGTATCAGATTTGGATCAAACAGTAAGGAGTCCTCACAGGAGGGTTATCACAAGCGATTCTCCTGCTGCTGTGGCTTTAGATGTGCAATAAAGTTGGATATTCTGTCTTTATTGTCAAAAAATAAAGCCGGACTAGGAGTCTACAGCCATGCTACCTTGATATATTCACCATCTTAGTTTAGGCTGATGGGAATGTCATGAACTTTGCAGATATTTAATCATAAACTACAAGGACAAAGTCATTAGCATTCATCCTCTGATTAAGATGTCTATCTACCAAACGAACAAAACCACAACAAGTCAACAAAACAAGAAGAAAGTAAAATCAAATTATGTCAATCCAGAAGTTGCAATCACCTTAAGATGAAATGGTTTTCTTTTACAGAATATAGGAACTTTGTGCCCACAAAAGTTATGAAAACTTTGTCAGAGGGAGATTGGAAAGAGTATAGAAGAGTGAGGCTTGCAAGAGAAGAGGAAAGAATTTAATTAACATCTCCTTGAAATCTGGTCGTATGGGCTTCACATATTTGACCCACTTATCCCGAAATTTAATAAACTTAAGACAGAGAGAAAAAGTAATCCTTTCCATAGCATTAATATCATGTGCTATATCTATACACTGTTGCATTGTGGGTAGATTTGTTCTCTTCATGATCCTAACATCGTGTAGTCAGTCTGGGATGACAAAATCTTCCTCTCAGGCTTCACTAGGCTCAAATCAATCACATAGAACAGCCTGTATGAAGCCTAAGAGGCAAGACCGAGGGTGAAAGAAGTCCAACGAGCACAACTGAAGGCGACTCAGATCCTGGACTCTCAAAACTCAAAATCTTGCAACTTTAGAGTAAACAAACATGGCGGACGATGAAGTCTCTTGTTTGTTGTGCTTCCGTCATCAATCAGCTCGCGTCCTGATTGGCTATCATTCCGTTCTACGTGACAAATACTGATCGTCTTCAGAGAAGATCGGGGAGAGTAACATCACTCTGAACACACCTCACACCACAGGAGAATCTGACAAGATCATCTTTAAAACCATCTGATAACCGGGTCTTTGCTGACTTTGATCAGGAGGAAGGATTCAGGCTGATTATTTTGTAATGTGTACCCTGCTTTATCTGGATTTTTGCAGCTCGGGTGTGACACTGAGGAGAAAACACTACCAGTATTAGATAACGTAGTTGTAGTAGTAGGTAACTGTGGTGGCTACAGCTGTTTTTTATGAATGATTCAATCATTCTTAGGCCGACAAATATCGTCTTTAAAAGTCTCCTTTCGTCCAAACAACAGTCCATAACACAAAGATTTTCAGTTTACAGTGATGTTAAACAGGAAAAAGCAGCAAATCCTCACATTTTTAGAAGCAGGGAACAGTGAATGTTTGGCGTATTTGCTTCGTAGCTGACTAAATGAATTACCAAAACTGTTTACAATTAATTTTCTGTGGATGGACTGAGTGTGAGTTACCCTGCTGCAGTAAACCTCACCCATCTGGTTCTCCAAGCAAAACCAAAACAAACAGCGGAGATACCAGTAAACGGAGGTCTGCTTCACATCAGACACCGCTCTCATCTCCAAGAGTGACGTTAACGTTATTACTGCCATTACACTCTGTTTATATTCTGTTTATCTGACAGCCGGCGAGACTTCGTTTCAACACTGCCTCAGAGTTTGGTCAGGAAAAAACTAAACGCCGGACTGAAACACCTACGCCGCAGAGCTCGAGGATTACCGAGCAGACACTTTAATCCACCCGTCCCGCATTGTTTCAGATGTGCAAGGCTGCGTAGAAATGATAAGCCTTTGTGTCCATATTTCTCTGACAAATCCACAGATCAAACCGCAGCACCACGCTGAGCTCACAGGCTGCCCCGAGACCGCGAGCGTGGTTCACTGCAGGGCATATGGCTGAGGACCAGTCTAGTAGGCATGACTCCAGGTGTGTGTGTGTGTTGATTGTCAGCAAAGGAGGCCATAAGTATGTGTGTGTGTGTGTCGACATGGACCCAGATCCAACCGTCACATCTTAAAGGAGTCATTAGAGCGGATGAGACGAGCCTGATTCTGTGGCTCGAGGCCAATCAGGAACTGGCACAGTTTCCCAGCGAGTGTTAAACCTGACTGGGACAGGTGACACACAAACACGCCACTGTGTGTACACACACACACACACACACACACACACACACAGAAACATTCAAATGTTTATAAGACTGGAGATGCAACTTCAATATATTTTCATGTACCAACTGAAATGCTTGAAATCAGCAAAATACCTGCAACTGGAATCACTTTTAGTCATATTATTAGAATATTTTACTGATTTAAAGGACCAGTGTTCAACATTTACGAGGATCTATCAGCAGAAATGGAATATAATATACATAAGTGTCTTTTTATTAGTATAAATATAAGTTACAGTGAGCCATTAAAGGCCCCTACTTGCACGACGACAGTTAAGTAATGTGCACTGCCAGGCCAGTAGATGGCGATGTGACTTGATGAGTCAGCAGCACAAACACAATTAATATAAAACTATTAATAATGTATGAAGTAGTTGTAAGCAGATGTAAGTCTTTATTAATGGATTTGAAAACTCCTCCTGTGTGCAGTCGTAAGTGGAGGCTGAACAATTAATAGTCCTAATTAATAATTAAGATTAATTGATTAGTTGATTAATTTAACACCAAATATTCATTAGTTTCAGCTTCTCAACGTGAAAATTTGCTTTCTATTCCTTGTCTTACATCATTATAAACTGGAACTATTTGCGTTTGTCTGATAAAACAAGACATGTGAAGACATCGTCTTGCTTTTTATGGACTGAATGATTAATAAATTAATCAGGAAACTGATCAGCTGAGACCTGGGTCGTCCTATTGGCACTGATTTTCTTGTTTCTTTTTTTAAACCCGACACAAAACCTAGCCCACAATATGTACACAAGCATACACAAAGAATAAAAACCCACTACTGGGAAATGCTCAATAGCCTCTAATAGAAATCGGTCGAGACCTGCCAGGGCTTTGTGTAACTAGAGCTGTTTGCAAAGCGTTTACAGGAAGATTATTGACCATCGTTGGCTTGTGGATTGTGAACTCTTGACTGACGAAAACCTGAGCAGCAGCACCTCCCTCCCTACAAACTGTAGGGCTGCTTATTGAGCCGGGATTGACTGAGCACGGCCGAATCTGCTCGTATAATGGAGGGGCTGATCAATGCGGCCCATCTAAGAACGGAAGCAGATATTAGCCGTCCATTTGACCTTGGATACCGAGCAGTTATAAATACCAGCTTTTCTCTTCACTAATGCACATTAAAGCTCCGGGCAGCAGGGCTGAGAAACAACACACACACACACATCTTTCTCTTTCTCTCTGTGTGTGTTCGCGAACATTCACATGGAAATTACAGCGTGGATCTAGAGACAACAAAAGTGATTCTAAATATAACATGAAAATGTGGTTCTGCCACCGCCACCGCCGCTGTGGTTTTCTTTTGATGTGCAGAGTTAACGTCACAAGCCTCGCTGAAAACGCCACTAGAAAGAAGCATCTCACAAAACAAGTTGTGTCCCCTTTTCATCCAGAATCCAACAGGCCTTCAAGTCTGAAACAACCCAGCTGGATCTGAGTCCTATCGACGCCCGATCAAAGAACCGATCAACTGATCTGCTGCTGAGTTTAAGACTGTGACCTCAGATCATCTGGGTCGGGTCTGATCACTGTTTCCAGAGCCAAAACAGCAGCATTCAGTTTTTATGAACCACATAACTGGAACAAACTCAAACTAAATCAGGGCTTAAGACTTCCCTGTTTAACACACTTTAATTAAATTAAATTCAGGACAGTTCATTATTAATTCTTTTTTATTTGAGCTCATTTTATCTTCAACTCATGTAAATCAGATTTATATGGTGTTAAATGATTCATGTAAAAATCATCTAATGTCCTTTTATAAGTGTCTCATAACATAATGGGTATGTTTCCTATAGAGATATTTTTATTAAAGAGTAAGATCCATCAGTACCAGACTCCATTGACAAAAACAGGAATTTTACCGATCAGAACACAGGACTGGCTGGAATACTACTACCTCCATCTGTTTGTGTGTTTGTGTTATTGTGCGACTTTCGGTGGTGTAAGATGCATTCAGATCAACTTACATATGTAAAATTACCACACAATGACATAAACAAAATAATAAATCAAGGCAGTGGTATTCCAGAAGCTCCCATGTTCTGCTCCCTTAAATTACTGTTTTTGTCAATGGAGTCTGGTGCTGACATATTGATGTTTCTGGTTCAACAAAAACAATCTTACTCCCACTGTAAAATACCAGAATTATACCTCAACATGTATCCATAACATTAAATACTCCCAGTTAAATGTGCAATTAAAGGTAAAGTTTGGAGATAAAAAACATGCTTGAGTATTATTTATTAACCTGTTTCATCAAGACTGTGTGGGTGTGGTTTGATCTACGGCTGCAGCTATAGATTATTTTCATTAATTGATTAATTAATGCCTGTTTTAATTTCCCACAGTCCAAGAAGAGATGTTGAAATTTTTTGTTTTGTCCGACCAACACTTAAAAACTGGAAGATTTTCAGTTTGAGCAGCTGGAACCAGACAGTGTTTGGCATTTTTGCTTGAAAAATGACTGAAATGATTATGAAAATAGTCAACGGTCGATCACTTAACATCAGTGCAGCTGTAATTTATGTGTCTTTTTATAGTATCTTGCGTTTTTATTAGTACTGTGTCTAAATGCCTTTTTATCTCTGATGTAAAACACTTTAAATCGGCTTGTTGTCGAAAGGTGTTACACAAACAAACGTGCCTTGCCTTAATGTCTGAATTAATTCCTCTAGAAAGAGGGAGAGAGAGGGGGAGGGAGAGCAAATAAACAGAGAGAGACAGAGGGAGGGAGGAGAGAAAATACTGCTGGCTGCTTTGTAAGCTGCAGTATTGTCACCATGATGGTGGTTTAGGAGCCTGAAACTGCACACAGACACACACACAGAGGCTCACTGACAGGGCAGAGGAGAGGCTCAGTGTGTCCCAGCGGGGGCTGCAGTGCCAGGGAGCTCCCTCCACCGAGCTCTGCTGGCAGACTCTGAGCCGCTGGTGCTGTCAGAGCCCGACAGAGAGGAGAGAGACGCCACGAGGGGAATGCAAAGAGAGTTAATGTTGCTGCTCTGAACACACACACACACACACACACACACACACACACCACACACACACACACACACACTGCACTGAGTGGCCTCGCTGCCCGGCAGAAACCAGAGGAGGAGTATTCAGATACTTTACTTCAGTAATAGTACTAATACCACACTGTAAAAATACTCTATTACAGGAGAAAACCTTAACTAAAAGTATTAATACTACAATGAAAATGTTATTTAAGTAAAAGTACTAATTACATGCTGTAGAAATACTCCATTACAAGTTAAAACTCTAACTGAAAATGTTACTTAAGTAAAGGTCTGAATACATTTAAATGTACTGAAAGTATTAAAAGTATTTAGTACAGGAAAATGGCTCCTGTGACTAATTATATAATCTATAACATTATCAGATTATTACTACTCATCAAAGCAACGTGTAAGCAGCATTTTACTGTCGTAGCTGAGCTAATTTTTAACTCAGCTGTTGATTACTGGTAATTTTCATTATGAATTTGTCTTATTTACTCCATTCACTGGCTTGTTGGTTTGTAAAACTTCAGAAAATAGTGAAAAATTTCGACTTTTACATCGTTTGTTTTGGTCCAAACAACAGTTGGATCAAAAATCAAATAAATAAATAAAATAATTACATATTTTAGAAGCTACTTTTTCGTCAGGTTACATGAAAAACGACTTAAATGATGATTAAATGAAACAGTTTTCTTAGTAAAATCTTTGTAACATGTAAAGTAACTAGTAACTATAACTGTCTGAAATGTAGTGGAGTAAAAATACTTCATTTATTTATTTACTCTGGACTCTGAACACTCTGAACACATTTATATTCACCACTAAAAAGCAAATGTCCTTATATCTGTACGTTCTGACAGGTTCAGAGACTGCGATGAATGACAGTGTGATGAAGACGATGTGTGCCGAGCATTTATTTACAAACCTGATCACTGAAGCTGCTCTCAGACGAACAACAGACACGATCTTAGTTATTTTTACAGACTGCAGCGAAACATCAACATCAGCAGCTTCTGACCGATTTTATACATAACGTACTCATCACCAGGAGTCTGACTCAGCCTGCGAAAACAGCTGCATAATGTCTGCTAGGGTTTATATTTGAAGACGATATTAAAAGCAGCTCATGTTGAGGAAATAAAGCGTATAAAGAAGAGGAAGAAATTCATCCAAGGGGTTGATAAATGAAAGATGTAGTGTCGTTAAACTAACATGGTGCAGGAACAGGTGAATGACTATTTGGAGGTAAAATTGTTGTATACTGTTGATTTAAAAACACAGAAGTAGAGCTGAGTGATATGGCAAAAATATGATCTAGATTTTTCCCCCCCGTCTTGACTGATTGTTATATCCACGCTTCTTTTACAGACGCTTTTCATACGAGGTTACAGACACAAAAGACGACACGGTAGCACGTGGACCTTGTCAGGTGACTGACAAGACTTGTTGTGTTTCTGAGCTTATCGTCTTAATCGACATAAATTTTATCGCAATCCCAGCTTGAGACCGTGTTATTGCCCAGCCCTGGAAGAGCCTGAAAACCAAGCAAATATGGACGCCTCACATTCATCGTTCAGTGAGACTAAAGATTTAATGGATGTTATGTTTACACTGGACTCTTTCCCATCCATCCCATACGACGTGAACACAAAGTCAGGATATCTACAGCCTGCGATTTTAATCTGTCTTGCATGAGCCCCTTGACTTTTTCAAAACACTTCATTTGGGAAAAACCATAGAAAACTATCACTTTTCAAGCAAAAAGTGCCAAAGATTTCCTTATTCCACCACTAAAATATGAGAATTTCCTGCTTTTAACTGGAGATATTTGACAGTAAACTGTCTGACACTTTATAGGCTGAATGAATTATCAGTTACATCAGACAATAATTTTAGTTTGATCAGCCGTCCTCATGAGACACCATCACAAGGGAGGTATTGTAAGAAGTGTAATATTTGCCCCAAACCTTTATTAACAAACATAACATGAGCGATGACTGAGCAATAAAAAAGTTTTAGTCGTTTCTCCGACTATAAAAAAACGAGGAGACGCACCAGAGAAGACGAGTGCGGCTGCAGCGAGGAGACAAAAAGAGCAAACAGATAAGACTGGAGGTCAGAGTCAGCACAAAGATTTTTTTGTTTTGTTTTTGAAAAAAATCCACCCTTCTCAAAAAAGACACAGCCACTAAAATCTGACATTGCCAAGTGTAAACAAGGAGCAGCGAGGCACCGCGATCACAGCTTAAAGCTCCAATCTCTGAACAAAACAGAGAGGATCATGTGTTCGCCTCTGAGCCAAGCGAGCATGTGGAGCTTTTGTTCTTCCTGAAATGAGTCAAATAGATACCTGTACATGAAAAATGTGAGCTGTGGGGACACTGGTGAGCATTCATCCGCAAACAAATAAAGTGCAACTTGACACCAGGGGGAAAACTAACGTGTCATCTACTGTAAATAAATAGCCATCGTGTCCTTTAAACAAATTACCCAGAAGCGACTGCTGCAAAGGTCGGTTTAACTTTTCATGGGTGTACACCACCGAGACAGAGGAGCTTCTTTTTTTCTGTCTGATGACGAACAAGCAGAAATTCAGAGGAAATCAAACAGGGAAGTGACACCGAAAGCAAATCAGAGAGTAATTCTACTTTACTGTGGTCGGATCACAAAGCCGATTTTCGCGACAAACAACAGCTGTGACGATTGGTCGATTAATTGATAGAGAATAAATCATATTTTTACTTATTTTAAGTCAAAAATGCCAAATATTCTCTGGTTGGACCTTCTTCATGTGAGGATTTGTTGTTTTTCCGCTGAATATCTTTATGTTTTGGATGATTGGTCAGACAAAACAAGTTTTACGGAATTTAAAAAAAAAACATTTTTTCACATTTCGTTTTTGAACATTTCTGTCACTGCATTTAACAAATAAAATGGTGAACTGCAGAGCTGAGTCGATTTATTGAAGGTAATCGACTGAATATTAAGCAAAGATTGCAAGGATTTTTAAAAAATTAAAAATGCCAAACATCTTCTAGCTCCAGTTGTGAGGAGTTAATGCTTTTCTGAGACAAAACAAGCAATTTGGAGCTGAAACGTTCACTCGGATGACAGGAAATTCATTGTTTGTCGCATTTCTTGAAGCAAAAAAGCCACATAGTTGGTGGTTCTATCCTCTAAAATGTGAGGATTGCTGCTTTTCTCTGATTTATATTTATATCTTTAGGTTTTGAACTGTTGTTTGGACGAAATAGGCGATTGAAAGCTGCTGCCTTGGTCTTGGTGAATTGGTGTAGGGAGATTTTCACTATAATCTGATGTTTTTTGGACTAAACTGCTGATAAATGGAGGAAAACAACTGGCTGAATGATCAAATTCATCAGCTGCAGTCCTAAAAACAATTTAATATCCTCTTCTTGGGCTTTCTGGAAGCGTGATCAGCGTTTTTCATCATTTTCTGACCAAACATTTAATCGATTTTACCGAGACAAATGTTAATCTCACCTGTGGTTTCAGCTCTCCTTATGATGCTTGAAGAGGAGTCCGTCTCCTGTCAGGCACCTCTGTCTCCCAACAACAAAACCAAGGAGCTGAGGAGGAGAAAAAAAAACACATTTTAAATGAGTAAAACTCTGAGCCTCCTCTTCCTCCACTGCTGAAAAACCCTCCTGATGTCTCTGCCAATCCTATTTGTGTCTCTGTGAATCATAAGACAGAAACCACAAGATTTGCCCGGGTGTAATGAGATCTTGAGAAGTTTCATGGCGGGCGTTTTGCGTTGAGGGGGGAGCGTTTGAGACCAATGTCACCTCTGTGATCGGCTGTGGCGGGCAAAGGCTGCAGGTTTCCTCCGCTTTCCTCTAAGCGAACAGGAAAGCAGGAGGAGAGGAAGACGCTCCACTGCCCTCGGGGAGATACCAGCGCTCGGGCCTGACGCCAGCCATGCCAAGACCACAAACCCCCACTCCTCTATCTCTCTCTCTCTTTACTCAATCTCTCCTCCTCTCGTCTTTCCTTTCATCTCTGAGTCATTGTAAAGTGTAATGAAAGAAAGATGGATGAATAATTCAGCAGACACAGCGTTTAAGAACTCCCCTTTTATGTCTTTCTGATAACGCAGGACGCGCAGGCTTTACAGGCCGACTGCCACACAATGATTTTTTTTTAAGTTTTAGTCTAATGTGGGATTCCCCCGTTAACCGAGTTCCCTGTTAATTATGTTCACTTTCTACAAAAGGTTTCTATAACCTAAATGGGACGCCCCCCGTCTGCCGCAGAGTCTCTTCTCCTCAGTCGGCGTGTTTTTGGTTTTTTTTGTCTGATCACTCCAGATATGTTTAGGCGCCCAAACTGCGGCGTTAACTCTTCGTTTCCCTGTCGCCCTGTGGAGGTAACAGGCAGCCCTGATCCTGTTTAGATCTGAGACTGAAATGGGATTAGAGGTGTTGAGCATCTGCCCTCTCAATCTGGGTTTTAATAGAGCAAGAGCAGATCATCTGGTCTGGCCTCGGTGTCCTCCTCCTCCTCGGTACACCTGGTGCTGGGATAGAAGACACACAGACCGTGATCTGTGATCCGTGTCGTGAGGGAAGATCACAAAGACGGCCTGATCGCAGCGGATTAAAAAAAACACAACAGACCTTGATGACTGCACATCCCTGGGATTTAATTCATTCACAGATTTTTGATTTTTGACGGCGAGAAAATGACGAAAAACTGAGTGAACCGAATTCAGGTTTTCAGAAAAGGTTTGGCGAGATGCTGCAGATGAAGGAGGATGAGTAGATGAGATTCATGGAATGAGGGCAAGGCTGAGCGGGGGGGAGAAAAAAAAATTCAAAGGCGACTCAGCCGAAGCAGAGAGAAGAAATGCACAAAAGCTTCTTAAATCATGTCAGTCGCACTCTTGGGGATTTGGCATAGGCAAGGGCCGTCTCAGGATATGTCAAACACCACCCTTTCCATCTGCCAATCTGGAAAGGCGCAGACTGAAGTTCTTGCTGTGTAGGCGGGAGATGTAAACAATGTGACAAAAACCTAAATCCTCACATGATGGAATTAAACAAGATCGAAAAAGACTTGAGTCCTTCCCCCCATCTTTCTCCACCCAAATAAAAAAATGTAGGCCAAAGTCGATTTTTTTGCAGACGCACCATCACCACTTGATTGTCTGCATCATTAATACAGATGCAGATAAATATCAAAGAGATAGAGAGATGTGGGTGAGACAGAATCAGGCTGGCAGTCTCCCTCGGTGCCGTTTCCTGTCTGATGTTTGGCTATATGAACCGAGACGAATCGTACACAAGCAAGCAATATTTGGGATGAGGAGCAGGGAGGGCAGTGGGGGAGGGGATGGAGGAGAAGGAGGGGAGCCCCCCCCCCCCCAAAAAAAAAAAAAAAAAAAAAAAAAACAGAAAGAAAGGGGGCCTGAAAGGTTGGATGTGCGCCACGTATCAAAGAGAATGCAGGGATCCTGCTTTAAGAAAAGAAAAATCTGTGCCAGGCAACCTCCACACCCAGGAAACACACCACTGGTCCTCCATCTCTGATACAACACAAACTGTGTTTTTGTTTTTAGCACATATTCAATCACAAAAACAAACATTTAAAGGCTCTGCTGTCCACCACCAACGTACACATTTGGCAGATTTATGACACTTTGTTAGCTGCAGCCAAAACAACCCTCCGTGATCCTGTGTTCAGGCAAAATAAAAACGACAACGTGCTGCTAAATGCTCCCTAAAACATAAGCTAGCCCACAGATATTGACGCTAACCTAAACACATATACACACAGCGCAAATCAGACCTGCCCTTCAGAGTCATTACGTCCATTCATATCAAGCCGACACCATAAAACCAAACAAAACACGTGTCCCCTTCGCTGTCACGTCACTTAAATCTAAAATAAGTAAGAATCAGGTTTAGTTTTGACACAGAGACGGCGTCAAAGCCGGCAGAGGCCCGGAAAGCACCATGTCAGCTGTAAAAAAACGAACCAGTATCCACACATCTACTAATTCAAACACCTCGAGCACAGATTTTGGGTCAGCTCACCTTCCTCCTGCTGCCTTTTCAGTCATCCAGTCAGCGCATCTGAGCTCTCCTCCACAGCAGAGTAAGGCAAAAAAAAGAAAAGAGAGAGCGACAAGAAGAGGCCACAACCTTACATTTTCTGTTTTCCGGCTTGCGGAGGAGATTATTTCTCCCCCTCCGTCCCCCCACCCCACCCCACACACATACACAAAAGTGCCGTCACCCTCGGAGTGTGGCGAGGAAGCCGGTTTCCTCTACGCTCCAGCTAGAAAAGGCCTGTCCTTGGGCATGTGCATTGTGTGTGTGTGTCTGTGCTGTCTGCAGAGGCTGCCATGTCTCCCATTGTTCCAGGGCGAGTGAGGCAGGCTTCCTACCCCGATAGACCCTGCCTACTACAACAGCTGTGGACCAGCCCCCACCTCCCTGTGCCGGCTCCCCTCCTCCTCCTCCTACAACTCCTGCCTGTACTGCTGCTGCTGCTGCTAACCATTAACCCTGCAGCTGCCGGCTCAGGCCATAAAGAGGAGTGCAAGAGATGTGGGGGGTTGTGTTTCAAAAAGACACCCAACCACGGATGGACAAAGGAACGTAACAGAGACAGGATATCCGACAGCCCCGGCTGAACTGACAGGACTTCTGCACATGAGCCATTCAGTTGCCCTAGAAAGAAAACAGGCTCTGCGCTAAGAGGATTGTCTTTCTCAATCACATTGGTAATAAGTGTTGGACTGGGTCCTGTGAGACTGTGCAGAGGAAAAGAAAAAGTCACTGGGAATCAGAACGAAGTCACAACGGAAACACGTACAGTTTAGAGCCTCAGCTAAATATTAATGTCAGTAATTTCTCAATTAGTTAAGTTTGTAAAATGACAGAAAATTGTAAAAATGGCCGACAAGGACGACGTCTTCAAATTGTTTTGTCCAACTAACAAACGAAATCCAGAGATACTGAGTTGACAATCACGTGACACCTATATATCAGCAGCTAACTGCAGATACAGTATAGAAGAAATGAATAAGAAACTGCAGCATGGAGACACCAAAACAAATCTCAGATAATCTACAGTGTCTCAGTTCCACACTATAAAATATCCTGCTTGGTATTTATCTTTCTAAAAAATATAAATAATAATAATGTAAGGGACCTGAGTCAAGATTGTTTGTTTATGTTTAAAGAAAACAAACACTGGCAAAGCAAAGTAGGAACTTTTACATACATATTCAAATCCAGTTTGTTACTGTGTATATAGTCCTGGTTATATATATTTTTAAATATAATGTTTTTTATTTACTAATAATTATTGCCTTTTTCTATTTTGTTATCTCTGTGTAAGTTTCCCCGCTGTGGGACTAATACAGGATTATCTTATCTTATCAATGAATATCTGTCACATTCAAGGTCTCGCTGCCAAACGAGTTCACACAAATCTAATTAAATCAGTTCCAGGTAAATCTAAAAGTTTGAAATCTGGTGTCTGTGGCGACATTTCTGTGTTTTACATCAACCAGCGATGATTCGTTTGACAGGAGTGACGGAGAAAGCTACAGCAGCTTGGACAACGGTGGAAAAACCTCGGAGGCGTCCAAGAAAAGTTTCTGATGAAACTCTGAGTTCAAAGGAACGATTAGTTTAAACACAATATTTCAACAAGCACTCTGGAGGAACCGGGATTGAACCACTGATCCTCTGATTATCAGATGATCTGCTCTTCCTCCTGAGCCACAGCCACAGTCGATTATCAACATATTATACAGCAGATTATTTTTCTGGTTAATCAATCAATCAGCTAAGCTTTAAAAAAACAAACCCAAAGATATTCAGCTCTCGATCATATAAGACAAAGAAACACAGCAAATGTTCAAATCTAAAACGCTGCAACCAGAGAATATTTGACTTTTTTTCTTTAAAAAAAATCACCATTTATCACAATAATTCTACATTAACCCACAAACTGTTACAGTTTCACATACAGCCAGGTGATTTCTGTGAATGAGTTTGCGCCTCTCTCTGTTTGTACTATCTGTGTCGTCGTGTCTGAACTGGTCAGCACAGCGACTCAGTGTTGGTTCATCTCTGCAGGCTTTCACCCCCGTGTGACTCATCTGCTCTCCTGGTTAATGAAGCCACATCATCCTCATCATACACCCCCCCAGACATACCAGACACACTAAACCCAAGTCTGATGACAAAATGAGTGGGAGCCAAGGCAACAACAACAGGAGGAAAACACCGGTTTTCATGACCAGAATGTGGGAGGATAATATAATAAAGCAATAACGCAAAGGCAAAACATCCCTGCGACTGCCTCTGCAAACTATAAAAAAAAAAACTGATCTATATTCTGTACGTGAGCAATTCCTTTTTTAATTTGACCCTAATTGAGTAGACAAGAGACCTGACCTGAATTGAGTTTGCCCCACACCAGACTTCCTATGGTCAAAATCAAGCGCCCCGGGGCGCTCACATGAATGTCAGTTGTTTCAAGCTATTGTCATTCAGATTTGACCAAAACAGTCTAGGGCAGTTTGGCAAGTACAGAATCGCCCCAGATTCACAGCAGAATTTCAATTTCCATGTCTGAAACGAAAATGAAGCCGCAAAAAACGCTTTCAAGATGAATATCAAACGAAAAGACGCTGGTAAATCCAGTTTGGAAAACTCAGGGGGAAACCCAAAAGATAAACTACTGTTATTAAATACTAGCAAATGAGCTGAGCTGCCTTTAAAAGAAAAAAAAAACAGCACAGGTCATCAAGAATTAACCACAACAAAGAGAGGGGGGAAAAAAAACACTCGACAGACGCTGAGCTTCACATCAAAAATCACCCAGATCAAAAGAGCTTGTGTCCAGTGAGGATTTACTGACACATATGGCCGAGACCTGCCCAGTCTGTCCTCATGGCCAGGCCTCTAATCTGTGTCCACCTAGTGGCTGAGTCAGAGACAGAGCCTGCATATGATTATCACTGCTTCAATTAAAACTTTAAAAGATAGGATCACGGTTTTGCTCTTCCAGTGTGAGAGATGGGACGACAAAACCCCACTGTCCTTGCTCTGTGAGTTTTATCTTCATTATAAAATTTATTAAACTGAACAAGAAGGTTCAGCAAGTGGAAACCTTCCAAAGTTTCAGTCTTTTTCATTACTAAAGTCTCCTTTTGTTGCTGCTGTCCTTCCACTGCAGCTCAGCAAGGACAGTCTAAAATAAAAAGTATAAAACTAATGACGTACAGGAAGCATGTGGCTTTAACTTCAACATTTATTAAAACAGCAAAAATTTGTAGAGGAACAATAATATGTCTACAAAATGTTGTTTTGCCTTTGGCAGAAAATGTATCTCAATGCCATATTTTCTTGGTTTCTAATGGGCTATGTGAGAGTCTAGAATGAGATGATCAGTGATCAAGTATTTATATTGATTTTCTTTTTGGAGAAATTCAGTTTGTTTATGGAGATTTTATTAAATTTGTGATTGATTTATAATTTTGTGTTTGTTAAATGTGTTTGTTAAAATTTACTTTTTGTATGAATTTTTACGTTATTCTAATATGATGAGATATTTTGTTTGTTATGGTATGTATGTGGTTGTAGTGTGTATAATGTGTGTTTGTATGTGAGATGGACCCCAGGAAGAATAGTGAAGGCTTTATACTGGTGCTAACAGGGCTCCTAAAGAAATAAAGAAAGAAAGCCAGGCTCAGACTCCAGGAGTTCTAAAATCATAACTGATTTTGAAATGAGGAGAAACTCCAGAACCGGACCAAAAATGGACCCTGCTGTCAGAATCCAAACCCTAGTCCAAGGCAAGTTCTTGAGCCGGTTCCGTTCAGGATTCTTGAAACCTGGAACCATTATAATCAAAGTTGCGTTATCTGCAGTTGTTGCAAGATGGCCTGTAGGATATGCTATTGCTCAGTTGCAGCTGGGAAGCAACTTTCTGGGTTCTGAACCGATTTATTTTTGGATGTAATGCTCCAAGCGATTCAAATTATTCAAAGTCAGGTGCGCAAACCGGAGCAGAACCCATCCGATGTTGGTGGAAAAGGGGTAAAAGAGGGACTGTCATACTTAAAAGACTGCAATTTTGGAAGATTCCCACTTGATTTGTCTCAATCTGTCCTTTTAGTACCTAAAATATACGTTTGCACAGAATGAGGACTGCGGATATTGTCCGACATCTCGTCCATGAGAAGGTTAAGAATGAATCTTCTAACGTCCAGTAGGAACAGAGGTATGATTACAGCAAAGAAAAACTGCTGGAGTGAGACAGCAGCACAGTACATACGCAGCTGTAAAAAAAAAAAAACTGAATGAAAGGCTGTCAGGGGATTGTCATACCTCCACTGTGTCAGACCTTAACGCTAACAGACATCTGTATGCGATGAATGGGACATTGAGGGAGTAGCTTCCCTTCTAAGAGGGTCAAAGGCTGAACAGGCCAACATGACCTGAATGAGAGCCGGTCACATGGTCCCCTGGAGCTAACACAAGGGGAATGAGGATAACTCTCAACATAAAAGGCCTATTGTCACCCCCTCCACCATCCACTTTCCCCCCCACGACAGGATCTTCACAAACTGCTCAAAAAACTCAATGTGGACATAAAGCAAGCCGAACATGAAGGATATCAAGGGGCAATAAAACGTGTCCTAATGGAAGAAGACTTTGCTTTTAAACTTTTCCTACGGGGACACTGGACAATGACATGTGACTGACTTTAACTTCAATGCAAACAATATGTAAAGCAGGACTTGTCACGCCGTCATCACACTCAATGACACCTCTTTTTCAAACAACCAATTTACATGCATGCAGCTCCTCATGTGCTGATAACGTAACATGACACAGGAAATCTTTCAAGCCCTAAAAACAAAGGACAATATCAGCCAAACAAACCAGACGGGGGCTGAGAGGAGGCGTCGATTAAATTGAAAGATAATCGATTAATCACATGTCAAGAAAAGATGCCAAATCGTAGCCAGTTCTAGCTTCTCCAACGTAAGGATTTGCTGCTACTCTTTGTTCTATATGATAATAAATTAGACAAGAGACAGATAATCAAAACATACAGCAAGCAAAAATTAATCTAATTAATAATTTAAGCAAATTTCCCAAGCAAAAAAATACTAAACATTACCTTGTTGTAGCCTCTAAATTGAAAGGATTCGCTGTGTTTTGCCTCATGCAACAGTCTTCTTTTTTGTCTTTTTTTGGTTTTGGACTGTTGGTCAGACAAAACAGGCAACTTGACTTGATCTTGGGTTCTATGAAGCAGCAACAGGCATTTAATCAAACAAACAGCTGACAAAACTGTCAACAGATTGATCAGTAATTTAAAAAAGTACAGCATTTAACTATTTGTTCAGGCAAAAATATAATTTCTTGGCTTCAGATTTAAAAGATTTTAAAGGTGGTATATGTAAGTTTTTGCTATCGCTACATAGCTAACGTTAGCATTAGCAGCTATTTACTTACCATGACCCTCAACTTTTGTTGCGTTTACAAGAGGCTATAATACATCCTCTGAGCAGCTCTACTTCATCCTCTCATCTTGGATTGAAGGCAGACTGGACGCTACAGTGGCTCACTGTCACAAAGTGGTATTACAAGCTATGACGGGACAGGGATAGCTGGTTAGCATGCTAACTTCATAAAGAAAGAAGTGATAGAACTTGAAGAAAAACATTGGTGTTGCTTTCCACAGCTGGTGACAATTCTTAGCGAGTAAAGGAATAAAGTTTGATGCTGAAATAGCAACACTTAATGCTAACGTTAGCTATGTAGCAATAGCAAAAACTTACTTATAGCACCTTTACAGTGCATGTTATTTTGATGAACGGAGAATATAACTGCAGCTCTTGTAGGAATTGTGACGGACGTTTTTCACTCATTTTATAACCTAAAAAAAATAATATTCAAAAAACACAAAGAAGATAAAACAAAAACAGTCGTTAGTTGCAGGATGTTGCAGTAAAGGAAGGAAACAAGCCGTTAGCAGATGGTCCACCGTTACCGTTTGGTGGTCAGATGGCAGCTGAAGCGAGGGAAGTGTCCGGGAAATCATGAATTGAGAGTTGTAAATCAGACTCATGGGGCACAAACCCCCATTGAAGGGCAGACAGCTTAATGGGCAGTAATGTGCACAGCTCCATGTGAGGATGGAGAGCTAATCCACCTTTTAGAAATGTGACACTCGCGCCTCAGAGAGGAGATGTGCAGGGTCTACAGCTGGAGCTATAAAAACCCCCGGTGGTGTCGGTGGAGGCCTCTTGTGTTAATTTGCATGAAGCCTCGGCTTAGTGGGATCTCATTAGGAAGTCGGGGCTGCAGTCATTGAGCCATTATCAGCCCCTGCCCACAGTCTGGTTTGGTCAGCGTAGCTATTTGTGTAACATACAAAGAGCCGAGTGGACGGCTGAACGATCAGTCGATTAATCAATGGAGAGAAAATTAATCTTGAAGAATTTAAACAGCTCCTAAAATGTGAAGATTTGCTGCTTCTCTGGGTGATATGATCTAAAATTAGCATTTAAGTATTTGTTTTGTTTTTACAGTGAAGGTATTATACCATGCTATTACAAAATGAAAAAGGCATACTCCACTCAAAACATGATTCTACCTCATTTCACTCTATTAACACTGTAAGAGAACTTATTTTAAGAAAATCTGACGTGTTCAGCGGCTCATAATAGGGATCATCATGCAGGCTAATTATATGACTGTAATGTGAATCATTCTCATGAGTTAGCAGTAACAGCCATGCTGTTGTTTTGAGCTGCTGAACTGCAACTACTGCACTATAACATGTGATCAGTTTTAATTGATCTGAAAGGACCTGGATGTGTGAATAAGCAACTGTTTGCTAACAAGTCCACATAAATAAATCAGTTACTGCAGATTTAAATGTTCAGCTAAAACTCTCTCTCTATCTATTTTGCTTGTTATTGTTGCACATTTTCATAATTCTTAGTCATTGTTTCACTAATTAGTTTTTGTAGTCGTATTATCACCTTGTCAGTCATCTGAAAATCGCTTTTAAATGCACTGACTTGTGAGAAAGGTGATATACAAATACTATCTGATGGATTTAAACTATTTTATTAAGTAAAAATACCACAACAATCATTTGTTCTAGCCTCTCAGATATGAATATTTACTTCATTCATTTGCTTTCTATGATATCAGACTAAATACTGTCAGGTTGTGACAACATTTTTCAGTATTTTCTGACACTTTATAAACCAATTTTAAGCTGTTTGTTGAGAAAATACAGGTCAGATTAATCAATACAGGAAATAATCGTTAGTTGCAGCTCTATTCACGACTTTGGAGGAAACTATTGCTTTAATCATGATCTCATTCCAGAGTTGCGATGACCTTAATAAATCCCTCACATGTGAAAGGATTCAAAGTGCGCTCTCCAGTTCATTTCTGCAATCATAAAAGCCCAGTAATGAAAACCATTTGTCGTGGCCCCTATAAAAAAGGCAGGTTTCATACCACAGTAAATACTCTGCAGAGAGAGGTACGGTCACCCTGCCAACCAGACTACGAGCTGCTGTGTGTCCAGACCGCCTGCCAGAGGAGGAGCGACTGTGATTCGTCCAGCTCCGAGCTACATTTCCATGTGTGTCAGCAAACGTCTTTACTACCTGATCCTCAGTGAGTCATTATTCGCACCAAACTACTGAACCCTGACATGACTGGAAAAAATGTGGAGGTTGAACAAGACGCCTGCAGAGGGGCCAGAGGAGTTAATCCAGGTCATAAGCAGCCATCACATTCAGTCTATTGAGCTGCTATAGTAGCATGAGAACACTGTAAAAAAAAAACAAGAGGTACCACAGTTTTCCGGCATAAACCACCATGGAGAACTAAACATATGACAGCTCACTGGGAAGATGGAGTCATCACTGAGACAGGAAGCTGACAGTTTACAGCTCACAATAAAACTATTAAGCAATAAAATGATAAAACAATGATTTTCTTCAATAAACAGTTGATTGTTCTTTGAATAAAATGTCAAATTGTCATAAATCGTCCCTGAAGTTAATGTACAAGGGATGACAGATAAATTTGTGTCCGAGGGTAGAAGGAGATGAGTTAAACAGCTCTCATTACAGTTATGTGATGTGACTCTAAGTGATTTTGCAGAGAGTTTGAAGTTAACTTTTGTGGTATTTCTGTTGGGAGTAAATGAAAATTGGGGATTTTTTTGTGCAGTTAATTCACACGTCAATTTGTTTTTTTGAGCTGTTGTTTTTGTTATGAGTACTTTCATGCAGAATGCAAAAATTCTGCTGTGAAAAAGCGATTTTTTCAGACGGAGGTTAATTTTTTCTGAGCTTTCAGACCTCGAATAAAGGCATCACAATCATGGCGACCGCTGAGCTCCTTCTTCATCTTAGGGGGGCGGTAGTGGACAAATCAGGTGAATAGTGCGAGTTCAGATCCACATGCAGTGGATGACAATGCACAAAGACTCATGTTGTCCATTTACTCAGACAGTGCTCACTTTAAAAATGTTCAATTACACGAAACAGACACACGACAGAAGTTATCAAATGTTTTGTATAATCATTGAAATCAGACTTATCACTCACCCCTTGTGTGTTAACGTGGGCTTCAGGGAGTAATGATAAGACACAAAGATGCTGAATTTACAATTAAAAAACTGGGAAAAGTAGCAAATATTCACATTTGTGAAGCTGGTACTAGTGAATTTTTGGCATTTTTCCTTTAAATATTACTTGATGAAATGACAGTTAATTTTCTGTCAGTTGATTAATCAACTACCAGCTGGTTTTTGGGTGCCTGGGGAAATAAAGAAACTGCCATGTACAGTGGGAATCAACAGGAGTCTAACAAGGAAAAAAAAGTATTTCACCTCACTCTTGTTGCTGCTGTAGTAACTTCATTTCCTTGTGATGATTGTTTTTTCATTTCCTGTCATATCAAACGCTCCACTCATGGTTCTGATGGAGCTGGATTAGTAAACCCAGAGTTAACACGCTCAGTGAAGGAGGTGACCCAGAAAGGGCCTGACTAAATCAAGCATGGTTTGTCATAAACACTCCAGGCACGTTCAGAACAATGACACCCGCCAAAAGAAGGTATAAGAGGAGCACAAGTGGTTTTGGCGATGGACAGTTTCTCCACATCTGGCCACATCTGGCTGGCAGCCGCTGCGGCTCAAAACTCGAGCCAGGCGTACTCATCATCCACATCCTTTTCCCAAGGTCTGGCCAAGAGGAAGACCTATTTATGGCACAGAATAAAAGATAATATATGGAGGGTTATATATGGAGATCCTTGTTTAAGCCTCCAAACAATCTGCTCTCCATCACGCCGACAAAAAAAAAGCTGATGTTTTTCCAAGGCATATAGGTCGCACTGGCAGAGAGAGGTTTTTGAAACAGGAAGTTCATGAGAATTTCAAAAACACTGAAGCACCAGCGTTTCAGTGAGCACCTTGTAGGAGAGGGTTTAGCTGCAGCAGGGTGGGGGGAGGGCGGGGGTGCATAAAGATCCTCAATAACAACTTATTTTAAGACAAATGAAAATAAACTGCAAGGGGCACACAAAGAAACACTGTTCAGAGCAGAGGATGCAAGAATATAGACACGACCTCGCATGGTCACTGATATTCTTTATCTACATCTTAATCCAAATTATCACGGGTCATAACTCAAAGCAGAAATCTGAGCAGAGAATCTAAGAGAAGTGACTGTATGCATTAAAAAACTGAACAAAATTACAGCTATTTAATCCTCTTTTTTGGCCCAAAAACAGGGTGTGGTGGGGACCTGGTTTGCTTGAATTGATTAAAGCTACATTCCAGGCTGTATTTTCTCTGGCCGGACTGATGAATCGAATGTTTGTTACAGCTGCAGAAGCTAAAGCAGTGTTTTGCCAACTTCAATGTTTGTATGACCACAGATTCCTCTGTGGGGTGGATTTTGAATGAGTCCTCTGCATTTGGTGGGAGTGCTCTCGCATACTATTAGGATTCCTCAGGCACTTTCGATCACGCTTGTTTCAGAGGCCACACAAAGTCGAGGCTTTAAGGTTTGTTCTTCGCAACTTCTTCAGCTCGTATCCTCGCCAACATGCGTACAAATAATCCCAGCAAGGCCTGAGCTGAGGTGGCTGGGTTCAAGAGGGAGAAAACAAAAGGGGGGCTGTGGGGGAAACAACGCAGGCGAAGATAATTCCTTTGATCAAAATATCTGCATTGTGTGCGTGTAAACAGTCGTGATGGCGGCGTCTTGCGGAGCTCTCAGTAAAAAGTCCTCCCTCCTGCTGTGAGCTGTGAGTCTTGTATTTGCTTTAGAAATGCCTCAAATGTTAAATCAATCATCAAAATAGTTTACACAATTTTCTGTCGATCAACTAATCAACTAATTGTTTCTGCTCTTGAAGGATAATTCTGGTGTTTTTGAACCTGATGGGGACAAAATCTTTGAATCAATGCAGTATTGAGCAAGAAAGGTATCTTATTTAACCAGAAACATGGCTGTATATTGCCACCAGACTTCATTGACAAAAACAGTAATTTTACTGAGCAGAACATAGGACCTGCTGGAATACCACAGCCTCGACTCGTTAGTTTACTTCCTCTGTCGCGTGGTACTTATGAACTTAAAGTTCTGAAAACTTCTTTCACTCTGTCTTATTGTGTGACCAGTTCTGCTCAGTAAAACTGCTGTTTTTGTCAATGGAGTTTGGTAGTGACATATAGAGATGTTTCAGTTTAAACAACTCTTAATTGAAAAGGTTTATCTCTGTAGAAATCCCACTCATGTTGTCATAAGAACAACCTGAGCCTGTCAGTGGGAAAAACAAGCACTGTTGGCACTGCACCAATCTCAAACATTTTTGTCCCTATCGATCATTA
The DNA here is from genome assembly GCF_001640805.2 of Lates calcarifer. Classification (NCBI taxonomy): domain Eukaryota; kingdom Metazoa; phylum Chordata; class Actinopteri; family Centropomidae; genus Lates; species Lates calcarifer. Next base: position 24,292,032 of record NC_066838.1, on the reverse strand, counting down.
CACCCAAAAACATGGGAAAATAAAGTAAAAAAATACCAGCTACCCATTGGCATTTCTAACTAGAAAATGCCTTAAATGATGAATCAATTACCGGAGCAGCTGTTGGTTAATTCTCTGATGATCAACCATGATTGACTGACTCAGCATTTCTGATAATTCGCCTGATTGTTTCAACTTGGTTATGCTTTGTGGTGGACTTTAACGCCCAATAAATGATTTAATAACCAAAACCAGTTAACAGAACCAACAGCCAAATTAAACACTTACTCCATGCCACGTTCCCCTCCCTCTACAATAAAGTCTGAACACCGTATGTGGCGTCTGCGCGAACCGGCTGTAACAAGATGTGGGACACAAAGGCGTGCAGAACATCTGTGAACAATTAAAGAGGCGAACAGAGCGAGCGAGCACTTATACTGCCCATTACACTTGAATAAGTCACTGGCTCTGCTTTTCATGATGTAATGCGGCGCAGCTTGGATATGCAATCTCAAAGTTGCACTGGGACAGAGCTCTCACAAAACTTCAATCGAGCTCAAACACGGGGTGCGCAGACCATAAATGTAATCGGGTGAGCGTAGAGTGGAACCACATTTATCCCACCACTCCCCCCTTTCAGCAGCTCTGAGGTCATTCCTCAGGATGAAATGTTCACAGCACCAGTGGGTCCTCGTGTTCTTGACCAAATATTGTTCCAAATGTGACACATTCGGCCTCATTCATCCTGAAATCCTCCCAGCCGCATGTTTAAATTCTTCCTGTTCCATGAATCAACCATAAAATTCCAAAGATTCCACCCAATCAACAAAGTAGACTATGCATTCACAACGCCGCATGCCTTTCCCTTGTGGTGGACTTTTAAGTCTCCGTCCCCCCATGTTTGACCATCACTGTGCAGAATGATATTATGTGCAGAGTTTGACACTAGAAAGCTGTTGTCACACTCGTCTGCTGAAGGAGGAAAGTTGCTCTGAGTTCACCTCAGATCAGAGTTTCAGACATAAAACTTTAAAACATCACAGCTACTTTAGAGCCAGTAACAATCCTACATGCAACAAATAAGATGTAAAAACTGAGAGTGGGAGACATATTATGTCTAGCAGTCAACTAATGATAAAATATCAGAAAAGTAACTCTATCCTGCTCAAGTCCGCTTGAGGCTAGCGGCTACATTAGCTGCTACTAAGATAACGTACCCAAATCTCTGGATGATCGGTCAATGGTTAAGTTGCACCATGAGTAATGTAGGCACTAGGTGTTGACGAATGCATGGAAAACATTGCCGTTGCTTTCTACCGCTCTTGACAAGTAAAGGAATTATGTTTTTTTGCTCAACTTGCAACATTTCTTCTGGACAGGTAAGTAAACAAAGCTTAATGCTAATGTTAGCTAACTTCTTTAAACTGTCCTTTTCAAGTCCAATGCAATGCGGATTCAGAGGAGTGCTCTTTTTAAACATGCCTGGAAGAGATCTTAAAGTTTAGAGGATCAGAAGTTTAATTGAATGACCTCTCAAATGCTAGAAAGATGATCAAATTCCCTCGTCTCAAAAGTTTTCACTTATTTCAGGAAACAAGTCTGCTCCAATCATGAAGTCATGGTTTCGACGCCGTCTTTGTGCCACTGAGTCTACAAGCATTTCTTCTGTGATATACGACATTGATCTGCGACTGCCAAAAACAACAAACTGCAACATTACATCAACAGACAATTTGGACAAGACACAAGGGATACGTCATTCCTTTTCAAAGCAAAATTAGGAAAATGCTGCCTGCAAACACTGAAAGATTCATCGAGCATTTCATAGGAGATCTTCAGTGAAACTTAAATATTTTACAGCCTGAACACTGGCCATGTCTCAGAGCCTATAATTCAAAAAGGTTCAAACAATCCTTCCATCCTTATTTCTTCTGACATAAAGCTTGGTCTTTGTTCAGAAACGACGAGACAATGAAAACAGCATGAGCGTATATCTGGCCTTAAACCAACAGGCACAGATCATTAAGCATGGATGTTTTTCCCCCAACAAAAAGTCTCTGTAACAGCTACACAGAAATATTTTAGATGTTTTAAATCTCCTTTAATCTCTGAATAGCCCTTCAACTTATTAAGATTACTGGCACATGTTTTATTGCCAATAAAAATCCTTCACAATGTGAAAACAAACAAGAAACAATCTGCTCCTCGTGACTAGAATGCCATTCAGAAAATGTGGAGGGTATCACATTTTACTGAAAAGCAGCATTGTTAACATATGATCCAATAACACTTATTTACTGCCAACACAGTTCCAAATAAATTTCACATTGATTACTTTCACCTGAAAACGTACAATTTGGAGTTACCTCACTAGAGCTGCAACCATTTGTCAATTAGCTGACAGATGTTTAAAAAATCAACTATTTTTCAAACATTCCCTCGTTCCAGCTTCATAACTGTGATGATCTGCAGAGTTTCTTTGTCTTTAGTGAACAAAGAATAAATACTTTAAGGTTTGGTCGGACAAAACAAGCAATTTAAAGACATCAACTCAGGCTGTGACAAACATTTTATAGACCAGTGATCAGCTGATAAATCAATAATGAAACCAGATGTTAAATGCAGCCTGTTTCAGTTTGGTCAACATCAAAAACCTGGAACACCTAAAATAAATATTAAAAATCCTGACGTACATGAAGCATGTGACTTAAACATCACTCAAGCTTCAACAGAGGAGACAAAAACACAAGATCTGATGAGGAGGAGACTGTAACCTTCCTCAAATTAATACATTAAACATGTTTAAATGTGATGTTTAAAACACATTTGCAAGGTCACATCATCTCACATAACGATAGTGGATTCAAACATGCGCTAATATTCATTTTCTTTTGCTGATTTCCTGGTTAAAATTCAGCTTACACTTGTAAGGAAATCCATCTAAAGACTATTTTAACTTCCTTGTTCTTTCTCTCTGTCATGTTTACATGCTCCATGAAACTATCAAAACCTACAGTTACAGCCCGACCAGTTCTGAATTTTTGAAGTGATACTTATATCGATATTTGGGACTTAAAGTGATTTTTTACATTATCTTGCTTACAAATCTCCAAGAGTGTCTTTCTTTTTTCCCCAGATGCACACTAAACGCAACATTTTACAGCGTAAACATAGACTCATCACTGCTCTCTAGTGGACAAACTCTGCAATTTCTTGATACTTAATGGCTGGTCTCATATAGCAAGAACAGTTTGGCTGCACTCATTATCATTCTGCTACAGGGAGGAAAAAAAACACTCTGGCTTTTTAGTGCTTCTGCAAACCAATCGCCATCGTCTTGGGTGGTGCTAAGTTAAGGGTGCAGCAACAGTGCAGGAATTACTGTCATTAAAAAGGCTGATTCACACCACACAAAACAATAAAAGACGAATGACAACTGTGATTATACGACTTAGTCAAAACTGACCATGTTCAGTAATGGACGGGAAGCAGAAGAGAAAACGACCAATGACAGGCTTGTAACCACAGTCTGTATCCAATGACTCAGACTATTTAATGGCCAACATATACACTGATACTGATACATCATCAATAAGCTGATACGTGACCTGACTGATATCGATCCAGCTCTACTTACAGGCGTCACGTCAGTCAAGTTTCTATCCGAATCGACGCACAAATTGAATATAGAAACAAAAACTGTTGAATTGTGGAACAGTGAGAAACCAAAAACACTTTCCAGACAAATAAAACACACTCATAAGTCTTTTTAAATTACATCTGCTTCAGCTGCCTCAATGAAAAACCCTGAATCTGTGCAAATATTTCTCATTTTAAAAGTTTTAGCAGCTGAAAACAAGATGTCTCCTCCTTCCGTGAGAAGTCCAGTTTAGTTTTGATGCCAGTGAATCATCTCGATCGTTCACATCATAAACTGAGATTAAAGGAGAGAAACTTTCCTCCCTCAGCATTATACATGATTCTGCTCAATGAAGGTCAAACATCCAAGTGAAGTAATACTTGAGGAAGCACATTTTTGAAGGGAGGTGGACATGATGCAGCACTTAAATCAGGGTTGACTGTGATTTTTTTGATTCATTCTCCTTCAAGAATGGCCCTAACTTCACATTACATAAACCAGGGTGGTTTATCCTCCACTACATCCCTGCTGCAGACACATTCACATCTTAATTCATTCTAACATCGTCACTGTGAGGCTGATTTGGTTTAATTCAAGCCTGGTGGTTGTGGACTATCACTGTCTCTAGTGCACAGCCAGGATCTTTTTTTAATTCTTATTCTTAAAATGCAGTTTATTCCCTCTCCTCTGCGTCAGTGTGACATGAAAAATAAAAAAATCCACCCTCTGTGCACTCAGAGCACTTAACAGGACTCAGATGACAGTTCCTTTTCCATGTTCCCTTTTCAGGTTTCAAACCTGAAAACGAGGCTCAAACTGCGACAGGGCGCATTTTCAGCTCCAGCTGCAGTTACACACAATAAAAATCAATTTGGACAAGAGGAACAAGGCTCTATAAACAACCAAATATCTTTTTTTTTTTCAAGGGACCAGGCCCTCCAACCCCCCCCCAAAGAAAACCCTGCGCCGAAATGGGTCCCCTCCGCCACGGGTAAGTGCTGTTACGCCCTTGCTACCACAAGCAGGAGGTGGAAATGTAGGGAAACACAGGGGCGTTTGATTTTAATAACACACTAAAAGCAAACCTGCCCAACATTTCTATCTTTACATCCGTGCAAGCCTTTACTTTCCTGTGGATGTTAAGACAATGAACAGCATGCCAAAACGCTCAGTGTCGGTATTCCAGTCCCAGCAAGAGAGAGAGAAAAAAACCCTCCTCGACCAAGGCGAACATGAAACCGCATTTTCCTTATAATAAAAACTCACCTCATTTGCTTGGAAGCTGGAGCAGACGACGCAGCCGTACCATGGTTAACGTAGGTGGAAATGTTACTGGTTTTTCTTGAGGAATATGTCTCTCCTTGTGCTCATTTTTCAAGCGGCGTCCTCCTCTCCCTGCAGCAGCAGCAGCCGCTTTCTTCCTCTGCCTCGGCGTTTTACTGTTTGGGTTGAGGAAAAGTGATGTCATTGCATGAAATTGCATTACCCGCCCCAATTTTTTTTCTCTACTTCTCAGAGGCTGTCCCCCATGCTGCCAAACATAACTTCGCCATATACTTAGAAAAAAAGCTGCCCGTATACGTGGTTTTCTGTGCCTTAAAGGATAACTTTTTTTTTTTAAAGCTCTGGGCTTTATTTTCTCCATGTTTTTTGGTGTAAATAATTAAATGTTTGCAGGAAAGTGCGTTTTTGCCACTGACAGACTCAGATTATTATTATTACAAGTGTCTGACAACATTATGAACAGAATAAACCTTTTTATTAAAGAGTAAGGTCCCTTTTTGAACCAGAAACATCCTTACATGTCAGTACCAGACTCCATTGACAAAAAGAGGAATTTTACCAGGCAGAGCAGCTGCCTCCATCAGTTAGTTTGTGTTGTGCGGTATTTTTGCTCATGTGAAGGCTCTGAATACTTCTTCCACTACTGAAAATCACACAATAACACAAACTAACTAACCAATCAAGGCGGCAGTATTCCAGCAACTCCTGTGTTCTGTGAGGTAAAATCACTGTTTTTATCAATGGAGTTTGGTACTGTTACATAGCTGTTTCTGCTGAAACAAAAAGGACTATTCTTCTCTGTAGAAATCCAAACATGGGGAAATAAGGTTAAAAAAATACCAGTTACACTTTAAAATACTTCCACGGCGGTCATGAATCTGTTCAGATCTGGATTTCATTAAGCTGAGCTAATGTATCAGAAAATAGTTTATTTGTGAATGAGAGATGAGTGTCCTTTTTTGTTTAACAGATGCAAAACATTGAGCAACTGACTGGGAACAATTTTAAGGCAATTTAACCCAGACAAAAACATGACAACAAAATAAAGACACCCACATGACAGAGTAGCACAATCAATGAAGGTGTTATTCTTCCCAAGGTGACCTCCGTGAACAGGTCAACTCAGTATCAGTCTTTGTGGGAATGAACCATGGGGAACACTTCATAACACAGTCTGTAATTTACAGTGTAATCTAGTTGTACTTAAAGGACAGCTTCACAAAATGTAAAGATATCGCTTCTTCAAGTAAATTCTGTGTAAATTATAGAAGGATTTACTCATATTCCTCCTTTTTCTGTGTGAAAATGACATTTTAAACTTGCATTAAAGCAAAGATGAGGCTTCAGCGGTAACGAGTGGGTTCTTTTTCCAAAATTAAGTTTTTTTTAAACAAAATTCCCTCTTTTTGTTACTATCCCTCCACTATAGCTCAACACAGAAACAATATGTGGAGTCACAATGAGGAAATTTGGTGTTAAACCGACAGTAACTCAGGAAAAGGATGTTACGTTGAAACTGGATCTTTGTGGTCAGTCTGGTAAAAAAAAAAAAAAAGTAACTACAAAAACCAATGATGCTTTCAATGTACATATGGGTATGTGAAAGTGTGAACCTGTCCTTTAAATACAGGCAGAGTGGAAGTAAACACGAGAGAGAAATAAATATAAAAAGGGAAGCAGTCACACACTGTGTCCGGCCCACAAACCTTATTTTTACTGTGTATTCACAGTTTAAAATAATCACCAGTTTCCTTATTAAACAATAAATATCTTACATCTTTATGTTATCTAATTACATGACTTTATTTTAGTTTTGATGACAGAAACCTTCCACAGCTGTACATGTGAGAGAGGTGTGTTTGTTTTCTACTCATTTTAAAATGTTTAGACTCGCCTCTCAAAACTTAGAGGTAAGAGGACATAAATGAATCCCTAGAGTTTAGGGAGAGTGGCTTTTATGTTGTATTTTTTTCACGCCATAATGATAACAATCTGTTTGTTACATTACACAGTAACAATAAGATCCGTGGGCTTTAATATAATGTCTGTGAGGTTGTTAACACCATTTTTCCTCAGTAATGTGACCTGAATTCCTCTGAAAAATCCAATTCTGGCTTCCTTCTGTACCAGAAAGAACCAGTAAGTACTGTGTTGGTGCCAGATTAATCCAACCAGATGGGCTGTTATTATGAAGTGAAACTTGTTCGTCTGTTAATGCAGCAGAGGTCCAGCTTGTTCATCTGGGAGCATCGACCGCAGCAGCGTCGACGTCTTGGAGCGAGTTGTCAGTGGCGTCGTCTTCACCTCCTACAACCTCCGACACCACCTGGGTGGAAGAACAGGAAGTTAGGAGACAGTACTGACTTTTCACTGGTACAGAGAGTGTGTTTGTATGGAAGGTGTAATTTTCTAGCCAAAGAATGTTTTTCTGCTCTGTCACTCCACATCCTGGAGGCTGCAGTGTCTGGTGCAGTTGAACTGCATTGCAGTATGTTGTTGACAGGTGTTCCTATTATTTTGTCCAGAAATGATCATACAGTTGAATCAACACGTCCTTTAACACAGTTTCGACTAAATCTGAACATTTTAACCTACAGTTATCAGTTTCAGGTGTTCCTAATAAACTGACACCTGGGTGTACAAGACAAGTATACCACTTCTTTATTGACTTGGTTCACTGAGTTTTTTATTACGCTGTGTGATTTTAGGCAGACGCAGTTAAAAATCATGAGAAACAAGTAGAAATCTTTGGTTATTGATCATAAACTCTGCTTCCTAGTTCTCACTGTGAGTCCAGTCTGACACTGGCTGATGTGGAGCATCAAAATTATGACATTAATGGAAATTTTACACCCAGAATCCCTGGGGACGATCGTTGCATGTAAACAGTATGGATCTTATTGAACACAAGACAACCTGTAACTCCAACAGTACAAGGACATAAACTGTGATTTTAAATTATTCTTATGTTTTTATGTTGTTTCTTGGATGGCACTTTTTCTGGTTTAACATTTTCATTATGACATAAAGTTTTATGTTGTCTTAACCTATAGTTTCATTTTAGCTGCATTTACTTCTCACGTTGAGCAGAAGGGTTCAGTTGTTTTGTTTCGTCCCATGAAAGTCCACATGTATGTATGTATATGATGCTTTGTATTGTCTGTGTATATTAAATCACTTTTTATGCCTGTAGTGTGTATCTTGCTTCACCAATTAAAAAAATAAGTTAATATGAAGCATCCTCCTTAAAGTCCTCCTTGAACTCTAATGAAATCCAAAAGGTAAATTTTACCTATATGTTCAGTTTTGAGCTGTCACTGTCAGAGAGGTATTAATCTCTCTACTTGTGTTTATCACTGAGGTCGTAGGTCGCAGCTGTGTGGAGATGAACTACTCTATACTGAGAGGTGTTTGTAATGTTCTGTCCATCCCATTTATAAACATTAACACCAAGAAAAAAAAGAAAGTTTTAATAAACGCTGGTCATTTTAAACTTGATAGAGAGAGAATATCTGACAGAGCTGTTGTACTGGATATATATAGGTGTACCCAATAATGTGGCCAGAAGGTTTATTTTTCATAGGAGAAAGACTGGTTTTTGTCCCATCATCACTTTCATAGGAGACATATTAACACAGGATTACTGAACAGCCAGAACAAACAGGAGGAATTATTATAACCAGCAAGAATTTTTTCATGTGAATTTTGTAAGTTTTGTAGTTTAATGTGAAACTACCCTTTAAGTTGGATTTCCCCCCAATATTCATCACACAATTTGACACACTTAGAGATTGATTTTGTTCAGTCTGACACAGATTGTGACCAAGATTTTATTAGACCCATCTCTACCAGTGTGACATACAGTGAATTTGTTATTGCTCGGTGTGTAGGCAGACAAATCCCCTAATCAAGAGTTAACCTGGTCATCCATGATGGCATCCACGTCTCTTTCTGAAAGCTCCTGTCCTGAGGCGTCCAGGTCGACCTGGTCCGGGTCCTCTCCGGTCAGGATGTCCATCGGGGCCTCGGCGATGGCTCTGATGGTCTGGTCCTCCAGGGCCAGGGCCGTGTCAAACTGAAGAGGGGACGGAGGACCCTGCATACCATCCCCCTCCACATCCAGGTCCTGTGTAACAGGAATATTTATGAACTCTCAATCTTAACAATAAACTTCTTGTAGGAGCCATTTTCAGTTTTCAGTTTTTTACACCACCGATCATCAGGTGGAACGTCTTGTTTTAGGATAATTAATCTGGATGGACGCAGGGGGGTCAACAATCAGCTTCAGGTTTTTCTAATTTGTGTGCGAGAGGAACTTAAAGCCTTTGTTTAAGCTCAATTTTTACTTTTCAGAGATCATTTGTCAACCCCGGGGCAACACATGGTGAGCTGTGAAGATCTGGGTAATAAATATAAACGTTTGTATCATTTATTAGGAGCACGAGTCACAACTAAATCTTACAGTAGCAACACTTTAATGGCTTTTTAAGAGCTGCAATAGTCACTACATTTGTCTCAAATGTTAAAAAACACAAATCATGTGCCCACTGGCTTTTCAGGGTGCATTCACACCTGGTTCATTTGGTCTGGGGAAAAAAGGTTCATTGCTGCCTTTTAGTTCTGGTCCAGCTCATGTTCAGAGGGACTTTTTTTAATTTAACAGATGAACCAAGAGCTGTGAACATGAGGTCAAACAGACCCTGTTTCACCGTCATTAACAGAGGTCACTCTTGATAATTCACTATCAGCAAATCGACTCCTTAGTGTTTAAGCTTTTGAATTAATGCTAAAATCACAGATCTACTACTACACAGTTCTGTGTGTGCCCCCCATTCGAATGCTCTTTGTCCAGTTGTTGAATCAGAACCAGAGTTACTGAGTTTTCAAACCTATGTTATTTTGTTAGTCCTCTTGAATCAGCCTTGGTTTGATTTGAAAACAGTGACCAAACAACAAGTGGCCTCTCTCAAAGTCAAAAACTAATTCTGGAGCAGCTCCTTAGCAGTGGGAGTTTGATCAGACCCAACGACAAAGCTCTGACTCTGGAGGTTTGAGCTGCCATCTGATGCAGATTATTAAAATCAACATTTACAGGCAGCTAGCTGGAGAATAATCAAGGTTTGACCTGGACTAGCATTAAAGTACAGCGTCTTCTTGATAGCTGGAGAGATGAGAACCTGAATTTTTGCGTGTGTGAAAATAAACTGAGCCAAAAACAGCACCAAAGACGTTACAGTAGCTGCAAAAGCACCGTAAAATACCAGTGTGGAAACATGACATTTTTGTTACAGTACATACACCTTAGAGGAGAGTGGTTGGTCAATAACATAACTACGTACATCACTGAACTCTAAGGGAAGGCTCTCTGTGGGCTGGAGCTCTGCTGCGCTCAGATACATGTCTTTGCTTGCGAGGGCGAGTTGGTCCTGCGGTGGGGGCTCCTGCTCGGGCTGGTACATGGGGGGAGGCAGGGTGAGGTGAAGCGGGCAGCGGGGGTCGTCAGACTGGCCCATATGCACGATGCGGTCGCAGGGGATGTCTTTCAGACCCGGGCACATTTTGAAAAGCACCTGATTGCTGTCCTGGTAGATGTCTGAGTGTATGGTTGTCAAGGGAAATGAAAGAATGTGTGCTTTTACACAAACAAACACAAAACACAGATCAGAAGATACAGAAACTGCTGCCATCTTTAAAACCCAAACACCAAATGCCGACCTGTGGACACTGATTAATGGGAAACTTTAGCCCCAAAGCTGCCAAAATACTCCAATTATTCTTATGAAAATAATAATCCTGCTGTATTATTTCTCAATATAAAGCTCCTTATTGTGGAGTTGCACAAGGCTCGACTCTCTTAAGGCTGAGCAGTACAACAGGTTTGAGATTTTTCTCTGAGCATTAATATTTTGGGTTTGTACAACTTATTCACAAAGCAACACCAGCGTCTGGACACAGGTTAATCACCAAGACTGAGGTGGAAAATATATGGAAAAGTTCAGTGCATGCAATGATGCAGAGAAAACTATCATGTAAATACAGTGTGTATGAACAGTATGGAAAGCATGAGACTACACTAAATGATTTGGGGTTAAAATAAAAAGACAGGTTGGGAAGGGATTTTTGTTCCTTCCAACTGAACTGATTAGCCCCTTTGCAACTCTGGGAAAAATCAACAGACCACAGGAAGGAGTTCATGTAGGCTCCCTTTGAAACCAGCAGCTACTGCAAGCTGCTGGTCTTGATTGGGGCCACGGTGAATATATCTCAGAGAGAGACAAGATGGAGGACAGTTTAAACGGAGCAGAGAAATATAAATGTCAAAAGAAATATGTGTGGTCTCTTGTATGGAAACAGATCAGACTACTTGGTGGTCAAACCCAAGCTGAAAAACACCAGTGAGGATACGTGAGACACAGTGTCGGGTCAGGGGCAGGCAGGGGTTGGAACATCGGGTTCCCTCCACAAAGGAGATGCACTTCTCGTAGACTGTTCTTGAGTGTGGCTACAACAGAGGAAAGAAGTGTAAGGTCAAATACATCAACCAAACAGCATTTCTTTTAGAACTATAATCATCCTTCAGAACATTAACATTCCTGGATGCCACAAAATTGTTAAAGGAAAAGCCTGAAAAATGTTTCTGCCTTCACGTGAGTGTTTTCTGTTCTGCTGCACCCAAATATGTTGAGCTTAATCTGAAAACCAAAAGTATGTATTATCCCCATTCCCTATGGTAATCAACATACTTAGGGACAATACCCTCAGATTACGTTCAAAGCACAAACCCAGCGTGTGTGATGAATGTCAAGAATCATGTAATGTAATGTAACCACAGTTCTTATTGAAATAAAAAGGTCATGTTCAGTTAAAAAAAAAAAAACAGCCTGCACATTGTTTCATGCTCAACAGCCTTCATGTTCAGACGCCCCTCTGCACACTAGATTTAATTAAGTTAAACAACGGGTCAGTTCCACAAATTAGCTCTGCAAACAGGTTTTGAAACATCAGTCTCTGAAATGTCAGCTTTCACCAGAACATGGAAGTGAGAGGATTTCTGTCTGACCCCCTCTCTGTATTTATTTTCTAGAAGAAGTGTCTCAGTAAATATTGTTAACACACAGAGCAGTGGTCAAATCTGACACGTCAAGAAAAAATATTTGGCCCCAGATTAAATTTAATTACACATAGGTGTGTATTCTCAAATGAGACAAAAGACACCAACAACACCTATGCCCATATTTTGACTACGCCCTTAACACAAACGATTCCCTATGAATGATGAGAGAAAACAAAACCCATTGGATGCTGGCTCCTGTGCTGCAACGGTGATCATAGAGATAACAGTGCGTCAGTAATAAAGTTCCAGTTAAAACTGATGAAAGCAGCGTCTGTGACTGGGGCATCGTTGCTGGAAAGAATCACAAACATAACTCCCTTCACCCATGTCAGCCTCAGGCAGTGGCAGGAGTCCAGACACAGTAGCTAGATAGCACTGAAGAGTAGGCGAATGTTTTTGTGTTCTGGTGAACCGACCTTTCAACATTAAAGTCTTAAATGGTTACTAGAGCTACTAGTGGTCACACCTGAGGAGCTCCTTCAGTCACAGCTTGCCTCCTCTCCCTCAGCTGCCGGTGCAGCAGGGCTTCCACGCCGTACCGACGACGGTATCGACGCAGAGCTTTGAGCTTCTTCAGGTTCTCCCTTTCTGTCATGGACAGTCCTTCAGGACCTGTCAGCAGACTGCTCCCTGTTATCAACACAAACAAATACAGGTATTGTTGAAGGTTGTGAGGCAAAGGCTCGGTGAACATGAAAGACTGTGGGCTAATTTTCTGAAACAAACTGTAGAACAGGAAAAGGCAGGTAAACAAAGCAAAATACATTCAGTTTCTGAACCATTAGTTGTGTATTTACCCAGGGTTTCATGCTCCACTTTGCGGCTGTGCAGGTATCTGCGCTTTTTCTCTTTCAACAGGTGCTGCAGGCGTTTGAACTGGTCAATATAGAGCGACTGGAGCCTGATGAGTTTTTCTCGAGTGATGAGAGCCACCTCTTCTGCTGTGTACACTCCTGCATGTCTACAAGAACAGAAAATAATCAGATTCACCATTAAAACCACCAGAAAAAAATGACGATATCACAGCTCTCAAACTCCTACAACAAGCCAAATGAAGACATTCTACTAATGTATATGCTTTATGTTACAGTATACTGTATACAGGAAAACAACATACTTTGCAGTTTAATACTAACAAAATAAAGATACAGCATGTGTGCCTTGGGGCTACACTCTACATCAACAGCAGACTCAAAAGTCAAGTGTTTTTTAGTCTATATACTGACTCTGACTTAATTTAGTCATTTTTCCAGTCTGCAAACACATAATACTCAGTGATGCTTTGGAGCATCGACTGGGATACTGTTATTTCTGATAAATGAAGCGGAGTCCGTGAACAGAAAGGTGCTTATTCACACTACAATTTAACTCAAATAAAATTACAATGAGCGCTTTAAAGTAAAACTTAGAGATGGTTGGATAATTCATCTTACTTCAGAGGATCCTCATGATCACTGTCGATGCTGTCTGCTTCACTGTCAGGGTCTCCTCTCCACGTCTGGTCGAGTACTAATGGTCCCTGCTCCTCCTCACTCAGACTGTCCTCGTCTGCCCAGAGAGAGTGAATTTTAACATCAAAACCATATCTATACAAAGATGATAAAATAAACTGCAATAGAAATAACCTCATTAACTTCCCCCTTCCTACGCAGCAGAACACACGAGATTAAAGCCACTCGTTGACCGTTTACCTAGAATACGACTTGCTTCAGAGCGGCCTCCGTCCAGGCTGTGTGACTCTGCTCGGTTGTATCCACTAAGCTGAGACAACAGTGCCTCTGGGGATGGACCGGCAGACGCCTTTCTCATCTGAGCCCGGAGAGCCATGGCATTCCTGCGAGCATGCTCCGCACAGAACGTCACTCTGAGGAAAAGACAGGGTCGTTGGAGAAGAGATTTCAGAAAGCTGCTTGGATTCGTTATCAGGCAGGAGAAATTTAGACTTCCCATTTTCTACTCACCCATCTTTCCTTTCCACTTTTGGTGCAGCGTTGGGGCAGCGCTTGCCGTTCTTGGCGGAGACATAGCTGCACTGCTTGTACGGGGCGTTTTTGTCCTCCAGAATGTGCTTGATGCAGAACTCCAGGCCTTCAAGACGGGGCTGAGAGCATGGTCGCTGGGTAAAGGAGCAGGCCTGAGGCTCCTGGGGTCGGGGCGCCTGGGTCACCCGGTTCCGACTCGAGGGCAAAACGTGGATTCGTATCCTGTTCATTGCAAAGTCTGCAAAAAATAAGTATGTATTATTGATTATTAATCACTTGATTCATTTTTCAAGCAAAACTGACAAAGATTCAGCTCCTGGTTTCAACTTGAATGTGAGGATTTTATGCTTTTCTCTGTTTTGTACCAAGATATGAACTATCGTAACTAGACTAGCTTCTAAATATAAAAGGACAAGTCAATTGATCAAGTGATCAGGAACCATTTTCATAATAACTAATTTTAGATATTTTCAAGCAAAAATACCACCAACACTGGCTGGTTTCAGGTTCTCAGTTGTGAGGAGTTGTTGCCGTTTTTTTTTTTTGTCATTTGTGATATTAACCTGAATATTCTTGAGTTTTGCACGGTTTGTGAGACAGACTAGATACTTAAAAATATCCCCCTGGGCTACAGAAAATAAAATGGACACCTACTAGTTCCAACAATTGAAAACAAACAATTAATTGAGACATTGTGGAAAATACAATGGACATTTCTGTTAATTGTTAATTAAGTGAGACATGGCATATAGAAGCTAAAGCTGAGATGAAACAATAAGTTGACAAATCTAGCAACAGAAAATTAAAATGTTCATTATTCCACAAATTCTCCACCAAATTCCAAGTATTCCCTGGTCTCTAATCTTTGTTATTTGTGACTGCAATGCTGAGTGGAGTAAACCAAACATCTGAAAATATGACCTAGGGCTCTGGGAGGATAAAGACAATATTCTTTGTTATTTGATGGCGTTTTATAGACAAAAAGATTAATCAAGTAATGGAATATGAAGGTCAAAATGTGCCCTAACTGCAATGTGCAAATAAATCGTTGACCACAAATACATGCAACTGCAGGTGGTGCTTTAAAACAAATAATTTAACAGAGAATACACACATTTTATGAATCCACGTGGCTTATTTGGCCCTTTAATCACAAATTGGGTCCAAAGGTCAGATATACAACAGTATACTTATCTATAAAGGCAGGAGAAAACGTTCCTATATGAACCTGAAATAATAATCATCGTGTCAATAACAGCTGAAGAAATACGGATGAAAACTAGCTGATGTTTAGTTGAGTAACGTTAACATAGGCGGTGGCAGGTCAGGTGGCTTGATATATACTGATCAACTTTGTTACAGGTTAACACATTATGCATTCAGACAAAGATTAAAACTATCAAAACACAAACAGCCACACTAACTTAAAGTAGAAAATGTTTTAATTGTAGACATAAATCTAGTAGAAACAGATGTCCCTGTGTTAAACAAGTCTAACCGGGCGCCACACCACGATTTAGCCCGCCTCTCTTTACTGCGTCACTATTTCAGTTATGGAGTCGCCATCTTTGTTTCACAGTTGCTAACACTAGCTAACCGCTAATTTCCACAATAGGCGGCAAAGAACCGAATTTTACAGACCGGTGGCTATAGAGAGTCGTCTCTCTAACTATCACCGAAATGCCCCGGCACTAGAAGACGAACATATCCATGCCTTTTTGCTTAAAACTGCTTACCTTCCTCTCAACCGTCCGATCGTTTCTAGCTCCAGAGGCGCACTACGTCGATTTTCCTGCATTCGCTACAAACTGCCACAGCCTCTGCAGTCACACAGTGACCCCGCCCTCTCTTAGCTCTGATTGGCCACAGCATCAGAATTCGAGGCATTTCATTGGCCAATCTAGTTGCCACTCAAACCAGCACCAAACTCATATTCTTTAATACACCCACAATATTGCAGCAATTAAGTTTTGTAAAAACATGTAATGCAACCAACGTTTTCTTAAAATATTTATTGACCTTAATTGAGAATAAAGCAACCACATTATATCAAAAAGACAGTGTTCACATATAACCTTTTAACTGAAAACAAAAAAAATCCCAAAACGTTTCATTTCCAGACCTGAGTGTCACTAAAAACACCAAGACGTGAAAAAACATGAAACTTATTGTAGCTATGTGATATTTGCATTGTTAGGTTGCATGAGTGTCTTCCGTTTTTCTCACAGATGGGTTTATTTTAAAATGCGTGTCCTTTTTGTATGATTTTCTCACAGCATAAAGTTAATACTTAAAATGGGAGGATTTTTCCAGATCAAATAAAAGCAATTTTCAAAAATGCAATGATATATTGGACATCTATTCTAAATAGTCTAACCTTAATACATGTAACACTTGGTCAATTGCATTGTAGGCAATCCTACTGAGATAAATATTCAGTGCATTTACTGTTTCCCTGTTACAACCAAGAGTTGAATAACTAATAAAACCTCTGCTGCCTGAGCAAAGAGCTATACTCTTTCAGCATATCTTCAATATATCAAGGGAACAAAAATATTTTACAATTGTATGGCTGATTTGTTGTACTGCATTACTGTGAACTGCCTAAAAACAAATGAGTTTTGATTACTAACAGAAACAAACAGAAAGCAGGTTAAGAGCAGTAATACTATACAATCAAAAAACCATATAAAGCTTAATATGAATTAAATGTACAGATGATACCCGATTCTTTTGCCAACAAGTAGCACCTCTTCCACTATTTTTTGCTCCAACACAAAATTTAAACATTAAATTCAGATTAATTACAGTATTATACTTCATGCTCATGACCCTGTAGTGGAGGTATGTTGATAACCTTAGACTTAGACTTAGACTTAGGACTTTATTGATTTTGGATGATCTCGGATTATACTTACATTACTGCTTGCCGTGGATGATTTTTTTCTGTCTTTTTTCTTTTTCTTTTTTTTTTTTACACAACTAAAGAACACATGCAAACATGTTTGATGAATCAATGGCGTGTGGGACAATCTGAAAAAATGACTGATTCAGTTTGAAGATAATGGGAGTCAAGACAAGTTTTAACACGACTTAAATCAGATCAGCACGAACTGACACTGCGGTTTTTAAAAACATCCCCCAAAGGAAATGCATTAATGAATGAATGAAAGACAGCCATAAAAACAGACAGTTGACTTATTATTAGTCTTTGATAATGTGTATTGTGAATACTTTGTTGTACACTTTGCTCAATATGGTCACCACAAAGTGAGCACCAGCACCAAAAATGTGTTTTTCCGACAGTTTCAGGGTGAAAACGTTGTGTAGCTATATATTCTGAGTATTTCTAACTTTATTTGTAGCTGTGAACACCCCAGAAGACAGTTACAACACATTACAAGGGATTTCTTTTTCTTTGTTTGTTGGCAGTTCCTTCATTGTGACCATATCGGGGAGATATGTTTGAACTCTCTGAACTCTTTGATAAAACATAAATGTATATCCTTGGTATGAACTTTGTCCATTAGTGTAATTATTAGAGAACTGAATATGAATATTTTACAACCATTTAAAACAATGACTGCAACACTCGAAATCTAAAAAAAAAAAAGTACAAGCTTCCATAATTTACATCTTTTTTTTTGCAATTTTGTAACAAAATGTAAAAAATATTTCATGTTTGTTTTAAACATTTTACAATCTTTGTACAAGTTTACCAAATAATGAAAGAAACAAAACAGATTAACAACAGGGGTGGGGGCAATCACTGTTTTTTTTCTTTTTGAGGTTATGGCTGATAAAAAAAAAAAGAAAAAAGAAAATATTTAAAAAGACAAAAATATTGAAAAGATGGCTTTGGAGACATGCACTCTCAAACTAGCCTGTACAGTCTTGATGAAGAAATGTCTCTCTGCGCGAAAATAACACAGAGGGGAAACCTTAAAAAAGGTAGAAAAGGGGACTGTGTTTTTTTTTAAGTATTCAATTAATAAATAACATACTATAAAAACATTATAAAAAGACAATCGGTAAGAAGACCGAACAGGTATGTGATGGAAATCTTTTAGTTTCCTCATGATTTCAAGACGATGACTTCCTTTAAAACAGTAATCAGGTCCCATCATCACATTTCATTTAAGAGTAAAAAAAAAAATTATCTACACTTGTTAACTTTTTTCCTCACATTTTACAAGCTTTTCAAGCCTCTCATTATTGCCCCACAGGTGAACTTTAAAAAGAAAAACTCATTTGTTTCACCGGTACATTTCTCTGCTGTCACACCGAAGCCATTTAAAAAAAAAAAAAAAAAAGTTGGGTGAGTTAAAAAGTAAAATTACACAATACTTTATGTAACAAGATGGATGTTTGTGATGTCAAGTACAATGTACACAACAGCGTCTCCTGATCGGGAACTCATTTCGGTAAGGGCGGCAGTGGCGGAGGCGGATCTGAAGGCAGGGGTGGGGGTCTGGGGTTGTTCCCTCTGGAGCCACTGCCGTAAATGTAGTCCCCGAACTGGGATCTGTACTCAAACATGGACGGCTGGGAGGGCTGGACGCCTTGTGCACTCAGAAGAGAGTTTAGCATTTCAAAAGTGTCCTGGTACTCGTTCGACTGGGCCCCGCCCGCTGCACCGTGCCCATTAGTGTCTGTCTTGTCACTTTTGGAGTGTGAGTAGCTCCCCTGGTGGTGGGGAAGGCCCAGGGCGGGAAGAATGTCAGGACCGTGCCCCAGAGTTTGCCCAGAGGAGGAAGACAGGGACGGTAGCTGGTAGGGATTCCTAGAGGATTTGCTGACTTTTGAGGCAGGGTGAGAGCCTGCTGTGGGATCCTGGGAGTGTGTCCTCTTGCGCGAGGCAGAAGAGGATGAAGAGCTTGTTCTAGAGGAGTCGCTGGGGACTTTTTTGCTGCTTCCTACCGTCCCACTGGAGCTAGATGAGTGTTTATGTGAGGAGGAAAGTGAGGCACTGCTAGAGGAAGAATGGTGGTGATGGTGGTGGTGGTGATGATGGTGGTGATTAGACCGTTCCCTGTGCTTGTCCCTGCTCTTGCCCTCTTCTCCTGAACTCCCCCTCTGCTTCTCAGGCACTCGTATTCTGACTTTGATGTCCTGATCCTGACCTCGGGTGCTGCTGCTGCTGCCGCTGCTGTGCCCGCTGCCACCACCGCCACCTCCTCCTCCTCCACCCGCTACAGGGAAACGCATTTTCAGAGAGCTCCTGTCATGCCTCTCCTTCTCCAGGGGGATTTTCAGAATAATGGGAGAAGGGCTGGACATGTCAGACGAAGAGGAGCTGGACTGCTGGTGATGATGCTGCTGCTGCTTCTCCTTCCTCTGCTGCTGACCAATGAGAGCCTGGGCAGCGTTGGCGTAGTCCCGCTTCACGCTGGCCTCCATGTTCTCCAGCTTCCTCTTCTGGGCAGCCAAAACATCTGCGTTCTTGGCACGGTACTCACTGAGAGATACCTTAGCCGGGGCATGGACTTCATGGTTGGGCGGCTGCTGCTGCTGCTGCTGCTGCTGTTGCTGTTGCTGTTGCTGTTGTTGTTGTTGTTGTTGCTGCTGCTGTTCAGAACCAGCCTGGCCTTTTCCACTCCAGGTCTGAGCACTGCCAGATGCCCCCCTCTCCTTATCACCCATGGATGAGGAAGAAGAAGAGGCAGACGGTGGAGCTGAGAGGCTCATCAGACCTGCCACAGTACTCTCTGAAGAAGCCATAGAGATCATGCTCATCATGGTGTCCCTCTGGTCACCCTCCTCCTGGACTTTTGGCTTGGCTTTGGGTGTCTGACCTCCAGCCTGGGAGCCAAAAAACAGATAATTATTATAAAGTGAGTCAACTAATTACGTCCACATGATGCAGACTGTGCTCTGGAGGACACGAAGGACCAATGGGGAAAAAGCTGTACCTTCCAGTTGCGAATCCGTTTCAACCGGCTGGGTGTTTTCTCCAGAATCTGCAGGAACTCATGTGTGAGCTCTGAGAGAAGTTACATGGCACAGTTAAATGTTATTAACCTGCAGGACTTGTGGGTCCTTCTCAAACACATTTTTTACAGCACATACCATCCAGCAGTTCCAGGGTGACCGTGGGGTCGACATACTCCCACCAGTGCTTGCCGTCCGTGGACACGGGGATCTCCCAGTTGGACCACTTGCAGGCGAGATGGATGCATACGCAGGCCACAACGGGCGGACTATACTGCAGGCAGAACGTGGTCAAGTGCAGACTACGTGGCAGGATACGTCCCAGAAGGCAACAAAAAACAGAAACAGGAGAAGAGAGAACAGACATTCAGTATATTGAGTTTGAGGATTATACTCAACACAAACAAACAGCATGAAAACATGTGCCACCATTTTATTGCTCATTAAAAAAAACAACAACAAAAAAAACAAACAAAAGTCTATGCTTTACAGTGAACTGTCCATATACCTGTTGGTAGCCATAAAGTATGACGTCTGAGCCAGATCCTTGCTCGCTGGAACAACAACAGAACAAAGAAATACACTTAAAACCTGCAAATTAATAAATGAATGTGCCAAATTACATTCACACTGAAATATCAAAAGAGGAATTTCACAAAGTTGAAGAGTTGATGCTCACCTCTGACAAGCTGAGTGCACTTGACAACATGAGTGTGCGGGTGGTCGATGGTGATTTCAAAAGCTGCAATAAAAGGGGACAAAAAGAGGCAGAGATTAATAAAGGGAACTCATGGTATTAAGTCCAATTTCCATGACAACGACTATTTCCCATTCTGTTGTAATCATTAACAAAGGTCCCTGAAAATCAGAAAATGAATACTGTTACAGTCGGACTAAGTGTTGCATGGGGTCTTCTGATAACATCCTGGGTATGAAAAACATTAATGACATGTCAGTTAACTTTAAAACTTATTTCAATCAATCAGTGTTATTTTCATCAACTCCAAGATCTAAAAAGATGGGGTAGGATTAAAGCAGACTGCAGCGGACATACTAAAAGCCACTGTTCATGATAATGCAGCAAGTCATCACATAGACCTACAACAAATGGCTTAAAAATATGAAGAAAAAAATGGAGAGGGAAATGTGAGATGTTAACGTCATAACAGAAACAAAAGCAGAAACAATGGGTAATGAGCAATGCTAACGTGAAGCATAAATGTCACTGTCCAGTGCTTCTAACTGCATTTGGGGTTTCTGTGGACAAAAGTAAAACAAGGTTAGCACTACTTTTTTTTACTTTTAATATATTATATATATAATCACATGTGTTTCTGGAGGGAAATCAGGGGACCCAGTTCTTCCTTCCCAACTTACCCAAGGTCTGGAGTATTATGCTCTCAAGAATGACCAGGTCTTGGGCTTGTTGCAGGTAGGCCTGAGGTTGAGAGGACAGGCACGTTACTCACTGGGCGCCCTCTATCCGTTGTCAAACAAGAGCAACTGGACACGCTATGCGACTTTGAATAATGTCATCTGAATGGCCCTCCGAAGTTAAAATGAAAAGTCAGGTTGCTGACGTTCAAACATATTAAACCTACCTTTCTTGTGGAGCTGGTTAAAGCTACGTAGCGAGTACAGATGCTCTTGTTTTACAACTAGCAGACATCACATTACCTGGATGACTGAAAACCTACACAGACACGGGGATGCATTTCACTTTTGCTCTTGCGACCCACGCATCATGCAACCTCAACGCCTGAGGTAACAACATCTCATAACAAAACGCAGTATCACTTAATTGTATCCAGATCAAATGCAATGTGAAGCGCAAGTGTAAAGAAGACAATTAAAATGGTTGTTAACCTTATTCCTAAGATAGATTATACTTTGAAACATGAGAAGAGAACTGTGACAGCAAGCGTCACAAATTGGAGTAATGAAAAAGTTAGTGACCCACGCAAATCTAATATCAAAGTACGCCTACAAAGAAAGATAAACCGATTATTAATTTTCATAAACTGTACTTATCAACGTTCTCTTAAATCTGTTTTATTGCAGCAATCTCCTATCAGACAAACACGTGAGGAGACATGGGACAATTTTCACTTACATCACTGCGTACATCTGGTGAAGGCTCCTGAGGATTGAGGCATGCATGGGCCACCTTGATAACATGTTCCAGCTTTCGGGGCTGCTCCTCAACCTTTGCAGCGAGGAAGAGAGCGGCAGGAGCAATAACCTGGTGAGGGAAAAACCAAAACACCAAAAATAAAGCTCATGAGGTGACACATACGAGCTGACAGCTGCATCAGGGACTTCAGGTGAGCATGAAAAACACTACTTACATTTCTGTGAAATCTGGTGAAAGACTGGACCATGTAGAATCGGTGCATGTACACAATGGCTGTATTTAATTGTAAGTTGGGACCTGATACATGATAGTTAAGGACAAACAGTATCGGTGTAGATGGTGGATTATGAGTTCGGACTTAGGTAACTGGTTTACACGTGAAATAACATAACTAAAGAGCTTTAATTTACCTGATAACTGATAAAAAGTAGCATCATATCAGCCTGTTATCACATCAGTGGCAGAACAACAAAGTTGAAACCCAAGCTAGCTTCCCATTAGTCTGAGGTTAGCCGGAAGCAGTTATTTATAAATATCGTATAAAAGGCTTGGCTCTAAAGACATGACATGTAAAACACTAACGATTAAAACACAATGTTTCTACAAACAATATGTCGTCCTACTCTACAGATTTTCCTCACAAACATTTACAACAAGAAGCGATGCTAATGCTAACGTCCTGAAGGCCCGCCGACCACACAGGCCTCCACGGCCCCGGTTCAGCCTACTACGCCGCTCTCGGATAACGTTAGCAAGCTGTCGTTAACATCCGAAAATCACAAACCACCGCCTGAAACTGATGGGAAACATGAAAGCAAACTAAAGGCCCTCGAACAAAACACAATAACAAACACCGGCGGCGCTCTCGGCCGAACCGGCTTCACGAGAAGCTAAACCTCGCTAGCTAACAAGCTAACGTAGGCTAGGTGAGACGCAAGTCGTCCCCTCGACAAAAGATACACATTGAGCCGCTGTCCCATGTCCTGGAGCAGGTTCGCCGCCTGTTGTCTGTAGGACAGCTCCTTGTCGGGATCAAGTCCAGCTCGCCGAGATGGGCTGTTGTCGATCTGCTGTCGTGTGTAGTACCATTTGTTATTACAGCTTGCAGGGAGAGAACGAAACGAAGCCGCCATCACTGAGAAGGACGAGAGTTTAAAATTTCTGCGCGTCACAGGAACATACGTCACACTGAGGGGGAAACGTCAGTGTAATTCCGTTGGCGACCAGCAGGTGGCAGTAAAACATATTCCTCTAATATTTCAAAGTAAAAACAAACAAAAGCCCGAGTTCACATTTGGAATAAATTAACGGGAAAAATGTTTTAATAAATACATTTTGTTTTTCAAACTAAGTCAAAGAAGTTATTTCAAAAGTTTAGAAAAAAACTATACAGTGAATTCTATAATCTCCAGATACGTGGATGTTTTAATACGGTTAATTTTACACACTGTTTGTAGAATGGCAATATGAGTGACACATAAACTATCTTGCTTTTTTTATGTATAGGGAAAATTCTTTCCTCACATACAAGTTTTTTGTTCACAACCCCTTTTTCCTCTTTATCCTGTTTTTTTCTAGATTAAATTTAACTCAGTTTTTAACTCTCCTGTTCTTACAAACAATAAAAAAAAGCAACAGATTATTAAGAGCATTACAGAAGTATACTTTATGAAGTCAAACTAATTGCTCCTTTTTAATGTCTGTTTTTTTTTATCATTAGGGTTATTTCTTATTATTATTTGTCCCCTGCACGAACTATTGAACTCTTTTTAAAGTAAATTTTTTTTTATTAACCTCTTAACCCATGGAATATATCTATTGAGTGTTAACAGAAGGCAACATTTTGTGTCTTTTGCCCCAATCTCATTAAGTCCTGAACAGAGGCCACATCAGCAGTACTGAGTGCAGCCCAATATCCTTAAAAAATAATTAAAAATTTGCATAGTGCTGTCTGCCTTTCGGAGTCATCTGTGTGTGATGTCCTCTCACTGCAGTGTTGGTCATTTGTTGTGTAATGTTACCTCTTTAACTCACCATTAATTAAATGTCCAAATCTAGAATCACAATTAAATTGTACATGCATGGCATTTCATATAGTGATAGTTTGTGATCATGTGGCAAAAACAGTCAAAAATTACTAGATTAGGATTGAAAATAAATATGATTACACAACCCCATTTAAATTTAGTGAATGATAACTAATATAAAATAATTAATAACAACTGATTTTTACCTTAAAAAGTTGTTTATCATGGGTTAGCTGATTACAAGTATTGATATCCAAGACGCCAAATAAAAACACTCCAAGCTTATGCACAAAACTGTGACTAAAGTGGCTTATTATTTCCCTGAAACTGCACCAAAATAATGTTTATTACTCAAAATATCCACCTGTAAAAATCAAGTCAGTGATTCTCTACAGCAAACTCAAAGACACACAGAGTAGAAGCGAGAAATAAACGAAGCAGATTCCAAAAAAAATCAAAAACAATTTATTTTAAATCACAAAATGTTAGAAAATGGACAGATAACTGAAGCAGTGTACCAATGGAATCCCAAAAAGAAAACAAGAAAATAACAGGTTATCTGATAAATCAAAAGCACAATTAAACACACACAGTGAATACAGATAAGTGAGTTACATCATTTAAATAGAATCAGAATATTTAACTGCATTAAAAACAGACTTTACTTCCAATTATGAGCAGGATAGTTTTAATGCTCAATTTTTGTTTTTCTCAGTCCTGATAAATTACACATTTGCTTGCATATTCTGTTTTACCTGCTGAATTTTAAGTGGTTTTATGCTGTATTTTATTTTAGGATCATATAGTAACTTAATACCTGAGACCTGGAGAACATATCCTCCCCCCGAACAGCTGGAAGAATTTTATTATGAAGCAGCTGGAGGAAGTTGTTCCATAAAGACTCGACTAACGCTGGAAATGATGAGTGAAACAGGAACTCATTCTGCCCACAGCCCAATAACTCGGATAATAAAAAGCAGGGAAATTAAATTTATTGTTTAAAAAAATGGAGGACTGAGAAAAAGATTCTCCAAGAAATAATAAATATGAAAAACAGACAAATCAAAGGTTTTTTCAGATTTATAATATCTACTAATTTGAGACCCAGTAAATAACTTTTTCTCTCTTTGTTTTCCAAACCATTTATGTAATGATCCAACTCACCCATTTGTCTTTGTATTTAACTGCACTTTTAATTTACAGGAACCCTATTAGTGACATTTGTTGTCTTTGGGAATCCCTGTTGTACAGTCATGAAAATGCTTTACAAAAAAAGCAAACTCTAAAACATTGTTATTTACACTTTCCCGAATCGTTCAGCGCGCTTCACTTTCTTTGCCTGTAGGGAAACAAAAACATTTACATTATTTACAGATCTCTTTTTTTCAGAGTCAAATATAAACAATCACTCTTGTCTCAAGTCAAACAATAAATAGAAAGTTACCTCAATATCGTCTGCTCCACCTGAACCTGCGCTTGTTAAGATCCCAAACCTCTCCTTCCTTTTTTTCAGCTTTTCATCCTCTTCCATCTAGAAAAACAAGTTTGACAAGGTATCACTTTAATGTCAAATTTAGACACTTTAATTTACAGGTCCTGTATTTTATAGCTTGCTGTATTTAGGTGTTGATTACAAAGAAAGGCCTTAACACACTTTGCTGCTAATTAAAAGGAGAAAATGGACAAATGGTCAGTTGCTGCAGTTTTTAAGTACATGCTTTTTCTATTTGAGTTTATTTTGAGTTTTTGCGTTGGATATTTTGGACATTTTGTGATTCAAACTGATGATTGTCAACAAGTAAAAACACACTCTAAATGTAACAGACTCCGCAGTTATACATACAAAACACACAAATTGGATAGGAACTCTGAGAAACAACAGCTAAATACTGAGAAAAACATTTTAAAATGTAGTTACACCTCAAATCTGTGTTTGTACTTTGAGAACAATTGTAGTCACCTTTTGTGAAATGGATGAAACGTTCATGCCAAATCTTTCCGCTCTCTTCTTCAGCTGATCGACGTTCACCTTTATGAGAAACAAGAACAATCCACTTAACGCTGTCTTACCAAACAAAAGAATAATGAAATGTGTCAGTTACATTTTCAGCAACACTTACAGCAGATTTACTGTTCGCGACGAGACCTGTTTGGGAGACACAGAAGGCAGGAAACATCTTTAAAAAACATGCTAAATGTTGCCAGGACATTACAAGAAATAATGTTATGTTAGATTATAGCAACATGAGACCGTTGCTCCTGACAGTAGGTCAGTTTAGTAAAGAGGGACTACAGACCTGGAGAGGGACTGGAAGCATCCGTGGGTAAACCAAACCTGAAGGAAAGGAGCAGAATAAATTCACCACAGCTGCATACAATGATATTTACCTTAAATATAAATCCAGCTGATACTAACTTGGGTTTTCTTTTGGTTTCATATCTTTGTAACTCATTTCATACCATGAACAGGGCGTTATAATTCACATAAAACCCTAATGTATGGGAATTTAGTAAAGACTTTTACTCTGAAGGCTACAGGTTAACACTACTATGCTTCACAAAGTGTTGAGGGCAACACCAATGCTCAGTTGATCAGATCAAATTATCCAAACCACTTGGAGGTAAACTACACAAGAAAAATGTGCAGTAAGAGAAAACTGAACCAGTCTGTAAACTGTGATGGACGTTTACAATGCAGTGTTTGAGAAATGATTTCAGTTTTCATCACGGTTTTCTGTTCTTAATTCATTTGGCCAATCAGGCGCTTTGTTTAAAACCTGATCATCTGCCTGTTTGTGTTCCTCTACGTCAGCAATGACAGTAAAGATAACACTGCTTACCACTTAGAAATGATGGCCAAAACTACGAAATAAAATCCAAATTAAAAGACACTCAGAGAAGGACGCTGGTGAAGCCTTACCTTGCCGCACGTATGGCCTTCTTGCTCTCAGCTGATGCAGGCAAGTTGAAACGTTCGGCTCTCTTCTGTAGTCTCTGCTCGACAAAAGTAACATTTTTAAATCAGAACCTGCACAGACACAGAAGTGTTATTGCTGCTGATGAATATCTGCAAAGCTGTGATGAATCTATTACGTACGACTTTGAGCTCGGACACTCACACACTTGTAAAGACCACTCAAAGTTAAGTCCTATTTAAGAAGCTCCTTTCACAAAGTTACAAAGCGCTGAACAAAACAATAAAACAGATACATGAACAACACAGGACCAGACATAATTACAAACACAAAATAAAAAAATCACCCAAATACCTGTCTGAACAGGAATGTCTTGAGCGGTTCTTTAAAAGCCTCCTCTGACTAAATAAAACAAAGTTATGATGGCAAATAATTCCAGAGTTTTGGAGCCATCACCTCAAAGATCCAATCTCCACACATTTTAAAACGAGTACAAGACACCACCATCATCAAACCGGTTGGAAGAGCAGCTCTGAGATGTACTCATCATTCAAAGCTTTAAAAGTTAAAACAACATTTTAAAAATGACTCTAAAACTGTGAAGAATGAAGAGATTTTAAACACTGAAGAGATATGAGATCTTTTCCTGGAATTAGTTAAAACACACGCAGCTGCATTTTGGACGGACTGCAACTGATTTAAAGATGATTTGTTAAGACGCTTAAAAAGGGAGTTGTGATAATCCAAATGAGAAAAGATAAAACCATAAACAATTTGCTTCAGTAACAGATCTCAACTCAGTAATGTCCCTTAGGTGAAAGAATGAAGACTGACACAGCTGCCTAACATGACAGGAGACTGTCCAAGATAACACCAAGGTTACGTAAGCTGGATTTAGCAGGAGAACTTACAGAGTCAGGGCATTGATTGATCCTTGGGATGGTGTTATCTGGATCACTGATAGGAGTCTCTCTTTTGTCAGTATTTACCTGTAGAAAATTTGCATTAACCAAGACTTGATGGCAGCCGAACAGGTATTTATATCAGCGAGTTTAGAAAGCTTGTTTGATCAGAAAGAACAGAAATGGTAGGAGATGAGGTAACATGTACAAGCCAAACAGAGCAGGTCCCAGAACTGATCCCTGCTGAGCACCACAGGACAAGGCAGCCTTTTCTGACAAAAAATGATTAATGGAGACAGAGAAACTTCTGTCGGCGAGGGAAGCTTTAAACCAAATGCAAACCTAATGCAGACGCACCCATCACCTGATGTAACCTGTTAAACAAGACTGAGTGATCCATGGCATCGAAAGCCGAATTCAGATCTGACAGAACAAGAACAGCATAATCACCAGTACCTGATGCCAGCAGAATGTAATGTGTAACCCTGACAAGAGCAGTGTCAGTCTAATGCAGTTTTAAAGGATAACTCTGAATGAATTTTGAACCTTTCTTTGTTTTATTGTGTCCACTAAAGTGAGCTTTAGTGGACGTACTTTAATGTGCACAGATGCCCAGTTGGATTACACTGCAGCTGTTGTTCGTGGTGCCTAGGTACACTATTCTTGCCCAATACTGTAACAATTTATGTCTCTATCAATCATTACACTCAAAAACATGGAAAAATAAGGTTAAAAAAATCCCAGAGTTATCCTTTAAGTGTGTTTTGGAGAGCTGTGCAAACATGCAATACGTACCTCACTGGCAGATGACGGAGGAGTTATTTTCACCACCTTCTTTTCAGTAGGTCTGAAAGAAAAACATATAAAGAGGTGGAATGACTAAAGACTGATTTTGCTTGAGTGGTGAAAACTGTTGACACGTTATAAACCTGTGTTTATAAATCACATGGACATAACGTGAATTTCATACTTACGTCTCACACTCAGGGTCAGAATCCTTGCTGACTTTTACGTTGTTGGCAGTCTCAACCTTAGTGAAGTCCTAAAAGTAAAGCATAAACTTTAATCATTACTTCATGAAATGGTCTGATGAGGTCTGAGAGGGGGAAGTGAAAGAGCAGATATCACTTAAAAAAAAAAAAAAAAAAAATCAACAATTACCTCTGTGTCCTCTGCCAGCACATCATCAACGTCCACGTCTTCCTCTGTTGTTTGAACCACCAGAGAGCAGAAAGAAAGAGGGGCAGGTGGAGAGAACAGTGGGTTTATTGCAAGAAGAAATTGAAAAATCAACAGGATGCACAATCTTATTATACAACAAAACAGTTCATCCCAACCTGCTTAAGTCAACGTTTGACCTCCTTGATTACAATCCAATCACCCTTACAGAGTAAGTGTACATACCCTCACCATGCTCCTCCAGATAGGTTTGCAGTCGAGTGATGAGCTCCCCCTTGTTTCCTTTTGTGTCCAGACCTCGGGCCTCACACTCCTGCCTCAGTTCAGCAAGCTAAAACAGCAAGAGAACCAGAAACAACACGTTTAATTTAAGCACCAGGTACCAACTCCACCTTGCTTTCAATGCGTTTTGTTTGGGACAATTTCTTCAGTCTAAAGTGGTCCTAAATAAAACAGCTCAAAGTGAGCTCTGTGGGTTATCCAGAGAAACGGGAACAAAGGTTGAGAGAGGTCTGGAGAGCCATGTTACAAAGCTTTTAGCACCAGAATCGAAAGTGTCATACATCTATGGTGTTGGGTAGATAACAGAAACCATTTATCAGTAAGTAAGGAAATCTTTTTTGGTCAGTTTTGTGTCGTTAAGGTCCACTCAGTAGCCGTTCTGAACATTTCAACTGTTTCAAACAATCATCGTCAGCAGATGGAGATGCCCAGTTTGGCTTCACTTAATGATTATTTTCAAAACCAAATAAAGTGCTGGATATTTTCTGGATTAATAAGGTAATTGTTTGGTCTATAAAATGCTAGAGAATACTGAAAATATCTAACCAACTATTAACTGTTTACTGATTAATTCATTTTTCATGCAAAACTATCAAACATTCACCAGTTCCAGCTTCTGTCTTCCTCTTGTATAAAAAATAAACTGGAATATCTGCGCTATATGTTTTATCTATCTCTCAATTTGTAATTTACTTATCATCACGTTCATCTAATGTTTCACCCGTGTGCAAAAACATTTCATACTGGTTTTTATTTCTTTTCGTGCAATTATCCAAACTCCACTGCAAAGCTACACACCATGAGCGTATTAGCAGTAGGTCATCTATGTATATATTTTAAGTGTATAAAGTTTTTATCACTGATGTACTCATTCTTTTTCGTACATTTAAGCTCCTATAAAGATCAATAAAGTTTAATCTTACTTTAATTGTAAGACCGGTGGAGGTCAAACACTTTTACCGGCGTTTACCGGTGTCGTTTATTTCATTAGACGGAAATGGCGGGACGTTTTGTATCTAACAGCACAGGCTACGTTCACATTTTTAATTTAACACAATATTTTATCTGTTACTTTTAATAAATCCCCAGCTGACTTCACATCGTGTACGTTAACTTTAGTTAGCTGTTAGCTTCGCAGCTGAATGAGCAACGTGAACACACGCCGGTTGTTAGCCCTCACAAATTTTACTCTTAAAATTACCGACTTCTCCGTCACGCTGCTCTTTAGTACAACAGCTAACAACATTTAGAACATATTCTAAACAAATAAATCTACCTGATGATTGCAATAAAACGTATATTTATGTCACTACCAACCTTCAGCTTCTGGAGTTCTATGACTTCGGCCATCTTTCTTTGTTGTTGTATTACTTCCTCCAATCAAACAGGAGCAGCGCTCCTTCTGAACAGCGACACCAACTCACAGCGCCACCCGCAGGACAGACTGACGCACTGCAGGCAGGTGTGGAAACAGGTTTCCTCGAACATTTTGAGCTGTGATATCTAATTG
The DNA here is from genome assembly GCF_001640805.2 of Lates calcarifer. NCBI lineage: Eukaryota > Metazoa > Chordata > Actinopteri > Centropomidae > Lates > Lates calcarifer. The sequence goes on along the minus strand of NC_066838.1, from coordinate 24,261,153 downwards.
AAAAATGAGTTTTAACGCTCTCAAAGGGATTGAACAATCTCTAGCAATTAGTTAAAATATTATTTTACAAAATACGCATTTTCCAGTAAAACATTTACAAAAAGAAAAGAGAGCAAATAAAGTTACAACATTATAAGTACTTCTGAATCAGTGGCCATTATATTCTTATATTCAGAATATATTCTCCACCACTGCATTGACTTTTTAAAATGCTACAGAAGTCTATATTTATGCTACAGTAGATTACAGGAGAAAAGATTAAAACATTGAGATCGTTCTTGTTGCCAGGCAACAAGGCACTGCACATAAGTCATTGGGCATCATGTTGCAGTCATATGCAGCAGATAGATGAAGGTGTATTCATAAAATAAAACATGCTTTTTCTTCACTATAATCTATTTCTGCTCCAAAACGACTCAAATTTTAAGCCAGGTTTAATTTTTATTATATGGACTGATGTTGTCTTTTCAAACCAGACTGAGATGACATGTTTTTATTTCCATATGCTGAGGTCATATAGTACACGTTGGAGATGATGAGGCCTGAGGGGAGTTAGTGGGTTCATGGTCAACACGACAATGGATGAAGCAGGTCTGAACAGGATTTGTTGTGAATGCTGACATTGTTTTAAAAAAAAAGAGCTTTAAACAGTGTCACAGTTTGGCATATGATATGGAGACAAAAAATCTTTCAACAAAGTGACTTTATAGTCGTGGGGGTAGAAGGACAAAGCCGGATGAATTTAGGGAGTCACAAGTGTTTCAGTAATCCTCATTACTGTTGCATTCCTCCCATTTTTTCTCCAAGCACGGCCTCTTTTAGCAGCATGTGTGACCTACTGCTGCTAATGACACAGAAATGAACGACTCTGTGTTACACTTTAATATATTTCATCCCGTCGTCCATATTTAAACATAGAGCCTTTAAACAGAACTTCTAAGACATATCCATGACGTGAATTTAACAGCAGATAATTGTCAGTAGCAGCATGAATTTCCAGAGTAAATCCACACATAATAAGGAATCATTAGAGCAGCAGCCCCAAAATGGGTCAGGTGACACCAGCAGCAATTTAGGTGACTGCTCATATTGTTTGTTTGAAAGCACATGGTTTGTGGGACTGGCACCCAAAAATTAAAATTAAAACCTCTCAAAACAATCTAAATATTATCCTGTTGCACTGCACAGAGCTTTTAATAGTCTATTAAATAATTTATTTCCACATTAATTTATTTCCCCCCAAAAATTGATACTTGTTTTTTTGTTTTTATTGCACTAATAGAAAACAGAACTCACACAAAGTTTGGTATTAATGTAAAATACTCACTCAGTTGCAGATAAAATTCCTGTTTACATGTTTATATTGTAATTATGCGGTGCAAACAAAAATTTAGTCTCTTTATTTAAGTTAAATTATCAACAGCATCTAAAACTCCTGCATTCAAATTGTTATTTTAGTGAAAGCACTAAAGTATGATCTGTAAAATTTACTTAAAATATTGAAAGTAAAAGTGATTCTTGTGCAGAGAAATTACTCATGTACATGGAACATCATTATTTAATATAGTATTCGATTGTTAATAATGATGCATTAGTGTATAAGCAGATTTTTTATATTTATTGAGCAAAGTTTTACTTATTGTCAGGTAATAATGCATCACATTTTACATTATATGTAATCTACAAAATATATAGTAAGAATAGTTGTTAAATATATATTGTGTAATGCAAAATACAATATTTCCCTCTGAAATGAAGTGGAATAAAAGTATAAAGCAGTATGAAATCTAAAAAAAAATTACGCAGAAATCTTGAGTACTTGTTCTGCTACATTCTACTGTGCTCATATATACATTATATATATATGAGCACAGATTAATAATAATATTTTCTGTATTTTTATTTAAGTGTGTTCCATTTCCATTTGATTTATGCACACCCAAGCATGTCCCATGATCCAATCTGTTGTAAAATGTAAATGCCATGAAACAGTACATGTGGAATTTTTCTTTCTCATGTGATCATGTGGTGCTTTCTCTACTGTACATACTACTGTAATCCCCCTCCCCAAAGATCCCCAATCTTCTACTGTAAATACACAAATCACAGTCAGGCCCAGTGCCCCTTAAACCTCACTGAAGGAGGGGCTGGGCTGCAGGGCGTTTCTTCTGCTAATACACTACATGAGGTCAAACAGTGGAGACTTTATAAAGCCAGGTTTCTGTTGCTTGTAGCTCACAAAAGGGATTTTTCACAAAGAGGAGGTGCACTGACGATGCGGACGTCTATTGCACTGTTGGTGCTGCTGGCAGTAGCTTCACACACTGTGGCAAGTAAGTACAGAAAAACGCATTTTTAAACAGAATCTTAGGTGAAAAAGATGATAAAAAAGAATTAAGACATCAGCATAAATCATTAAGATTTAATTCTCATTGAAGTATTGAATTGACGTAACACCAACAAGGCATCAGCAGAGGGGTTAAAGAAATGATTCACAGCATTTATATTACATTTTAACACTGAAACCGAGAATCTGACAAACTTAAAGATGAACAGCATCAATAATTAATATAACCAGTCCGTCCAAAAGTGGTGCAGGAAGTATTCAGACCCTTAGCTTAAGTAAAAGTAGCAATACTGCAGTAAAAAAGTACTGTATTGTTACAGAAATCTAAATTAGCAGCACTCACAATGCAGGAAAATAGCTCCTGTGAGTGTTTTACTGTAATATATTATATTACTGGATTCCTGATGCATTCCTGCAGCAATTTATTGTTGTAGTTTGAATTTGAGCTCTGTCTATATGAAAAATAGATGTTTGGTTTTAGTGAGGAAGAGAGGAACTTTAACATTTCAATCCAGTATCAAGCCTTGAAAAGGTAAAAATGTGCTCTATGACTCTAATTTCTTTCATTACACTGAAGTAAATCAATGTTTGTAGTGTGGTACATTGGATTTCAACTCCTCCAACACAAACACATTGTTTCCCATGACCTCTTTACTCAACCATGCATGAATGTAAGTGAATGAGTTTTTTCAAGCTGAAGATAAATTCATAATTTTTCAAATCTGGCTTGACTCACATGCCTGCACAGTAGGTAGACGTGGAGAGTTACCGGTCCTCCTGCTTGTACTGAACCAATCCTAAAACACACTTGCTTTTCAAGAAATGCACTCATTTAATCTGTCTAATACTTTAAGAAATCGGGCATCAGAGAAATCAATCGTTTTGCCACCTGCTTCTGCAAAATCTCACAAGGATTATAGTAAAGCACATTCCATCCTTGGCATCAAACATTTCAAAGCCGAACCATGCGAGGAGTGAAAAAACAACCCAGACAGAATCTGTAATCACATTATTAATAGCTCTGTTATCTGCCATTATATTCGAGCTTTTTCAGTTGAACTGTATTGATGTTTAATCCAAAATTAAGTCCTGTGACGATGTTAATCTGTGATTAAAAAAATATGCACACACACACACACATTCAGACAAACACACACTCAGCTGAGCATCACATGAGAAGGATTGGAGGGAGTTGAGATTGGCACTGACACTGGCAAATACTGGTGGGTACCTAAGATCACGATACTATGATATAAAAATTTGGAGGGCTGGTCGACCAAATTGTGGATTTCAGCTCATCTGTCCAATCAGCTAAACACTGTGTCTCTGTGACTTTAATTTCAATAATAATTCTGACATAAAATCTGAGCTAATGTCTCTGTGTTATGTCTTTGATATCATTAGGGCATTTTGGACCCATAAATGCAAAAAAAAAGAAGACATGTTTCTTCTGTTCTGTTTTAACTATAATTTACATATTTTTTGATATTTCAGAGCCCAAAAACCGTTTCACTCGTTATCCATCATGGAACACTAAGATGTATCCCGGTCTGGAAAGACGGAGATGCGCGATACAAAGAAGCCTGGAAAGGTACTGATATAATAATGTGCCCATGGTTTCTTATCTAAAAAGTATTCTTGGCGTACAACAAAGGTACGATTATGTGGTATTGTTAAACCCCTAAGCCACCAGGGTGCTCCATTATTTTAAACCCCTGAAATTGTACATGCTCAGTTTACCTGTTGTCTCTTACAGGTGGAAGAGTGAGCTTCAATGTAGGGAACGATTCACCAACTCTGACTGGAGCCAAAGTTACCTTCACCATTGACTTGGAGTTCCCACACAACCAAAGGGTGCAGCCTGACGGAGACGTTGTTTGGGCTGAAGACTGCATCATCAATGGTAACACAGACACCAACCGCACACACACTTTAGTCCTCACTGAAATATCTCAATGTTTGATTATTACTGAATTTGGTACAGAAGTTTCATGGTTCCCAGAGGATGAATCCTAATGAGTTTGGTAATCTGTTGACCTTTGCTCCAGCACCACCAAAAGTTTGTGATTTTGATTTAAATGTCTAAACAACTACTGAATGGATTGCGATGTAATTTGGTACACATGTTCATGGTGCCCGGAGGATGAATCCTAATGACCTTGGTGACCCTTGACCCTTTTCTTCTGACACAACCAGTAGGTCAAAGTTGGTAAAATATCTTAACATCCACTAATAGGATTGGCAAAGTGCTTCATACTGGTATTCAAGGTTCCCAGAGGATGAACCCTAATGAGTTTTTATTTACTTTACCTTTTGTCTAGCCCCACCATGAGGTTGACATTTGAAGTTTTGATTATCCCAACAACTATTTGATGGATTGTAATGTAATTTGGTTCAAACATTCATTGTCCCCAGAGGACAAACCCTAATGACTTTGACTGAGAATGACTGAGTTTTCTGCCACCAGCAGGTCAAAAGCTTTACATACCCAGTTAAATATCTCAGCATTTACAGATAGGGTTGGTAAGGTGCTTGGTAGACTTTCATGGCAGAGGATGAACCCTAATAAGTCTGGTGATCTGTTGACTTGTGCTGTAGCGCCACCATGAGGTTGCCAGTTGTAGTTCTGAATTAAATATCTCACATACTGGCACAGAATTTGAATTTAGCTGCAGCAGTACAGCCCTTTAGTGCCCAGCCCTTTATGTAAGAGTAATCTGATCTCCCTCTACAGGAACAAAATACCGTGAGTCTGAACCAGTATACCCAGCACAGAACACAGACTGGGAAGCTGTTTTTCCTGACGGGACACCATTTAAGAAGGATAAGAAACCGGCCTATGTGTTTGTCTGGAAGACCTGGGGTGAGTGGAGCTGTCGTCTCTTGTTAAATACCTCCCTAAACTGTGTGTTTTCTGAGGGTCAGAGAGTTTATTTTGCCACTCATGCTAGGACACGAAATGTGACCCAGGCTGGATTATACACAAGCTATATCATATGACCAGATTATGTCACTTCATTTGTCCTGCATGTAAAAAAAAAAACAGATATGGAGACAAACAGTTCATGATTTTTACCTCTGGTGGTCAATCTGAGCACGTCTTATCCCAGGAGGCTGCATCTCAAATGTGTTTGTGGATGCTCATTTGGCAGGTCAGTACTGGCAGGTGGCAGACGGCCCCTCCTCCTCTCTGACCATCGCTACAGACGACATCCCACTGGGCTCCTACAACATGGACATCGTCATCTACCACTACCGCAGCAAAGAGAAGTTCATTCCTCTGGGATACGCCTCCACTCAGTTCTCCATCACTGGTTAGTTGGGGACTGTGTGAAAATTACTTGAAAACTGAATTACCTTTATGTTTCTCTTAGTTAAACACCAAGATTAGTATCCTATCCAAGATAGTGTCCTGGCCCTGAAAAAAACAACCTGTTAAAACTATCATCATGCTACTGAACAGGTAAACTCAAACATGGTAAACAACACACCTGCTTAGCTTTAGCATGTTAGCATTGCCATTGTCACAATATAAGCAGGCTAAGGTTTGCACTTAATTCAAAACAGTACTTTGCCTGAGTATAGCCTCACATTAGCATGCCTGTAATATAGCTGGCTAATTATTAAAATGATAAAAGAAATTGATATTTAAGAGCATGCATTGCAATTTAAAACATGCAATGAAAAAGGGGAAGATGAAAATTTGTAGAAATATTGTGCATCACCATTGGGGGTTTGACACCTTCTTGCTGTGAGGCAACAGTGCTAACCACTGTGCCACAGTGCCGCTCATAAACTCCATCTATTGCCCATTTATCTGCTGACTTTATTCAGATCAGATTCCCTTCGCCGTCTCCCTGGACCAAGTGAACGACATCGTGGCCGGGGACATGCGCTTCGTCCAGAACCGGGCGATCGCCTTCACCATCACCCTCCACGACCCGAGCGAGTACCTTAGCAACGCCGACATCACCTTCAACTGGGACTTTGGGGACGAAAGCGGAGCCCTCATCTCCAGGGAGCTGACTGTCACTCACACCTACATCAGCTGTGGCTCATTCAAGCCTCAGGTGGTGATCCAGGCGGTCATCCCGGATAAGGCCTGCGATCCACCGGTCGATACAACAACCAAGGCCCCTGGTCCACCCTCTGATCAGGGCACCACAGGTAAGGAAGATGATATCAGTTCAGCTCTACGTAAATCATATTAAAGCATGGACCAAACTCATTAACCTCTGTGTGCAGTGAAGGCTCCTGCACTGGCCTCTGCTCTCCCTCTACTGGTTTCCACCAAGGCAACTAGTCTGACTGTCAACATGGTGCCATCGGACACAGAGGAGGACAACGCTGAGTATGAGACCTCCACTGCCTCCAGCACCACCCAGGAAACACCCACAGTGGCCAAGACTCCCTCTCCCATCAACCAGGACATGGCTGCTGACAGTGATGCAGAGAACAGGCTCACAGCAGGTGAACTTTTTCGAGTGGAGGTCTAGAGGTTGTACGAGCAACAACAGCAACGCATGTGTCCTGATTACGAGTGAAATACTGAGCTGACAGCAGATGTTCCAGATAAGAGCGATAAGAGCGTCAGCCGATTTCCTAAAATGTAAATGTGATGCAAATCTTCAAAGAAGCGCGGCCATCATATGACACAAGCAGAGCGAGTTGACTTCACCTTGAATTGCTCTATTGTGCTTTATCATTTGAATTCTAATTTGCGTGTTGACTGAAAGTGCTTGGCGACGTTATCTTATTCCCAGCATGCAAAGGGACCAAGAAGAAGAAAATGATTTGGGTGTAGAGGTATATTTCATTTTATAAAGAAACAAGACCTTCTGCCATGCTATTAAAGGATCAATGCGTGACATTTACGTAGATCTGTTAGCAGGAATGGAATATAATATACATAAATATGCTTTTTATTAGTGTATCATTACCTCAAACTAATAATCAGTGCGGTTCATTCATCGCATAGAATGAGCTGTTTATATAGGGAGCGGGTCCTCCTCAAAGGAGTCAGCCATGTTTCTACAGTAGCCAAGAACAGACAAACAGAACGAAATAGGGGCCTTTCGTGTTTTTTACGTTGATGCCACAGCTTCTATACGGAGAACAAAAAAGGCTAACAACTCAATAAAATATTGAGACTAGTCGATGCTGTACCTTTTGTCTCCTGCCGGCTTCTCTCCAACACACTTGGAAAGGGAGGGATGAGGGGACGGGTATTCAGTTAGTTGCAATCTGCATTCTCACCAGTAGATGCCACTAAGTCCTGCACACTGGTCCTTTAAACGAGTTCTTCACCGATTCAGCATCGCACTCCTGTAACACTGAGAGTAAAGGGATCAAAAATCGATGCCAAAATAAACCAGACAACGAAAATGGATGAAAATTAATACAAAAATATGGATTCTATCAGGTGACGTTAATTCCCTGATGCTGTTTGTCCTCACCAGGTGCAAAGCGAACAGTGACACTGACAGGCCAGGCTACGGTGGTAGTAGTTGCTAAGAGGGATGCTGGTGATAAACCTGATGATGACTGCGTGATTTACCGATACGGCTCCTTCTGCACCGGCATCGAAGTGTTTGGTGAGTTACGTTTAATTAGTGCTACATTTATCAAAATCTAAAATGACTGTCAGTGACTGTTCTTAACCCCGTGGACCTTATTTTTTCAGAGGGAATTGAAAAAGTAGAGATAACACAAATGGACAATGCCGTGATGGAGACACCAGGAATGGACAAAAATGTTTTGGATATCACCGTTACCTGCCAGGGAAGGTAAATGCTCCACACTGGATGTTTCCAAATAATCCAGAGTAGTTTATTGTTTGAGTTTACTCACTTGTGTATCATCTCCATCTTTCTCCAGCCATCCTAAAGAGGTGTGCAGCGTGATTCTGGACGCCGAGTGCTTGAGGCCGATTCACACGGCGTGTAACATGGTGGAACCCTCAAAGGAGTGCCAGCTGGTGTTGCGTCACTTCTTCAACAACTCTGGTGTTTACTGCATCAATGTGTCCATGGCCAATGATGTCAGTTTAGCCGCCACCAGCGCCAAATTCAACCTCGTGATGGGTAACATAACCGTCGCACAACAAGCCCACAGATGTGATAATGTGCTGCTTTATCCTGCAAACTGATGGTGTGATCTGTTTCAGGTTCTGGTGTTTCTTCCTCTGGTACTATCGCCATGTTGTTGGGTGTCCTGGTTCTTGTTCTAGCTGTAGGAATAGTGGCATATTCCTACAAGTGAGTCAACGCTAATGTTAAACTTACATAAGGCACCTTTACAGGATAAATCAGGTGCAGCTGGCAGCTAAAAATCCACTTCCTAAAGCTTGTACTGTGTCTCACCAGGCGCTTCAAGTCCTACCGACGTCTGAAGGAAGAGATGATTGCGTCTGGAGGCCAGCAGCTCGGCGGCCGGGCTCAGAGCTTCTGGAACCTCCTGAACAGACGAGCAGCTGTCGACAACTGCCCTCTGCTGCAGGACAGGCCGGTGTGAACTGTCACCAACCGTACACAACCAAATACAAAACCAAGCAGCATCTGATTTGCAGGCACCTGGAATGTCTTTTTATACATTTTTTTTTACATATTTTCTAACATGACAAACTTTGTGACTGTGTAACATTTAAGTCTAAATCAAAAATTATCTGAAATTAAACTCTAGACATACTCTGATCTTTTGTACTGCTGCTTTAATTTGGACAAAACTAATTTTGAATGTTTTTCCAATAAACTTTGCTCAAAACGGTTGTGTACTTTTACTGATTCTTGATCCATTTCCAACAGTGTGGAGCAGCTAAACTGGTTTAAAGATTTAATGAGACTCCCTGATCTCTCCAAAATAATCCAAAACTGAACTCATCCATGTTTTATAAAACTGACAAAAAAAACTGACTTCCTCTGTGAGTTAGGATAAATAAAAGTTGCTCTATGGTAGCCAGAGGTTTATGGTATTGTCACATTTTGTTTAAGATAAACATCACAAATCATGTTTTCACCTCTGAACCAAGCACAGAAATCAATTCAGTTGACACCTCAACATGTAAAATTTCATAAATTAAACTTAGAAGCTTCCTGCCAATTGAAAAGCATTGGATTTGGGTTAAGAACCCACTGCTACAGCTACAAACTGTGACACTCTGTTGAGTGTATAATTAAATAATTTATATCCTGTGTGAAAGTTGAAAAACCTAAGGAAAGACTGGTTAATTCTGCTTCTTGATTCTATGCATTTCAACATTTTGTCACTCATCACTATAATTTAACAAATACAGTATGTTTAAGATGAAATAAGATAAGACAAACAACTTCACATGTCACAGGAATTTTATTTAGAACAGAGCCAAACTTGACATTTTCAGGAGTTTTAATCTGAGCAGCCAAACTGGTAGTTGATAGACAAACATTTCTGTTTGGAATGCATTCAAGAACACATCACGCAATCAATTATTTCCTGTTTAACTAATAATGCCTTCATGTCCCTTTTAATATTCCTCTCCTTCCTCCTCTCCCTCACCCTCAATGGAGTCGACTCCGACCTCCTCGTAATCCTTCTCCAGAGCTGCCATGTCCTCTCTGGCCTCAGAGAACTCTCCCTCCTCCATACCCTCACCCACATACCAGTGAACAAAGGCACGCTTAGCGTACATCAGATCGAACTTGTGGTCGAGCCGAGCCCAGGCCTCTGCAATAGCAGTGGTGTTGCTCAGCATGCACACAGCCCTCTGGACCTTGGCCAGGTCTCCACCAGGAACCACGGTGGGAGGCTGGTAGTTGATGCCAACCTTGAAACCAGTGGGACACCAGTCCACAAACTGGATGGTGCGCTTGGTTTTGATGGTGGCGATGGCAGCATTGACATCTTTGGGCACCACATCACCACGGAACAGCAGGCAACAAGCCATGTACTTGCCGTGGCGTGGGTCACATTTCACCATCTGATTGGCTGGCTCGAAGCAGGCATTTGTGATCTCAGCCACTGAGAGCTGCTCATGGTACGCCTTCTCAGCAGAGATGACAGGGGCATAGGTGGCCAGGGGGAAGTGGATACGGGGATATGGCACCAAGTTGGTCTGGAACTCTGTCAGATCAACATTGAGGGCACCATCGAAACGAAGGGAAGCAGTGATGGAGGACACGATCTGACTGATCAACCTGTTCAGGTTGGTGTAGGTAGGACGCTCGATATCGAGGTTCCTACGGCAGATGTCGTAGATGGCCTCGTTATCTACCATGAAGGCACAGTCAGAGTGCTCCAGGGTGGTGTGGGTGGTCAGGATGGAGTTGTAGGGCTCCACCACAGCGGTGGACACCTGGGGAGCTGGGTAGATGGAGAACTCCAGCTTGGACTTCTTGCCGTAGTCGACGGACAGACGCTCCATCAGCAGGGAGGTGAAACCAGAGCCGGTGCCACCTCCGAAGCTGTGGAAAACCAGGAAGCCCTGAAGACCAGTGCACTGGTCAGCCTGAGGACAGAGAGGGACACAGTCATCAAATATGAGAAACAAGATTAAGTTTGAGAATTTGAGTCAAAATTAGGAAAGAAGTCACCCACCAGTTTGCGGATCCTGTCCAGCACCAGGTCAATGATCTCTTTGCCGATGGTGTAGTGTCCACGGGCGTAGTTGTTGGCAGCATCCTCCTTACCGGTGATCAGCTGCTCAGGGTGGAAGAGCTGGCGGTAGGTCCCAGTGCGCACCTCATCTGCAGAGACAGTCAGTCAGAAATGACTTCAATGTTTTAAAGATATCAAAGAGAAATTACGGTATCTATATTTAACAGAGAATTTACCGATAACAGTGGGCTCCAGGTCGACAAAAACAGCCCTGGGGACATGTTTTCCAGCTCCGGTCTCACTGAAGAAGGTGTTGAAGGAATCATCTCCTCCTCCGAGAGTCTTGTCGCTGGGCATCTGTCCGTCCGGCTGGATCCCATGTTCCAGGCAGTAAAGCTCCCAGCAGGCATTGCCAATCTGGACACCAGCCTGACCAACGTGGATGGAGATACACTCACGCTGTGGAGAGAGAAAACGAAAGAGGTTATTTAACCATGTCCAAATAGTTTAAAACACCACTAGCTTTTACATGAACATCTACTAGAATAACTGCAGCATAAATTCTTCTAGAAACATTCAGTTGCTCCCCCTGTCTGAGATGAACAGGCAGTGCAGCAGGAGGCACCTCCCTGCACCACAATCCGCAGGGGGACTGAAATGCTTGACAGCAGCCCCCGCAGAGGCAGGACGCTGCTCTCGTCTTTCCTTCAGTCCTTTTTGTCTCCCTTGTCTTCTTATCCCCACTCTAAACCCTCCTTTTGCTAGCATAAGCACGAATGCAAATTCATTTGCATGGGCACAGGCGCGTGCACGTTATCAGTCTGGAAAATTCCACTTGCTCTTGTGCCTTAAGGATGCACAATCACAGCGGAAGCTGAGAGGAGGAAAAAAAAAAACAAAGACCATCTGCTCTAGTACACCTGTTATTCTATATCACAGAAATCTGCATATAATCCAAATTTAATGATCAGTTTGGATGAATTCAATTGAAAGATGACGTGTTTATTTAAATCAACACTTATATTTCATGTCATGTTTACAACAAAAACACTATGTTGCACCAATTTATGTTTTAGTAATCAGGGATTAAATTAAAAATACATTCACTGCTGTATCCTATAAATTAAAAATGAATAGCTGCAATCTAATGTCTCCATCCATCCCCACCCAATCTGCCCCTCCCTGCCTTGGAACAGGGTAGGGCATTTGTAAGGTGTCCGATTTTTGCGTATTTATACATTAAAATTGACAAAAATAAGAAAACAAAGACAAGAAATGTCGCAGGTTCATGAGGAAAAGCAGATTTATCCTCCTGACTGTCTGTTCACAGAGGCTGAATGCCGCCAGTCAGAGCATTGTTCTCATCTTTACACAATGACAATCACATCGTGCCACTGCTGCAGACAAATCTGTGTCAACAGCGAAATCACATAAGTCAACTCCATCCCTGAATATGCTCACAGGTGAAGTTAAAATGATGTGGTAGCTGTAAAAACGCGTCAAAATGTGTCTGTTTATTAAATTAAAGACGGTTATTCTGAAGATGGAAAACCTCTGACGACGTCGTGTATCAGCCGAGATGCCGGCTGCTGCTGCTGCTGCTGCTGCTTAAATTTCCTTAATTTTATACCTCGCAAAAATAGTCTCAAACACACAGAGGAGAAATATAAACTTACCATGTTTCCGTCTGAGGTTCAAAGAGGAAGAGGAGAACGAGAAAATGTGAAGAAAGGAGGCTTTTTAAAAACGGTGTGTTTGCGTCGCGTGTTGTACCCAACGGGGTCGATGCAACAACTGCTGAATGGGAGGGCGGTGCTACCAGATTTATACATGCAGGGCAGGGGATTTGCTCCTGTGCACTGACGAAAAAAAAGGGTTTTACTACCACCATTTGGTAATGCTATTCAAACCGGGATTTACTTTAAATATCTAACTCAAATATGAACAAAATTATCACTTTTAAAACCTGGTTTTGCTTAAAAACAGGATAAATATTGTTGTTTAAGTTAGTGGAGGGTTGGGATTTTATTAAGATGTGGTTAAGAATATAAAAATATATGATGAGAATGATTTTTTTTCAGCTTTAAAGGCTTGCTGCAGTGTCATTTCTCATTCTGAATTATTAGAAAGAATTATTATAAGAGGAAAATTAAAGGACTTCTCATTGAATAAAGGGCCAGTTCAAACAAAGCTAATTTATTATGCATGCAGGGGAATCAGCAAAGATTGCATTCAAGCTGCAAATCAATAGGAAGCAGCCCTGATTGTGTGCTGGACATGTATAGAGGTAAATTCTGCATAAAAATCTGTGGCATGTCTGTGAGCCTTTGATGCACCTGACACATTATAAAATGATGCAAAATGGCTGAGTGCCTCTGCCGCACAAGATGCTTCCACCTCACTCGAGCAGCCAAGGCGTCCATGTTTGCCGAGGCCTGCCATGGTATCCGCCCGGCATGCCAGCTCTCCAGCTCTCCTCCCTCTTTGTCCTAGATTCTCTGCAATGATGTCATTCAGTGGGTCGATCACGTGGCTGCATGTCTGCCTGTCTCTCTGCTGTTCAGCTGGACCGAGGCTGGGGTGTGTTCCCTCTGCTTCTGTCCTGTTTTGAGGAACCGAAATTGCCTGAATTGCAGTTTATGTGACATAATGTCACAGGAGAGCCATGGCACTTGATGTGTGCACAGGCTAAGATCTTCACAGTTTGGCTTTACTGCATTAAAGTCCTGCCCTTTAAGCTGTCTTGAATCCTGCAAGGAATGAGAGTCATTTGAAAAGAGGCTTGTTTAGTGTTACTGGCATAATCGGTGGCTTCAGTAGTCTGGAAAAATCCTGACTGCAGCATGAAGCAAACAGTATGTTTTTTGTCACCGTAATGTGGGAATTATCATCAATTATTCAGCGAGGAAGTGAGGATGCATGATTTACGAGCTGCTTTTTCGTGGTTGCTGTACTCAGTGTGAACTGCAGGGGATGAAAGGGAAGGACAGGAAGCAGCCATGGCTCCCAGCCAGGACTTCTCGAGAGAACATTCTCCACTCTCCCTCCTCCTTCTCCTCCTCCCTCTCCTCCTCCCCAGCAGCTGTGAGACAGGGAGGGTCGGAGCAGCTGCTCACCAAGAGGAGAGAGGGAGGATGGGAATGCTAGACACATGGGAGTGGTCCTTCATGGCATGAAACTGACCGCACTGCATCCCCGCGAAGAGAGAATATGATACCCGACAAAGTGACAGAGCATATTTTCCATCTGTCAGAGCAGCGTCTGTGTAGCTTGACTGTTTTAATGCAGGTGCAGTTCACTTAGCAGGGCCATGGGATGACAGAAGAAGGTTGTGGTGTATCTATTCTCTTAAACTGATGAGCTAAGACACTGAAACATTTTGTGCTAGAGCCACAGCAGGTCAGGACGTCGAGGATGTTGAGGATGAGATTGCAAGGGTGGGTCAGACCCTCACAGGAATACTGGTCTGGAGGAAATAAAAGATGTTTTGGTCCTGCAAATCAAAAAGAAACAAATTAGCTGTGAATGACATATGGACACAGATATGTGTAATATTAAACCCATCTATTAATAATTCTAGATGTGACACATGATCATAGAGTATTGTATGCTTTAAGTGTGAATGATAAGAGGAGAAAATGAACACAGAAGAGAAGGAGAGGGATTAAAAAGAAGGAGACTGGGAAGAGAAAGTGAAAGCATGCGCACAGGAAGAGGAAATTACACATCAGAGGGAGACATGCACCTGAAAACAAGGCAGAGAAATTCATTTTATTTTGCTGGTGTGCTCTCTCAAATGCTGTTGCTCTTTTTTTTTTTAAATTTGTGTTGAATAAATGTGGAACAAGCACATTAACCTGATAATCAAACTGTCATTTCATTCACTCATTGTTGAGTGAGGTATTCAGATGTATGGAGCAAGGCCACATCAACTGGGAGGCTTCAGATATAAGTCTATTTTAACCCAGAAATACTGAAGACGTCTATAGACTGACAGTTGAATGACAGTTAGATGGCATCAAATCCTCACATCCGAAAAGCTGGAAACATCAAATGACACAGCTGTTGATTCATTTTCTGTCTCAGCTCTCAGCTCGACTGTATCTGAATTCTACTGCGGCGGCTAACTCCACCCGTCTGGCTCCTAAAAACAAACACCAGCTAACCGAACCGAGGTCTGCTTCACATCAGCCATCATTCTCATCTCCAAGAGTGACGTTAACATTATTACAACCATTACACACATTAGCTGATTTCATCCTGGCTGCGGCTGCAGGCCACAGCAGCACTATGTTACCTGCAGTGCAGGCTTCAGAGATCAGCTTCTCTTTATGTAAAAATGTAGGTTATTTTAAGCAGCCCTGTTTTCAGAGACGGATCATTTCTGCTCCTGGGACATCTGTTGTCATAGAGGTTCCTTTGTTGTTAGCAACCAAGATGCTTAACGGTCTGTAAGTTTGCTGTGCCTTTATGTATAGGCCCATCAACAACAATTTATGGTGTTTCTCATTGAAAGTTTAAGACAGACCCCAACAGAGCTGTTACGCACATCTAGTTACATTACTGTCTCCAGGAGGAGCGAGCTTTTTTGTGAACTACAACTGCCTTGATGAATGCATGACTCACATTGATGCCATGCATCTTGTGTCGCAGAGGCCACACCCCATCATCCTCATGGTATATATATATATTTTCATCAGTTTTATAGGAGGAGGAAGACATGAGAACTTATAGGCGAGAACAAGTGTGTTTCCTTACAGACAGAGGACATTAGGGTGACAGATTTTTAGGAAAGAGGAGGTTGAGGCGCCTCACATCCCCCCACAGAGGCAGCTGCAGTGCAGCCCATTAATGCTGCTATTTAAGCTGGGCCACGTGACCACCAGATAAAGGCGGTCTATGTGGATACTAGGCTGTATCCAGGCAACTCCGTTATTCATTTCCTAGCAACCGTTAAATCTTGGGAGGAGAGCTGGGGGGGAGGGGGTTGGGCGTCTGTGGCTCTCTGTGGCCTACATGTCCCTCATCCCTCGTCTCATCTGTGACTGGGCAGTTTGACCTCTTTTATCAAGAGAGGGCTGTAAAGTAAAATCAGAATACTGGAAATAAAATGAACATCATATAAACACAGTGACTGTTAAATAATAGGGAGAATTCATGATGTTTATCAGGTATCACAGGAGACTGCAGAGGCCACATGGTCACAGCTGAGATGCAGAAAAAATAGAGCTGATGGTAAAGCTTTCAGAAAAGACTTTTCTGTAACTCAATCTATCTCAAAATAGGATTTAACTGACTCATGGCATTTTGCATTAGCTATACACATTTCTTGATATTGCCCTTATAAGTAGTAAGGCTGAATAACAAACCAATCTTTGTGGAATTTGTGTGTAACTGAATTTGAAATTCAGGCAAATAGTTTCAAATAATGGCCAAAATCAGTGTAACTGGAGTTTTCACAGTGCTATATTCTCAAATTGTAGACTCTGCTCTAATCTGTTCTGCTCTATTTTGTTCTAATATAAGCTATTTCGATTATTTGTCTGTTTGTGGTTAATAAGGGGGTTTATACACACTGTTTTCTGCACGGTGGACTGGGCCTGTCTGGTACCAGCACGCTGAAAATTACGCAGCATTTTCCTCACAATAAGAGCCGCCATGCTTTCAGCACAATAACGGGAGGAGGTCGGGATACGGGTGGGGTCTGGGAGGCGGTCTTTGTAGCGAGAGAGCCTCTCGTCCAATAGGAAGCCGATAACAGCTTCGAAACGTCAGAGTGACAGGAAATCGACCAATGGCGGCACAGCAGCCACCGGCGCCGGGGCTGCACTTGCATATATACCACTGTCCATCCTCATGTGCGCCATTATCTCTTACATCGACCCCATAACTGTCGAATTGTAAGACTCCCTGTCGAGGAGCTTCTGCAACCCTCTAGCGCGACTAAATCATAACAAAATGGTAAGAACTTTTTCAAAAACTTCGATAAGTAGACATATTTGAGGTATACGTGTTGCTTCCACTCTTGAGGGATGGGACTTGTGGGTGTGAGGAGGGAGGGAGCGGTAACATTAAGGGAAAAGTGGGAATTAGAGCGTGAGGACGCACAAAACGACGCGTTATCTCTCCATATGTTTCCTAAACAAGTACATGTTAATATTAAACGCTGTTATAATCTGAGGTTTGGTGCGGGGAGGTGATCTGGCGCGCTTTGGATGGGTACGTGGCGGGTAGACTGAACAAAAGAGGTTTTCAGCGGATTGCAGTGTGGGCAGAATGAATAATGTAGGCTTCAGTCCAACCGTCGACTCTGCGGTAATTTATTATCTCCCCCCGCCATGACTAAGCCCCGATCATCACTTGTCGTGGCAGGACAGTGCAGTCCTGTAAACGTTAATTCATTCGGCAGGGAGGATGCGTGTGAGTGGTACTAGCTTGAAGTGCCCCACACCCAGAGAAACCCAATCCGTGGGGAAAATGGATGAAATGCACTGTCAGCATGGCGCAAGGCATTAAAAATGCATGCTAGCAATGGACACTGCTGAGCTGTTCCCTGATAACTGCCGCGGTGATGCAGGGTCAGCAGGGAGCAGACATCCTGTGTTTTAGCTGGCTGTTATTTTACGTTTTTATAAACCCAGATTAAACTTTTCGTTTTTTTCCAACATGCCGGTGCTCTCAGCTTAATAGTTCACTTTTTCACACGAATTCCAGCAAACGTCATCTGTTGCCAGAGTGAAAGGCTTGTCGCATAGCAACGCAGTTCCAGACAGAACGCAGTGCGCCAATCAAAAGTTGAGGCTGCGTGGCGACTGTTGGACCGTTATCCAGACTGTCATTGATTGGTTGTTACCAATCAAAAGAGATTTCCACTGTTAGTAAAATTGAAACTTGTAAAAAACCGTTGAGTTGATAATGTTACCTAGATAAAGCGACTCCACAATGTGCACCTCATTTACTTGGGATCATATTTAATAATTAAGAAAATTTGATTTAGATTTTTCAAATGTAATAATTATCAAAGTGGGTAAACTCTATCTCATACTTATAGTGATTCATTTTTAAATACATAACCTCTCTCATTTTCTCTCTCCACAGCGTGAGTGTATCTCCATCCACGTTGGTCAGGCTGGTGTCCAGATTGGCAATGCCTGCTGGGAGCTTTACTGCCTGGAACATGGGATCCAGCCGGACGGACAGATGCCCAGTGACAAGACCATTGGAGGAGGAGATGATTCCTTCAACACCTTCTTCAGTGAGACCGGAGCTGGAAAACACGTCCCCAGGGCTGTTTTTGTCGACCTGGAGCCCACTGTTATCGGTAAATTCTCGTTAAATATAGATACCGTAATTTCTCTTTGATATCTTTAAAACATTGAAGTCATTTCTGACTGACTGTCTCTGCAGATGAGGTGCGCACTGGGACCTACCGCCAGCTCTTCCACCCTGAGCAGCTGATCACCGGTAAGGAGGATGCTGCCAACAACTACGCCCGTGGACACTACACCATCGGCAAAGAGATCATTGACCTGGTGCTGGACAGGATCCGCAAACTGGTGGGTGACTTCTTTCCTAATTTTGACTCAAAATATCAAACTTAATCTTGTTTCTCATATTTGATGACTGTGTCCCTCTCTGTCCTCAGGCTGACCAGTGCACTGGTCTTCAGGGCTTCCTGGTTTTCCACAGCTTCGGAGGTGGCACCGGCTCTGGTTTCACCTCCCTGCTGATGGAGCGTCTGTCCGTCGACTACGGCAAGAAGTCCAAGCTGGAGTTCTCCATCTACCCAGCTCCCCAGGTGTCCACCGCTGTGGTGGAGCCCTACAACTCCATCCTGACCACCCACACCACCCTGGAGCACTCTGACTGTGCCTTCATGGTAGATAACGAGGCCATCTACGACATCTGCCGTAGGAACCTCGATATCGAGCGTCCTACCTACACCAACCTGAACAGGCTAATTGGTCAGATCGTGTCCTCCATCACTGCTTCCCTTCGTTTCGATGGTGCCCTCAATGTTGATCTGACAGAGTTCCAGACCAACTTGGTGCCATATCCCCGTATCCACTTCCCCCTGGCCACCTATGCTCCTGTCATCTCTGCTGAGAAGGCGTACCATGAGCAGCTCTCAGTGGCTGAGATCACAAATGCCTGCTTCGAGCCAGCCAATCAGATGGTGAAATGTGACCCACGCCACGGCAAGTACATGGCTTGCTGCCTCTTGTACCGTGGTGATGTGGTGCCCAAAGATGTCAATGCTGCCATCGCCACCATCAAAACCAAGCGCACCATCCAGTTTGTGGACTGGTGTCCCACTGGTTTCAAGGTTGGCATCAACTACCAGCCTCCCACCGTGGTTCCTGGTGGAGACCTGGCCAAGGTCCAGAGGGCTGTGTGCATGCTGAGCAACACCACTGCTATTGCAGAGGCCTGGGCTCGGCTCGACCACAAGTTCGATCTGATGTACGCTAAGCGTGCCTTTGTTCACTGGTATGTGGGTGAGGGTATGGAGGAGGGAGAGTTCTCTGAGGCCAGAGAGGACATGGCAGCTCTGGAGAAGGATTACGAGGAGGTCGGAGTCGACTCCATTGAGGGTGAGGGAGAGGAGGAAGGAGAGGAATATTAAAAGGGACATGAAGGCACTAAACAGGAAATAATTGATTCCATTCATTCTTAAATACATTCCAAAAAGAAATGTTTGTCTATTAAATTGGCAGTTCAGAACAAAATGTCTAGTTTGTTAAATTCCTGTGGTAGGAAGGCCAGAGGGAGCATTACCAGGTTGTACGTTGGGGAGTAGGAAGGAGTTTACTCTTTGGAGGGTGAGAAAGAGGAGCACTGAAAGGGACATGAAGCACTAGTGAAACAGGAAACAGTTCCTCTGAATTTGTTCTTAAGGGCATTCCAAAAACAAACGTTTGTCTTTCAAATGTGCGTTTGTCTACATTCAAACTGAAATCCAAAAAAGAAAAAAACGTCAGTTTGGCTCTGTTCTAAATAAATTTCCTGTAACACGTGAAGCTGTCTCTGTTGTCTTTATTATATATTTTGTTTAAGAATGAAAAATAACCATTAATCAGGAGTGATCAGTTTTTCAAAATAATCTGGCAACATCTGATGTAATCAAATCAGGAAATTCTACACTTAAAAGGCTGAGAACTCACTGCACCAATAAATAAGTAAATAAAAATAACATGCTTTGTGGTTTACACATCCCATAGTACCTAGTGTTTAAATCCTACTTTGAAATATTTGAAATGAGTGCTGCAGCTATAAGGAGCATATCTGAGCTATGACTACGTCTGAGCTTTAAAAGGACGTCCTCAATATAACTGTCAGGTTTTGATATATTCCCAATTACTCTTGTCAGCTAAAGACTAAGCACTGCAAAAACAGAACATAACATTATCTAAAAGATATGAGGAGATTGTATGAGCTCTTAAATTCATCATAGACTGTGAAGAAATACATTTAGGATTTGGCCTAAATCAGCAGATTATTACAGTAACTCTGAATTAAGACAAGTAGGATCTGTTTTCAGACTTCAGAACAGGCCACATTGTCACTGTAGCATCACTGCAGTCAGATCAATGTTCACCCACAATGAACCTAATGACACTGTGTGGTGGCTTAGTGGTGATATAACAGGCTGTACAAGATCATTCCATCCTTTCATCAGCGACTGTGCCTTCTTTATATATTCTGTTGAACTGTAACATTATCCAGAGAGGTGTTTCTGTTATTTAGAAACTCTTGGTTGCTCTGCTGCTGGATGTGAAACAGATACTGCGGCAGATGGAGGAGGGTTTTTACTTTGTGCACTTCACCTGTCCTCCTCCAGAGGCACATTTTAAAATATATCTCCCTCCAGAGTTATTGTTGGAGAATGAAGTATTTTTTCTCTTGCCGTTGTCCTCTCTTCTTTTTGAATTATGGCTATAAATTATTTCACTGTTTGAAAATATTGATTTCATACTTTATAAAAGTGTAACCTGATGCATTCCTACACTGGAAGCTCCTAATCCTGTTCCCACATAACTTTTAGTTGGCTGTTTGAACACTAGCTTCACACTAACTTTATTATTTATAGACTGCTTTTGGAGCTTTAATATAAAAGATGATTTAGTGTTTAATTATACATCCCACTGACTGTTTTTAAAACCAGGCCTCCCATGAAAAATCATTTTCTGTAAACACACTTAAAATTCATAGGCGACTGTGAATGTGACTGGTTTTATGAAAAGACACCACACAGCACAACATGTCTGACCCAGACAATCCCCCCTCTCTTTACAATAATCCTCCACACAACAGACTCTCTGTATCACAGCAGGAAATGCATGAGTTCCTGCAAATACAGACATGCTGTGATGGAAAATAACAGTGTGCAGGTGTAAAAGCTTTTCATGCAAGGTGAGGACTAAGAATTGAAACAGTCTAGGATGCACTGCTACTGTGTTTTGCTTTTATGCCAAGGTTCCTATAAATACAGTACAAAGGCCATCAGGGATCCTGTTTGTTTTGATTTAGTAAGAAACAAAATGGAGATATGTGTGTTCCTGGACTTATTTCCACTTAGTTTAATTGGCAGCAATTTAGGATTAGTGAGATGAATTTCTGTTTAGCTCAGTTTGAGTTTATAGTGACGAGATTGAAATACAAGTTTTATTTATATGGAGACCCCTGGTGGTGGTGTTGGCTGAGGAAAAGGGTCAAATCCAGGTCAAAAGGAGGGTTGTGACCACAACTGGTTTCATACGCTAAGGAAGTGATCGTGATGACAAACAGACCTTTTTCTCAGGAGAATTAATTAATTCACTAAGGTCCGACTTAAGTTTTCAAAGCCCTGGTTCTTGACAACAGTTGTTTTATTAATTGCTACATTGTTTAATATGTTTAACAAATAACCAACTTTAAATATTCCTGCATCAAATAATATTAATAAATAGCTGCTATTTATAACTCCAAAAAGCCCACAGCCATTGAAAGAGTATAAGATCATGGGCCCTGGACACAGACATGTGAGACACCCTCCAGAGATTGAAAAGACACTGTGAGACACACTTTGAATCTCTCTCTAATTACTTGTCTTTTTAGTCATTTAATGTCTCTTTTTAGTAGTTTTGCATCTCATTTGACATCTCTGCTTAGTTGCTTTACCACTCTATAGTCGTTTTCCATCTCTTTTTAGTCATCTGGCATTTCTTTTCCAGGGGCCTGGGCCTGAGCCTTCTGTAACGTCATTAATAACACCTGTGTAAGTGTTTCTGTTCAGCCAATAGAAAAGGAGCTAGTGTGACTCTCTACCAATTGGATTCACCAACTGAAGTGGATATAAAAAGCCCCTCCTGGTAAAACTCTAGAGGCATCTTACACAGACCTCATTGAAAAGCTGTTGTGAGAGTTGTCTCTTCATCTTCGACTCCTTAAATACAGAAAACATGGCGAGTATGGTACAATGGGATGTTTTCTTGAACACAGCATGAACACCCAGCGAAATGAGTAACAAGTTCCCTGGCAGGTAACTCACTCACCTGTCAGAAGGCACTGCACCAACAAGGTGTGCTCTGTATGTGACCATCCCCTGGTCTCGGCCAGGAGAGAAAAATGTGTCCGGGTCTCGCTCACAAAACTGGGGGACTAAACGCAGATTCGTGGTCACATCAAACCCATGTGAAGGCCCAGCAAACCCACCAGGAAACTACCAAACTGCCAAGTCAAAAATGTTTTCCAAATGTTCCTGTTCCGTGGTGATGTGGTGCCCAAAGATGTCAATGCTGCCATCGCCACCATAAGACCAGGCGCTCACTCCAGTTTGTGGACTTGAGGGTCTGTAAATAAACTGCACAATTGAAGTTCAAATTGTATTTGTTAATTTACTGTACTGATGATGTGAGAATGTGCCTTTGAGCCACCTAATGGAGTTCAGAGCTTCACTTTGAAGTCTTTGTGTCTTTATTACCGTATGTCTGTCCTTCATGACATCTTCATATCTGTGCCTGTTGGAATTCAGAGAGAAATGACTGTATACCATAAAAATGCAGATTATAGTAAATGTGTTGTGGATGCAGCCACATTAAGGTTAAAGCATCCAATGCAGAGCTTCAAAAATTACTCAGTTCGTTTCCTCTGAAAATCAAACTATAGTTTTGGTAACGGGAAGCAGCAAACATCAAATATTTGCAGGTTTCAGTTTCTCAAATGTGAAGATTTGATAGTTTTCTGTGTTGTAGGTGATAACAAACTTTGTACTTTTTTTTTAACTGTTGGACAAAAAATAACATTTTAAGATGTGCTCTTGGGCTGAAGGAAATTACAATAGGCATCTTTACTGTATTCTGACATAGAGACAAAAACATTAATTGAGAAAGTAATCAGCAGTTAGTTGCAGCTCTTCAGAGGAAGTGTATATAAGGGATTCCCATTAAATACAAAGCTCCTCTTTTTACTCAAGAATTGTGGAACTACTGAAGAAAACAAAAGACAAAGACTCTCCTCAAACTGATTTCTAACTGCTGACAATGGAAAAAAAGCAGTGGTATCTTAATAAATGGGGACCTCTGGTGGTGAGAGGGGGTGGAAGTGAGACAAAGGTTGACACTTCAATGCTTCATACACCAGGGGGAGGCTCTGATTGAAAGAAAATGGATATAAATTGTAAGAACACTCCTAACATTGGTTGTCCCAAAGAAATGTTTTTCTTTCCCACTGTAATTTTACACACCAGCTGCATTGTCAGAATCATACCAATGTGTCTCATTTCCTTCACAGATTTATTTTAAGAAAAATAATGTACTGAGTTTTTATAGACTTTGGTTTAGTTTGCAGTATAATAAATGTACATTAATTAAATGTGGGTTTTTCATGTAGAACAAAGCACTTGGAGTATTTATGAGGTGTACAAAGCTTGTATAGACTTTAGACTTTTCGAAGCTATAACTGCTGCCAAATGGGCTTATGCAAGGTGCTGAATTAAGGGTCTTAATGCTATTGTAAATGAGAGATTTGCAAACATTTCTGAAAACATATTTTCACTTTTATGGCTTACTGAGTGCATACTAACTGACAAAAAAGGGTGATTTTATCAGTTTAAAATTAAATCTGCGACACAATAAAGTGTACAATAAAGGGGTCTGAATACTTTCTGAAGCAACTGCAAATGTAGTTGAGAACAATATTTATTTCTGAAATGTAGTGGAGTAAAGCATAAATTGTTTCCTTTACTTAAGTAAAAGCTAATTTTAATTACTTTATTTAATTACTTTGCTCATTTATATACTGTTTGGTAAATTCAGCTATGATAATATAGCAAAATAATGTATTACTTGATTTAGATTTCATATTAATAATAGAATTTGCAAAATAATTAGTTACTAAAGCTTTAAAATAAACTTAGTGAAGCAAAAGAACAATATTTGCCTTCAAAATATAGTGGAACAGAAGTAGAAAGTACTAGAAAGTAGCATAGCATGGAAATACTTGTGATGTACAGTACTTGAGTAAATGCATTTAGTTACATTCCACCACTGAGTTACACAACAACGCTGGTGGGTCTACAACGTTACTTGTTCTTCCTATTCTTTCGCAACCCGTAAACGCCTCATTTCTGACACCCACGTCGGATTGCTTCACATTCCTGTGGAGCTCGTGGCGTTTCAAAGAGGAAGATGACTTGCACTTCAACCAATAGGAAATAGGCACACATGACCTTTGGACCAATCAGGTTACGCAGCTCTTTTTCCGCCGGGTCGGAGAGTATAAAAGGCCCCGCCTAGTTGCAGCGCATCAGTTACTTCTTACACAGGACTCCTAAAAGCCTATCCGTGAGAACTAACGTTGCCTCTTCCTCTTTTTTTGTCCCACCTCTAGACTTTACAACTTCAGGAAACATGGTGAGTAAGAAAATATACAGTTTATTCTACTTATTATATATGTTTAATACAAAAATCAAAGGTCAGAAGTTTGTTATCACGTGGCAACCTAGTTTAACTAACTTATCAACTTCAGGAAGCGGCAATAAAACTCCATATTTTAGCTTTAATCTGAAATAAAAGTTAAAATGGCGGACGGTGAACCACTTCTCATGTTCGACACATCGTTTTTTAATTGTATTTTTGGTCCGTTTTAAGTGTAACTTGACAAGGCACAGCCCAAATTCAAGTTCAGTGGTGGCTGCCAGTTTCCTGCTTTTCCTGTCTGCACATTGACCCACTTGGCGAAGGTCAGTGTGCTTTCAGCCTGAAACATTCCCCTTGTTTTATCGCCATAGATGGATTATGGGAAAATGAGAAATGAGCCCCAGGACACAGACTGTTAAAAGCCCCCCATCCCCACCCCCACCTGACCTGACCTATTTTCACCCCCAAAAATCTGAAAGGACTCCAAGATTCAGATCCAGTGGTTTTGTGTGTGTTTTTCTTATGTATGACTTTAAAAATCCTAAGAAATGTCACATCATACAGACACTGAACAAACCCAGCAGCCCCAGAGGTTGGGTGGGGACTGGGGGGTAATCCTCCCATGGGGCCTGGCCTTTATGAAACTGCAACCACAGGCTTTTCAAACAAAACCCATTCACTCAAAAGCTTTATGGTGCTTTTATATTTAATCTTCCTTGTTGCACATTGTGTTGACCTACTTCTGCTCAACTAACAGCTGTGTTTGGTTTGCTCCACCCCAGAACTTTTGATGGTTCTCATTCTTCCATAAGCCCATTATGTGCCTGAATAACCGTCCTCTCTGTGATATCTCTGTGTCCCTGAAGAGGTTTCTGTTCCCAGGGTAATGAATGTGCATCATGTGTCAGGTGACTTAAGTTGTGATGCTCTGGTATTCTTTTACAAAAGAGCCTTTTTTCCTCCTCCTCAGATCATGCATTAGCTCCAGAGCTGCCTTCAACATGTGATTTGTAGCCTTCGGTGTCGAGTTAGTCAAAAATAGCGCAAGAACTGCTTTTAACCCTTTTTTTTCTTTTCTCTCTCCACAGCGTGAGTGTATCTCTGTGCACGTTGGTCAGGCTGGTGTCCAGATTGGCAATGCCTGCTGGGAGCTTTACTGCCTGGAGCATGGGATCCAGCCGGACGGACAGATGCCCAGCGACAAGACCATTGGAGGAGGAGATGATTCCTTCAACACCTTCTTCAGTGAGACCGGAGCTGGAAAACACGTCCCCAGGGCTGTTTTTGTCGACCTGGAGCCCACTGTTATCGGTAAATTCTCGTTAAATATAGATACCGTAATTTCTCTTTGATATCTTTAAAACATTGAAGTCATTTCTGACTGACTGTCTCTGCAGATGAGGTGCGCACTGGGACCTACCGCCAGCTCTTCCACCCTGAGCAGCTGATCACCGGTAAGGAGGATGCTGCCAACAACTACGCCCGTGGACACTACACCATCGGCAAAGAGATCATTGACTTGGTTCTGGACAGGATCCGCAAACTGGTGGGTGACTTCTTTCCTAATTTTGACTCAAAATCTCAAACTTAATCTCTCATATTTGATGACTGTGTCCCTCTCTGTCCTCAGGCTGACCAGTGCACTGGTCTTCAGGGCTTCCTGGTTTTCCACAGCTTCGGAGGTGGCACCGGCTCTGGTTTCACCTCCCTGCTGATGGAGCGTCTGTCCGTCGACTACGGCAAGAAGTCCAAGCTGGAGTTCTCCATCTACCCAGCTCCCCAGGTGTCCACCGCTGTGGTGGAGCCCTACAACTCCATCCTGACCACCCACACCACCCTGGAGCACTCTGACTGTGCCTTCATGGTAGATAACGAGGCCATCTACGACATCTGCCGTAGGAACCTCGATATCGAGCGTCCTACCTACACCAACCTGAACAGGTTGATCAGTCAGATCGTGTCCTCCATCACTGCTTCCCTTCGTTTCGATGGTGCCCTCAATGTTGATCTGACAGAGTTCCAGACCAACTTGGTGCCATATCCCCGTATCCACTTCCCCCTGGCCACCTATGCTCCTGTCATCTCTGCTGAGAAGGCGTACCATGAGCAGTTAACGGTGTCTGAGATCACAAATGCCTGCTTCGAGCCAGCCAATCAGATGGTGAAATGTGACCCACGCCACGGCAAGTACATGGCTTGCTGCCTCTTGTACCGTGGTGATGTGGTGCCCAAAGATGTCAATGCTGCCATCGCCACCATCAAAACCAAGCGCACCATCCAGTTTGTGGACTGGTGCCCCACTGGTTTCAAGGTTGGCATCAACTACCAGCCTCCCACCGTGGTTCCTGGTGGAGACCTGGCCAAGGTCCAGAGGGCTGTGTGCATGCTGAGCAACACCACTGCTATTGCAGAAGCCTGGGCTCGGCTCGACCACAAGTTCGATCTGATGTACGCTAAGCGTGCCTTTGTTCACTGGTATGTGGGTGAGGGTATGGAGGAGGGAGAGTTCTCTGAGGCCAGAGAGGACATGGCAGCTCTGGAGAAGGATTACGAGGAGGTCGGAACTGATAGTATGGGAGAAGATGATGATGAGGGAGAGGAGTATTAAAACAAGCACACATTCCCTTCAACTAATCTCTGATCTGTGCCTTTATCAATGTCAAAAATAAAGTACGTTCAGTGACTGCACAAGTGTTTCCTCTTTATTAGTCACTCCACACGGCAGAGCCACTGTTGCACTGTTAGAAGTAGAAGCGTTTTTTAAATAAAGTGGGACAAATTCTGTTGCTAAAGCATGCTAATTAGTTTGTTCTAAACCACTGTTAAAACATTTAACACATCTAAAGTCTATTAATTTGGTGATAATAGAGGATCTAATGTGCTCTGACTGTGGGTGACGTTGGTGCTCTACTCACTCCTGTCACTTGGGGGCAGTAGTGTTCAGCAGATGTTATGACTCACACCATGCTGCAGAAGCAAACATCTGAAGTCAAGGTGTTTCAGGTAGCCTGTAGTTTAACTACTAAACGACTTCTACAGCATCAGATATTTCCAGTGTTTTGCAGAGTTTATCTTTACTAATTTAAGATGTGATTTGAGATCTCTCTGAGGACCTGAGGCCTAACCCCGGCCTGGTTTTAAAATAGGGTGTGGTATTCACTGTGGCCCAAGGGAGGGATAAGGGGGGGTGTCTCATGCTGGCAAGACAGGTGGTGTTTAAAAATACTTAGTTCTGCTGTTACTAGACTGGATTTCTTCGGGATAATGAATGATCATCACATAAATTTAGAAAGTTTAAAAAAAAAAACTGATTCATCAAAAACACAAGTGTTGTAAAAGTTTTTATTTAATCTGAGCTTTGTAGTTTTTGACCAGGTCTGGCCACACAAATGCTTCAAATTCAGCAGTGTTTGAGTTATTTAAATGCACTAACAGACAAAACAAAATGGTCTCTACATTACTGACCTGTATGAATATTAGTTTTATTGCACTTACCATTGGGTTCATCGGCTCAATTTGATGAATGCACTGACAGATTACAGATAAACTACCAGTCAAAAATGTTTTCCAAATATGAGGTAAAGGGAGATTTATTAAAACTACATCTTTTTGTTGATTGTGGATTTTTGCATGAAAACAAAGCACAACCAGTGGTCTGTGTGTTCATTTGCAAACTGTAAGGCAAAACAATTTCAGCTAAACACCTGTTCTTTTTAAAAACCCACATACAGTATTTATGGCTAAAAGAACACAGGAGAAATATTAAACAGCACATCTGGACAGTGCTTTTCTCAATGTAAGACATGGAGTTAAGAATCATTCTATGTTTTTCTCCATCTCACAATCACGAGGCAATCTGACTGACTCCTTTCTGGGGAAATAAATAAATTTAGGGTTGCATATTTCAGAGTAATTTGAACGCTGAAAAGACGTGCACTTCAAAATGGTACAAAAAAATTACAGACCCATACACACAAAGTGCCCTCATGCGTACAAAAGTTGAACTCGTATTTTCGGCTCTAAAGCAACAACAGGCCCTGAATATAATGCAGTGTGGATGTTTTTTCTCCACTGAGACGTACACCAACGCTCCCACCTCCCGCTGCTTCTAATGGATGAATACAAATGTCTAGACGGAGCAAACGCACTACGACATACAGGCTTTGTTTTCTGCTCGTTTATCCTAATGCAAAACATACACAACTCTCATTTAAAACCACCTGGGTGCTAAACAGTGTTGGCAGGAACATACAGCACGTACACAAAAAGCAGTGACACTCATTAGCTTCCTATCTGCTCCTCTATTTGGTTTGTCAGCCCCCAAAACCAAAGCAGCAGAATGACAATAGATAGATGCATATAAATCCCAGTGAAAATAGAAAATTTCACAGTGTAAAACACCACAGTCTCAGATAGGATGCAGTAGCCAAAATGTAACTCATGATGCTTTGAAGTCTTTTTTTTTAGAGCAACAGGAGGAAAACAACAACAACTTGGCTTTTACAGGACATTAGATTACAGTTTTCTGTCAGTATTCACACACATAGGTTTCTTACACATGTCAGACTCCTACTTAATTAATCTATTTCAGCTTTTTTAACCGTATGTCGGGACATTGCAGATGATTAAAACAAAGATACGAGACAGTTATCACTTCCAAATCCTTCACACGTCTGCTGCAGTCGTCTTTGTGTCTAAACAACCAAGTTCAAGGCACAGTGGAGAGAATATTAAGTCTGTATATGTGATCAACATTCCTTCAGCCGGCGACTACGTAACACAAACAAACACGTCTTGTGACAAAAAATAATTAACTACTGGGTTCGTCTAATCTGTCTGAATCAGTGTTTGCCACTGTGTGCCAATTAAGGGTTTAGTTAAAAGCCTTTTCCTTTTTTTTTTTGCTAAATGTTGACACTCTTGTGACACACTGTGATGAAGATGAAATCTGCCGCCCCCTGCTGAAACACACTCCACCACCCAGCCCGCCCCTCGTCCTCCACACTTTAACATACAAATATCATCATATTCAGATGTTCTGACTCGTTTTCAGTCGCTTCAAAGTCCTTCAGTTTCTCAAACCTCTGGAAAGAGAGGAGCTTCACAGAGCCTCACACAGTCACACCATCAAAAACCTTTAGAAGAGCTGCAGCTGTCTGCATGAGGCCTTTATTCCCCCCACTCTCAGCGGGCTCTTTGATCTCTGGTCCGTACTGAGGAGGAGGAGGAACGCCGCCGTCGCTCTCCAACACTGCTGGTGACCTGCAGCAAACCAAACATTT
This sequence comes from Lates calcarifer, assembly GCF_001640805.2. Classification (NCBI taxonomy): domain Eukaryota; kingdom Metazoa; phylum Chordata; class Actinopteri; family Centropomidae; genus Lates; species Lates calcarifer. Next base: position 24,231,055 of record NC_066838.1, on the reverse strand, counting down.
ATCTTTTGATGCACACACTGCAAAACCTTGCAGTTAACGCTTGTGTGACTACCTGTTCGACGTCATATAGATTTACCTGAGGAGGTGGAGAATGTCTCATGACAAAATGTGTACGAAGAGAATGGCCAGGCCGATGTTGAGCAGGATCACCATGCAGATCATGATGGTGTTTGGGCCCTTGGCAAAAAACAAAACAAAAGGAGCATACGTGGTATGAAGAGAGTGAATGTGTGGATTTACTGGAGGATTGTGAAAATATGCTACTTACAGGAATAATTTGACTTATTCTGTTTCACTGCAGAGAGTTAGACGAGAAGATTGATACCACTTTCTTACCTCTCAGATATGAAATTACAGCCAGGGGACAGTTAGCTTAGCTTAGCATTAACACTAGAAACAGGGAAAACAACTAGCTTTGGTGTAACTGCACTGCTTCCACCTCCTGGCTCCAGCCTCACACATCAAAGTGGTATCAATCTTCCCATCTATCTCTCGGCTGGACTGTTAATATTTCCCAAAATGTCGACCTTTATCCAAATAATTACAATACAATACCTTTACTCTACGTAGCACTTCTACCAAAGTAGTACTTCTAGTTCTGTTAATGCAGCGTGATAGCTTGGAAATCAGAGTTAACATGCACTAATGCAGATTTTTATTCTACTCTAGTGATGCCAGGACACATATTTTGGTCAAGAACTGGGATTTCAACAAACATAACACAATCTCCAGCAAGCTCTGTGAGCCTGTACTTTGGCTAAAATGATGGCAATTTGAGCTAAATGCTAACACTGAAAATGCTAACATGCTGCTGATGATGTTGGCATGTTAACATTTGCCATTAGTAATTAATTTTTGCAGGTATTTTGTAATGAAGCAAAAAATGTTGACCTGCACTAGAAGGAAAACCCAGGGAATCATGAAAGTCATTAGGCTTCATCCTCTGGGGACTGTGAATAGCTGATGGGATATTTTAGTCTGGACCAAAGTCGTGGACCGACTGACAGACTGGCCCTGTAGCCAACAATATTTCCTGTCTTACCTCCAGCTCCAAAGACTCTGCAGTCACCTCACTGCTCGACACCATGGCCTTCAGTCGGGCCTCAGCTTTGAGATCCACCTTCGGGGCTGGTTTGGCAACAACGGCTTTGGCTTCCACTTGCTTTGGTAGTGATTTAGGTTCAAGGTTGGGTGCAGGTTTTGGGGACGGAGCTGGGCTGGGCTGCCGCTTTGGTAACGGCTTTGTCTCTGCTTTGCTGGACGGCCTGCTCACCTCCCTGGACTCCACTTTGTTCTGAGAGATGGAGGGTGCTCGTTCGTGAACTGACGGAGCCCGTTCATGGTCTGACGGAGCTCGTTCATGGACTGACGGAGCTTGTTCACGGACTGACGGAGCTCTTTCAGTTTTAGGCTCTGCGGCTTTGGACTCGGGGGTGACAGCTTTGGGCGCTTTGACGGAGGGGCGCGGAGCTTCTTCTTCATCTTGAGAGATGAGGCTATTCCTTACGGGGGCAGCAGCGGCAGGAGCGACATCCGGAGCTTTGGCCTCGGAGTCAAACTTCTGCAGGGGCTTGATCTCCAGGTCAGAGCCCTGCTCGTTCTTGGTGCTCTGACGGCTGGAGGTACGAGAGGGGCCTCGACTGCTGGGGCCCCCTCCTCCTTCAGGTGCAGCTGAGGCGGGAGCAGAAACAGAGGTTGAAGGGGTGGTGGGGCGACTATTGGGCCTGCTGTTGGGCTTACTGCCGCCCTTACTGCCACCACCTTTACTGGTTTTGTCTTCATTCCAGCTTCCTGGACTGAGGAGTTTGGGATCTTCCTTGCTGATGATGCCCGGGCTGGGGGAGGGGGTGCGGCCTGGGGACGAGCCAGGCATGAGGCTGTCCAGTTCATTCATGAGTGGGCTTTCAGGCGGCGTGGGCAGGGGCTCCTCCTCAGCCAGCAGCGGCTCATGCATGACGGTGTCTGTGTTCTCACTGCCCTCCACGGCCTCGTGTAACACTCTCTTCTTCAGATACTCAGGACCTGTGTAAGTATATTAGAGTTCATCCTCATCACAGAGTCTCACAGTCTCACTCTGGAGAGTTTGTGAACATTTGAAAAATATCACATTCACACATTCACAATTATTAGTGTCATAACTTTACAAAAAGATCATTCTGTTGTTTCCTAGATAACATAATTATCATGACGCGCCTCTTTCTCACAATACAAGACTAATTACAGTCGACTGAGAGACAGTCCTCGACTTGTGTACATTTCTGAGGTAGTTTTACCTGAGTATTTCCATTTTCTACTACTTTATACTTAAACTATGCTACATTTCAGGGGCAAATATTCTACTTTTTACCCTCCTACATTTATTTGACTAGTATAGTTACTGATTACTTTACAGATAAAGATGAAACTACCCCAAAATCTTTAAGACTGTTGAAATTAGCTTAAAATACAATATGAAAATGCTGTTTACACATTATTCTATCAGTTATAGAAAACAGGTAATATAATTTATATAATAAAACGTAATATACTATACTATATTAGTACTTTTTGCTTATAATACTTAAGTGACATTTTGAATTACGAACTTGTGGTGGAGTATTTTTTTTATTTTGTATTGCTACTTTTAATTAAGATCTGAATACTGATAAAATAAAACATGTTTATGACAGAGTAAACCTCTCAATATCAAAGGATAAACCTGATAATATTCTATATTTTTGTTACTGTCAACAAATCCCAACCCCATCCCAAAATATCAAAGCCAACAATGTACAACAGTCGGTCCATATTTCCTGCAATTTTTAATTCATATTTATTTCCCCTGCTTGTCTGTGGCTCTCAGCCCAAAGCCCATTTATTCCTACTGAAGACAGAAAACAAGCCATTAATAAATAAGCAATTTCCTAAAACAGCTGGGTATTTAAGTTACTCTAAAAGGACTAAATTGTGCATTTCTTAGGGACTATTTTCAGCTGTGGATTAATACACATTTGGTGCTTTGGTGAGTATTTCTGGCAGCAAAATAAGTGTGTGGGACAACAATGGAGCTCTATAATGGAGAAGATTAAAATATATCAGGCTTTTCTTTCATAGACAATAATCAAAATAAAAAAATGTCAGTTCCTCACAGTTTATTCCTTAAATTGTGAGGTTACACCACTGGTTTTCTCAGTGAAAAGAAACCAGATGGTGCTGACACAGTGTGCCTGTGTTGTTATCTCCTTGGTGAGAGATCTTTCACGGAAGAATGCATAGCAGAACTCAGCCAGGCCTCGTCCATTTGTAGTATTAGTCAGAGACAATTTGGGCAGCCGCTCAGAAAAGCTGGATGACTTTACTTTACTGTCTGATTCCTGTAAGCTTTCGGCTGAAGAAGGGGGAAGCAGGAGAGGAAAAAGAAAAAATGTAAGAGGCTCCTAAATGGCTGCTGCGCCTTTGTGTGAACGTGTAAGTGTGTGTTGCCAGACTCGCAATGAAACTGATATGATCCCTCCGACCCAACAAGATGTTCCTTTTTTTAGACATTCAAATGTGACTACCCTTGTACTGAGCCTCAGCCGAAGGATCTACGAGCACAAGTGGAGGCACTGGATGTACAGGGACTAAGTATAAAACTAGAGCTGTTGTTAGTAGTTTATATTTGCTGTTTTCTTTAAAAACAAATCATACAGTAAGTGTATGTTGTTAAAATGGTCAAGCTGAGAAAAATACAGATTCGTGTGGTATTTATATCCACAAATATAAAATGAAGACAACATTTGGTCTGCATTCATGTCATTTAGGGAAATTTGTAAATATGATCCTCCTCTTCTGAAAAAGATCAGATTTCAGGTGAAAATAAACGATTAAATCCATAAAATCCAGTGCTGTATTAGCTTTTTTCAAGGAGCTCACACCATGAAAATAGCCCTCAAGTTGGTATTTTTTAATCTATTCATTCTGATGTCCACTCACCTGGCTGGTAGAAGGACGGGGAGAGCTCTTTGGCCACCAGTCTGGCAATGCTGGACTCGCTGTTCGAGGCCTGAGCCGCCTGTTCGGCTGCATCTGACTTGGCCTTTGAATGAGCCGTCCTGCAGGGGACAGATGCAACATGATTCACAAATCATTGGCACTGCAGCACACATCCAGACGTTTTGTTTTCACTGTTTGTGGTGTGAGTTTCAATCTGAAAGAAGTCATTTTGATGTGACAGATAAATTTATCAAGCAAAAATCGTTAGGAATGTTTCAGTAAAATGAACATTTTGGGGTTTTGGACTGTTAGTTGGAAAAAACAAGGAACTGCCAGACAGTTTCTTGGGCTCTTTTATAGTTTACTGACATTTAATTGACCACACTATTGACTTATCAATTAAAAATTTAAGTAAACCTTAGTCACAGCCCTTGTACCACAACTTATTTACTGGTTTTGTTGATAACTGAGATGTGAAATTGGAAGTTCAGTATCATAAAGGTGGTGAAGGGATAGAGCAGTACTCAGAGGGTTTGATATGATCTGTTTGGCACAATATTTTCCTCATTACATCATATCCTAATATACATTTTAATGACCTTCCTAATCAAACAAAGTACAGAGCTTGAGTGACGGCTTCAAACAGTCAAAGACTGACCAAAAATACCACGGGGCAGGGCTTGTTTATAGTATTCAATCATGTTGAAATGAAGGCCATGGGTGGGTGGCTGCTGGTCATATGGTTCATTAGTATTATTAGCTATCAAGAGAGGAGGTGTCCTTTTCTGCTGTTGGGTCGAGACAGAAATAAATTATGCTTTTATCGCTGCCATCGGGACAATGAGTTATTGCTGGCAAGTTGCTGAGGACTCCATCATCACACATATATCTATTTGACAGAGAGACAGAGGGGACAACACAACAGAGAGTCACTATAACAGAACAGCAGGGAGTCGTTTTATTTTACACAGCCGCAGAAAAGTTTGGGGTAATAGCTTAAGATTAGGATTTAGCCATAATGAAACACTTAAAAAATGTTGAATATTTTATACGTGTGTCTTGAATTTCACCCAACAATCACTGAAGAACAAGTAACAGAACAATTCTGGGCTTTTATATGTAGCAAAATATAAATGCAACAAAAATGGGACAACACACTGGCATTCTCTGTGAGAATAAAGTTATTGTTAATACAGTTCATCTTCTGGGGAACATGAATGTCTGTACCAAATTTCATGACGATCTGTTCAATACTTGTACAGAGATTATATTCAGAACCAAAAATATCAACCTCATTGGAAACGTTAATAAAGTCAGTAGGATTTGTCCTCTGGGGACCAGGAATGTTTGGGCAAAATTCCATGGCGATCCATCCAATAGTTGTAGAGATATTCAAGTGGTGGCCAACACTGCAGCACTGCTAACCTGCCTCAAAACCTGGCAGCTGAATGCCGAGAGTTCAAGGCTGCTGCTATTTGTCCCACTTTAACAGGGAGAATTAACTGATTGTGATTACTCTGTGGATACTTGACATACTGTAACTTTACACGGGGCTGAAAATAGCCTCCCGGTCCACTTCAAGACTCAGTGGGGAAGTTGCCTCCCACTGGAACAATTAGAGACTCCTGAGGTTCCCTGTTTGATATAGATGAGCTCCACCTGTCCACACACACTCAGCACCTCCTCTTCCAGGAACCTCTACGCCCCGTTCCCTCAAACTCACATGTTTATAATTAAACCGAAATACTCATTAAACTCAGAGTTATATCAGCTGCTTTTTAGCAACAAGCTTTTTGGTATAACTGTGTTTGTCTTTCTGTACTTGTGAGAAACAATCACAACAGTTTTTTGTCAGTTGTTTAATCGATTAATCAACTAATCATTTCAGCTCTACGCGGAGGAACTGTCATAATCTGCCCTTGAGAGACTTTGTGTTATTTCCTGTTTTATTTTGAAATTACTTTCCTTCTTGTGTCTGTTATGGTATTCCTTCCTGTTTCACCCCCTCACCTGTTCCCACTTCCTCAATCAGCCCTGCAGTCACCTGGTCTCTGCTCACCTGGACCTCATTCTACAATCAACCTGGACTCACTGGAGTGTTGAGTTTTTCTAGTGTCCCTGATTTCCTGTGTGTGTTTTTGCCTTCTGGTGCTCCTGCCATCTTTCTCACCTGCTTGTAAGTCTGCTCACTTTGTTTGTCTATTAAAGCACCTTCATTGCAGCATTCTGCCTTGCTGAACAGGAGTAAGATGTACATTATTTGAGTGATTGACGTAACAAACAAAGACTTTCAGCTCTCGAATTTACAACTCATTAATTTGCTTCCTGATTTTCTGCAAACAGAACGGTGTGTTTGATAACATGGCAGCCGGTCTGATCTACTGGGTAAACTGCCAGTTGGTGGGTGGAGGAGAAACGATGGCGACAAATGGCTTCTACCTTCCACCCCACAGCTCTGGAAATGCTGAGATCTTAAAGGAGTTTAGTATTCAGCGGTGATTGACTGTAAGTACATTTAGTCAAGTTCTACACTTAAGTATAATTTTGAGGTATTTGTACTTTACCAGAGAGTATTTAATGATGAAAAAATGTCTGTAACCTCACCAGAGATGACCACTTAGTTACTACATTCACTCAAGTATGGTACAATTTTAAAGTACTCATAGGTAATGAGTATTTCCATTCTCTGCTACTTTATACCTCTACCCTGCTACATTTCAGAGGCAAATATTGTACTTTTTACTCCACTACATTGATTGAATAACTTCAGTTGCAAGTTACTTTTCAGATTCAGAATAATAATACAAAATCTAATCAACAAACAACAAGAAATTCATGAGATATTCAGGTAATCAGTTAATCAGCCCCATCTTTACCAGCTGCAGCATTGTTTATTATATATTTCTGGTATTTTAGTTAAGTTTTGTTGCTAGTACTTTTGTGCTTTTAAAGTTTTAAATACATGACTTGTACTTGCAACTGTGTAGTATTGCTACGTTTACTGTACATAAGAACTTCTACACTTCTCAAATATGACTTTAAACTACCCAACAGTATATTATTGTATTATAGTATTTCCACCTTGATCTGCTACGACATCAGCATACTGCTTACACACTGATGCATCAACAGTAGCAATCCAATAACGTAAAGTACATATTGATTCAACACAATATGGCTCTGTTCTGCTTAGTGAATACTTTTACTTTTAATATAAGTAGATTTTTGATGAAAATACCTTTGTACTGTAGTATCTTTAGAGTAGTATTACTATTTTAACTTAAGTAAAAGAGGTATAAAGTGGCATAAAAGTTCCTCAGGACTGTTCTTGAGTAGATGTACTCAGTTACTTTCCACCTCTGACAGTACAGTAGCCAGCTAAAGCTAAAGCTAAAGCTAACCCAACACTCAGAAAGGCAGCAGACAGTAGAGCGACAACAGAAGCTGCTTCTCCTCCATTCACAACCCACTGAGTGAGTCAGTATCAGTGTCTTACAGCCAGAGACCAGTGCAGCTCTCAGAACCATAAATGAGCAGAAACCCCAGACAGAGAAAGAACTCACTCTTGAAGTGCACTGCAAAGGAAAAATAAATTTAACTCTTAAATAACCAGGCGAGTCACCCAAATGTTTCTCTAATGTAATGCTGTATGTCATCATTTTGTCCATTGTGGTTAAAGTTGTTTAACACCTGCTGAAATTGGAGGTGTCTGGGCTAATATGGGGGTTGTTTTGATCAATATTTCCCCACCTGAACATAGAATATCCATTATTCAGCTGGTGAGTATTAGGGTAAGGATGCATAAACTGCATTACGAGGCATTATTTAATTTCATTGATTCAACCTTCATATAATTCTCTGGGATACGTTGAGCGTAACCTTCATTTTCAATGATGCCGAGATTACATGAGGCAGCAAAACAATCAACAAACAAAACCAATATAAATGAGTAAGAATAAAAGACAATAAAGTACAGATAAAGTTAAAATAACATCTGTTAAACAGTGATATCATTAGTTAAAAGTCAAGGGGAGGAGGTTTGTTCCAGGAGGTTGGTGCAAATGTTTATATACTGCCTATAAATGCTAAATAGGGAGGTTTATAGCTACTACTTGAGTAGCACTTAAAGTAAAAGATAAGAAGTAAATAAAAACTGAATTACATAATAAATTAGGAAAAGTAAAAAGAGAATATTAGATGAGAATGATGCTACAAAGAAATCAGTAAAGTTGCAGTCTGTAAAACCAAAACAATTATCTGCTAAAAGCTGAGCAGAGTTGGGTGATAATCGTCCCTGAGCGACACCTTTCACATATAAAGAGTCACAAATATTGATTATAGTCACTTTAAGATTTGTGCAGTCCATATGTTCCATGTTATGTATTATTAGACAGACAGAGGAAGTAGCTGTGAGCTCTTGAGACTTTGTAAACACTGGGAATATCTGAGCAGAACAAAAGGATTCAGTTTAAATATCTGTGGTTGTTTAAGTTGTATAACTGCTGCAGGGTCTGTGTTGGTCCTCCACTGTTTCTCTGCAACCAAACATGACATTTGACACTGTGACCTAAATACCCCTTATGCCTTTAGGAGCTGCCTTGAGGAGACGCTGGTCGTACTCTGAGGACTGATGAGACATCAGCTGCAGAAAGACGCTCGGCAAGATGTGAGATCACAGCATAATCTGTACCATAAAGTATATCCTGTGCAAATACAGAGGAATGTAAAAGCCTTCTTTCTCGTACGTCCTGCTGTTCTGCTGTTTCGTAACCATCTGTTTTTTGTCATGCTACAGTTGTCCTGCCCGCCTGCTGATGGCAAGAGATATTCTGTCATTCTGGCATGTGCCACTGGATCTTTGTGGAGGGTCCTATTCAACTGCGCGGTATGTGTGTGAGTGTGTGCGAGAGGGGAAGACGGAGGGAGTGTGAGAGTGATTTAGGTTCTAAAAACAGACGACTAAATGTTTCAGACGCTAATTAAATCACTTTGCCAAAATACACAAACATTAGGTGCTAATTGCAACTTCATTATTGCTACATTGGTGAGAGGTCACATTAGTAACACCTACAGAGATCTCCTCATTTTCTCTGATTACTGACCAGCTATTTTTTCCTCTGACATTATTTGTCATGAAACAAGTAAGTTGTAAAAACAGACAGCACATAGTTCCAAGCTGAAGTCAGAGCTGAACTTTGTTTACAAATGTTACGAGCGGCTGATCGCTCACCAGCACAAAATGCTCGTATCAGCAGTACAGTATGTAATCCAAGCTGCACAACTAAAGCTAGGTGTGGTACATATATAAACTAACTCTTTATACCCAAGCACTTGCTTATGAGCTGTGTCATATTTATATCTGTGGAACCATTTGACACCACTGCTGACGCAAGATGGATTCGAGATCTGTGATCTCTGACTGTTGCCGGCTCAGCGGAGGAGCTAAAAGCTTACAGTAGGTGACAGAAACAGGAAGAAGTCAACAAGCAGATTGTTTTCAGGGAGGGAGAGTTGTACACCACTTGGACAAGTTTGTGATTTGCTAAAAACTGGAGTGAAACAAAAAAAAAAAAGGAGCCAATGTGATTCATCATAAGAAAACAGTGAGGGTGTGTGTCTGTGACTAGGCAGGAAAGATGGGGTTTGAAAAGCAGGGGGAGGAGGGATAATCAGCTGTTGCATTCCCCTGTGATTGTGATACAGCAAGAGTGCGCCTGTCCATATTTAGTCAGGGCTCCTCTGTGACCACAGGGCCCCTGTGTGTGCGTCATTTACACCCTGTCCTGCCACACAGGTCCTCCTCCTCCAGACGCCCCCAGTCCACGCAACAGAACAATGTCCATCGGAGCGTCTGAATGCCAGTGGAACGCTTAGCTAACTGGACTTCAAGAGAGCCAGGTCTGGCATCCCATGCAAGCGGTGCACAGAGGTTGTACATGTATTTTTAACCCTCGACTTCTGCGCCAAAGGGATCAGAGAGTGAGGAAACCACTGCCAGGAACAGATGTGTCATGTCTCCACTGCTTATATAATAATGGATTTTAGTTTAATATTCAGGAGCACTCAAGAGTGGCTGTTGTTTAGTTAGTCTTCCACAGTGGTGGCAGAAGTATTTCTACTTTTACTTCAACAAAAGTACCCATACAGCAATGTAAAATACTCCACTAGAAGTAAAAGTATTATCAGTAAAATGTGCTTAAAGTATCACAAGTTACTCTTTCTGCAGAAAATGACCCCAGTTAGAGACTTAATACTGATGCATCAATGCCTAAAAAGGTACTTTATACAGTTAGGTAGTTTATTCTAGTGGTTTCCAACCTAGGGGTTTGGCTCCTCCAAAGGGTCACGGCATAAATCTGAGGGGTTGTAAGTTGATTAAAGGAGGAAAAAAAGGTTCTGATCCACAAATTTGGATTCATTTTTTTAGGTTTTTCATTAACGAAACTTTAATTTTATTGGATAATTTGATGAATATAGAAGGGAAATGTCTCTTTAATGGAGCTCCAGAGAAAAGGCCTAACCTTGACCAGAGGGGCCATGAGCCAAAAGACTGGGAAATATTGGTTTAATACATCAAAATAACATAGCCAGATTTCTGTATGTAAAATGATAGTATGAAATGTACTAGTAATACAGCTGTCAAATAACTTTAGAGGAGTAAAAAGTACAGTTTTTACCTCTGGAATACAGTGGTATTAAAGTATAATAATTGTTATAAAGTACAGTACTTGAGTAAGTGTACTTGGTTACATCCCACCACTGGTCTTCCAGTAGTTTGGAGTGTTATATATTCAGGAATTTGGTGAGGATGTATTTCCTCTGAGGTCATGTTTGGTTTGTGAAAGGCCACCGAGGTGTTTCTGAAAGCAGCCCTACATAAATACTCAGTGTTTGCTTCCACTTTCAGCTCCTGTCCAGGCGCCTGTGCACACGCTGTAGGTGAGCTTAAAGCACCGATACAACGAACACCGGCCCATAACTCTCATATACTGCTTATCCTCAGAGTACAATATTTAGATTTCAATCTGCTGGGACAAGGGTCTGCAGTCTGTCAGTGCGAGTCTCACTGCTGTAAACACTGAGATTATTTCAGGTGCTGAGGACGACTGTGGACAAAAACACCACCGCCTTGTACGGTCAAAGACAAACTGAAGGTAGACGTGAGCATGTATGAACAAAATACTATGTGAGAAAAACATGTTTCCTTACAGACTTGATTTCACTGATGCACTGATAGAAAAAGGTTTTTAAATAGTCTCATGTTCACTTCCTTTATCAGACAGGTGATTAATCGTGATCTGCACCTAAATGTGTCACGCTGATTCATGCTAATGCAACTGGTCTCTCACTATGAAAAACACTTACTGGCTGTCTTTTTGAGAGTTAAATGAGAAGGTAAAAGGTAACAAAAACCAAAAATCAGCACCTTTAAAGCTTAATCATTAACACTGTATTATAGCTTGTTTAATCTGTAAAAAAACCAAAGTTTAAAAACACTGATTTGTGTTTTCATGAGGGATTCGTGAGCTACTACCTAATCTACAAGCTGTGCTGCATCCTTTCAGATAAACAAAGGTACACTGCCTATCTCCTCCTGTGAGGCATCTTTACGTCCACCAATAAGACTGGTAATCAGCTGAAATCAGTAATGATGAAGTATTCAAACAGATACAGCTGCAGCTTTAAAAGTAAGTCCACTCTTAGCTGCTGAAATATCATATACACTGCCGGTTGCAGACAGACAGAATTAGCAACAGAGCCCCGACTTATCCATCATATCCATTATAGAGAACCATGATGGGCTGGATCATTTGGGTACATCCTGCGGTTCAAACAATGCTGCTCCAAACAGCCACTTCAGCCGCTGTGCTTATTATTTCTTATCTATAATCCAGTTTTAACATAATGTCTCCTTGTGGCTGAGTTGCCTATAATTGAGGGGAGAGTTATTGTGACTTCAGTGAGAGGCAGTTAGTTTGTGGCTCAGAATAAATGAAGTGTCTCTTTTTATTGCTATTGTCTCTATACGAACTGTTGCCCTCATTTACTTTCATACGCTGCCCTCAGTTTGTGCCTTTCAGTGCATTTGAGTCACAGAGCAAAGCATTCGATTTTCTGAAAAATAATTAGCAGACACTCTGCGGAAAAGAAACCAGAAGGTCAATTACCAGCATTTAACACTATTCTGAAGGCATTTCAAGAATACTCAAAGACTCACACCATCTGGATGAATACATATTCTGTTTTAACAGGTTCAGTGAAGGAATGAGGAGGAAGGAAGGAAAAGGTTTTGTGTCTGTAGGCTGGATTTTAGCTCTGAAAAATGTATAAAAAAGGTGCATATAGACTGACACTAAATTGTTACATCATGCTGACATTGTCACATGTACAAGTCATGATAGGAATTGATATATAATCAAGATAAAGTGAATTTTCAGTGCCTCAAAGAATCCTAAAAACAAACTGCAATCCTACTAAATGTATAATATATTTTGTGCTATTAATGTTTTCTGATATATTTGTAGGATTTCTCTGACTGTTTTTTTGATTGTGTCTTTTTATTGATCATGTATTTCATCTTGATTATGCATCAAATCCTATCATAAAAACAGCACACATCTATACGTGTCGATTTGTCATGTCTACCATTTGTCTGATGAAGTATCTAAGGTAGAATCCAGTGAGTGGATACTATCATTTTTTCTTTAAATTGATAAACAACCTTGAAATTTTGTTGCATGTTGTTCAAACTGAGGACAGACATATTTAGTTGCTACAAAAAGAAAGAGAAGACATGCAGCAGACAGAATATTTTACATCCAGATGGTTAAGAGAGTTTTTATGGAAGGTGTTCTGAAATACCTTCAGAACAGCTGTAAGTGTGTTACGCGACCTTTTGGGTTTCTTAGAGACTTATATCTTATATATATTGAATGCTTCATGCTTTAAGTCAAATGTAATGTTAAAACATGAGTGGTGCAAACTGGGTAAACCTTGAAGACAGCTGTCATAAGAGACAGTTCGTCCTTATAAATATGTCACTTCTACAGAGGATGAAACAGAATTGGAGGAATCCTCATCATCCGCTCATCTTTTCTTACCTGGAGGCAGCGATCTCCGCCTTCTGCTTGGCGATGGCTGCAGCCCTCTGAGCTCCCTCCACCGCCCGCTCCACCTTCTGCTTGATCTTGGTTCCCTTCAGCTGGATCACCCTCTTCTTCATGGCCTTCACCAGCATGTTGTTCATGTACTTGCCCTCCTCCTTCCCTCCCTCAGCGAAGGTGGTGCAGCCGTAGCCATGTCTCTGGTTGTTCAGCCACTCGCCCTCGTACTTGAGCCCGCTGGACCTTTCGCTTATTCCATACCCCGAGCGCTTGTCGTTCTTCCACTCACCCATGTAGACCTCTGTGGTGGTGGCGTCGATGTCGGCCTCCACCGGGGGGAAATCCTCGGCTCCGGCCAGGCTCTCGTCCCCAATGCTGATGGTGGAGTTGGTGTCGCTGGCATTGGAGCTGAGAGCCGATTCTGTCCTCAGGAAGCTGATCTTGCTCTTCTGGCTGGACAGCGAGGTGCTCGAGTCGGACTTCTTCAGCTTGCCCAGCAGAGAGCTCCTGCGAAACAGGCCCTTCTTCTTGGGTTTCACTGCCTCCGGGTCCACCTGGAGAGTGAGGGCGAAGCCTCCACGGGATGGTCCCAGCTGTGTAGGGGTAGCGACCGGTGTCTCCTCACCTGAGGCGTTGGTGGTGGTGATGATGGGGATGTCTTGCTGCAAGACGGTGCCGTTGCTGTGCTCGCTGCGAAGGGAGGTCAAGGAGGTACGAAGAGGGGAGCGGACGACTGCTGCCATGCCATAGGGAACGCTCTGACGAACACCATAGCCGTGCCGCATCCCACCGGTGAACTGACCCTGGAAAGTGCCTGCAAACATCGGAAAACAGGGAGTTTTAATTATTTAGAATTAATCAGAATTATTTTCTAAATGCCATGCTAGCTCGGCTCTATAGATGGCAAAGTCTGTCTTTGGTCCAGCCATGATATATCCCAACAACTATCTGATGCATTGGCATGAAACTGGGTACAAACATTCATGGTTCCCAGAGGAAGAACCCTACTAACTTTGGTGAATCTCTGACTTTCTGTCTAGCGCCATGAGCAGGTCAAAGTCTTCACTCATCTAGTGAAATATCTCACCATGGATGTACAGACATTCATGGTTTCTAGATAGCTAACCAAACTATATTTGGTGATCTTATGACTTTTCCTCTTGCACCACCATGAGTCTTGAATGGTTTGTTGTGACATTAGGTACAGACATTAATTTCCCTCTCAGGATGAATTGCAATCATGCTGATAATCCCTTTACTTTAGTGGCATCACCACAACAAACTTTTAATTTGTGCAATAATTTGATTGATGTAACAGCAAACCTCATGACGCTAGTATGTTTTGTAGGTACATAGTCAAAGACCACATTGGCTCTCTATCATTTAAAAGTTTTTTTTTTCCTTTTTAACCATACTATTAGCATGGCTCTATAGATGACTGTCAGTCTATGTCCATTACTGTAGTTAGACTAAAATATACCAACTACAGGACAGACTGCCATGACATTTTGTACATATATTAACAATCCTCAGAGGATAAATCTGACTTTATAATGACTTTGGTTGAGGCCACAATGAGGTTGTCATTGGTGGTTTTGGCGAACTATTTGACGGATTGCCATTAAATTAGCTGTAGCTATTCATGGTGCCCAGAACTGAACAGTTATAAATAAGTTATCATCTATCTCCATCATCTGGGTTAAAATTTAGCCAAATGCCTGCGAAACTAATGACATTCCCAGCAGCCTCTGCTTTTTTATGTGTTTAGCGCTACTTAGCATGCTAACACGCTAAACTACGGTGATGAGCATGGTAAACATTTGCATGTTAGCTGTGCTGTTGTGAGTATGTATGTATTCTGATGTTAGCATTTAGCTCAAAACACCACTGTGCAGTTTCACAGAGCCTATAGCATGGCTTAAAACTTTTCAACATGGCGTGAAAATAGTTAGCTCCATATAAAAATACTCATACTTTTATTTCTGGCAGAATGTCATCCGTATGTTTAGTGTGAAAAGTCTCAGACATTAAAACCCTCACTGACAAGTCAGCTTGGGGTCTGGTCTCATGCTAAAATTGACATGAGTGTGGATTATATTGATGGCTACGCCTCGGCCCGTGAGGCCAAGAGGGCATGGGGCTTGTGGGCTATTATTACATCCTGACATCTGGTGCTATCACATCCCCCACCGCAACTTCCACCAGTCTGGGCTTCAAGCTGATGAGTCAGCTGTTCAGGAGGAAAACCACTGCTATTGTACAAGCACAATCAATTTTATTCCTCTAACTTATTTAGTTTCCTCTGCACAGTAAAATGCATGAACTTAAGGACATACAAGAAACTTCCAGAGAGTATTTAAGGATGGAAAAATACCCAGGATTCTTTGTAACCTCACTTGAAATAACCACTCAGTTGGTGTAGAGGAATCTGGACAATTAACAACAAATTCTTTATGATCTGTGGTGGAAAGTAACTAAGTACATTCACTCATGTACAGCACAGTTTTAAGGTACTTGTAAGTTGATTTGAGCTTTGTGCTAAAATATGATGCATTTTTTAAGATTAAATGATGCAACATTTAAAAGCAGCTTCACCTACAACAGCCACAACATGACAGTGCTGTTTACGCAGTAATCCATCAGTAATATAATCCAATAAGATCATATACAATAATTTAACACCAAGAAGCCTCATTCTGCTGCATGTGTACTTTTACTTTTGATACTTTAAGATATTTACTCGAAAAAGCCCAGGAGTCAGCTACTTGTACGTAAGTAAAAGATGTGCATACTTTTTCCACCACTGTTGATGATGGTGTAGTTTAACAAAACGGAAACATTCCTACCGGGGGGTTATTTCCAACGAGCAGGTTTGACTGACAGCAGCAGAGTGATATTTTCTTCTGGTTACACAGACATCATAAACGACCATAAGGATTGTCAGGCTGCTCTGTTTTTACTCTGTGATTTGTCTTCACCTCGCCGGCAGTGAACTTGGTGCAGTGGACCATATGGCCACACATGGGCTGAGGCGTTTTGTACCACTAGTGCATGATTTAGAGATCACCCTGTAGTGTGATTTGTGTAATTCTGTGGTGGAAAGTAACTTTAATACTCAAATACTGTACTTAAGTACAATTTTATAGGTTAAACAGAATAAAAGGTGGCTCCACCTTTACCAGCTGCAACCTTAAAGTGACACTTTAATGTGAAATGGGCCATTCTGTGAGTTCTTTATGCTTTTGGTAGTTAAAGTATATTTTGATGAATCACTTTTGTAGGCTACTTTTACTCAGTGGTGGGATGTAACTAAGTAGATCTACTCAAGTTATGTACTCAGGCAAAATTTGCACTTCTGCATTTCAATTTCAGGCTTGTTTATACTTTTTACTCCACCACAGTACAGAGGGAAATATTGTGCTTTTGTAGGCTTTAGCTACTAGTTACTGTACAGATTCTGATCATTAAGAGAAAATAAAATAAATTCTGGTGTAGTCTATTATC
Organism: Lates calcarifer; assembly: GCF_001640805.2. Taxonomy (NCBI): domain Eukaryota; kingdom Metazoa; phylum Chordata; class Actinopteri; family Centropomidae; genus Lates; species Lates calcarifer. Next base: position 24,214,493 of record NC_066838.1, on the reverse strand, counting down.
AATTAAGCTGTCCATCTTTAACAATGTATTTCATACTCATTAATGTATCGATAATTATATTTCAATTATTAAAAGGCATATTATTCTGAATGAACACTTTTGGTACTTTCATGCTGATGTTAATATCTCTTTTACTCTTCAACAGTATTTCTACACTGTGGTATTTCTATTTTTACTTCAGTTAAAGATCTGAGTACTTCCTCCACCCCAGCCTTTTCTCATTATGTGAATCTCACCTCCATCAGCATATGTCTCTGTTCCATATCCATCCTGAAGCCCATTATTCCACGTTCCTTCATACTTTGCTCCACTGCCAACACTGATCCGGACGCCGTATCTCCCCTTGAAGCCATGAGTCCATTCCCCTTTGTAAATCCAGTGTCCTTTGGTTTCTACTCCCAGACCATGACGCTTCCCCTGCGACCAGTACCCCTCGTACGTGTTGCCGCTGGGCCAGGTGTAGACTCCCACCACCTCGAAGCCGTAGTTCCAGGAGCCGGAGAACTCGCCCTGGCCCTTGGGTCCGGTGCAGATGCCATGGCCGTGGGCTTTGCCCCCCTCCCAGCCGCCGCAATAAGCTCCGCCGTCGTCAAACTCAAAGCGACCTCCACTCATGCCTCTCACCCGCAGCCGGAATAACGCACCGATCAGAAAGTTAAAGCTGTTATTTTTTAAGTCTGTTACCTGCTCAGTCTGACTTCACCTTCACCTGACATCAAAACTGATTGGAGATATCCTCAGTGCTGAACTTGTGCTGCTTGTTTCTTCTCTTGGAGTTGGTTTGGGGATTTCTCAACGTGTCCATGAAGGTCCCGTGCGCACTTCACACTTTACAGAAACTTTATTTCGTTTTTATTTTCTCCAGATTACTCCAGTGTCTTCTACTTGGATTCTCCTTTTCCTCTCATGAACTATCTACTCTGCAGTTGTTACAAATTTTGAAGCCAATTACCAGTTATTAAATCGAATTATTTCTGTATTTAAGTCTTGATAAGCCAGGGATCTTACATGGCTTTTTTTCTAGGTGGCCACAGAGAAAAGCCCCTCTCCCCCTGTCCCTGCCACCCAGCTATCTCCTGACAGTCGCTGCACTGTTGGAAATATTTTAGCCAGACCTAACAAGGCGACCAATCCACACACACACACCCTTCCAAAAATACAACCCAATCCTTACTCTGCTGCTGCCTGCAAGGAGCCATGCCAGAGACTTGCCACTTCGGGGCTGAAGTAAATGCCATTCAGGAGTCTGCTCTCTATAGGTTTCTACCCCGCACACAGTACGTCTACACAGTACGCCCAGTTAATGCCATTTGAACTCTATTATTATCTAATAGGCTATTAAGCTTGATGAAAGAGATATTATAAGGTAGATAAATCTCTGTAATGTCCCATTCATGGTCCTGTATGGTTCTCATAGATCTTACAGCATAATGTCAAATGGGATCAGAATAATATTTCTACAATATTTCAAAAGAAAATTACAGCATATACTGTATGTCTTTGGTTGAGGTTTTAATAACTTAATTTGACAGTATAAGTAAGCCTATATGTATATCTTATATAGTATAATGTTATTATTACTGTATATACCTTTTATTTCACTATAAAATTGAATGATTAATTTATAGGATATTGTTATTTTAATAAACAGCAATTAAGACTTATTCTTTTTTTTTGTTTTACACTGCAGCCAATTTAATGTACAGACAGTCAAGATTAATGTTTTTATTATGGCAGATACCCAGTGTTTTTCTGTGCTCCACTCTCTTCACTCCCTCTGCTGGAAAATGTTGCTAACTGCATTATAGTTATTTCAATTTCCTCTTATCCCATGTGCCAAAGTTGAATTTTTTAAAATGGGTTTTCGGTTAGATGCCTGAAAGAAGGTCAGTAGTTTTAACACAAGCTCAAGATATTTTCACATTTTATTCTACAACATAGAATGTGCCAGTAAATGCCCCTCCTGTGATTTTTAAAAAAAGCTTTTACATGTCTTAAAGGAGGTGGTTGCTAACAAGTGGTTAAATGAGACTACAGAGGTTGTCAACATCATAACACTGAGCACGAAAACTGATTTTCTTACCAGTCCACCTTTACAGCCTTGTTGTGTTTATACTTGTGCTCTTGCAAACGATTACAAATTTTCTAAGAGAGCAAAAGAGGTCAGTGTACTAAATCAAATTTCAAGTTAGATGGTTAGTTCATTAAAAGCAGAATATTAGCTTTTTACTTCTGGCAATTGTATTTCTTTTTCTTTTTCATCATAAAAGTGGTGTTCATCTGTGACACCTATGTTGTGGAACGAAACATGAAAATATCGTCAAGTTTTTGTCGGTCACAGTTTATTTTCTGTAATAATCAAAAAACCAATGAAAAATCCCAATGGCTTTTGGAGAACGCTAACTTCCGGGTTGGCCTACAAAAAATACGTCATCCCGATGACACACAAGCGAGATGGGAGGGGCGTAGCTAGCTGGTTAGCATGCTAACTTCAAAGAAAAAACATGTTAAAAAAAAAAAACATAGACAGACATGATAGAAATAAAAGAAAAACACGGGTTAAATTTGCTTTCCACTGCTGGAGACAGGTCTAAGTGAGTAAAATATTGAAGTTTGATGCTGGACCCATAACATTTCTTTTAGACTGGCAAGTAAACAGCGGTTAATGCTAATGTTAGCTATGTAGCATGACAAAAATTCACAAATAGCTCCTTAATGTTAGCTGGTGGGGCTTAAATTTGAAAATAAAAAACTATATAAGAGGAAGATTAGTTTACCTGATCTCCATATTCTGCTGTGTGGCTATATAAATCGCTAATAACCGCCAAACATCCCATAGAAAAGCTCGAGGAAGCAGCTGCTTTTTAACGGTCAGTCCCTGCACAGGGTCAAAGGTCATCACATAATTACCGGAGAAAAAAGAGGTTCTAATATACAAATTTGGATGATTGTTATTTTTGTTATTTGACTTTTATTCATTCTTTTTCGTTAAGTATTGGATCATTTAAAATTAAAACAAAATAGACGTTTAGGGTTGGATCTGTTATACAGGAGTTGACACTGCTTTTTGGGAGGATAACAAGCAGAAAAGGTTGGGAATCACTGCTTTAATATACAGTCCAATTATGTATAAGCTCATCATATGTTTAGGCTATGTTTTAAAAAAGCAACAACAAAAGCAGTCAGATAATTGTAGTGGAGAAAAAAGTACAGAGTACTTTACTTGAGTAAAAGTACTGAAATGATACACACACGTTGCGAATATCTGTAGATGTTTCCTCTTATTTTTCACTTATTTATTCAGCCATGCTTTTAATCACTCAGCTGCACTTGAGACACATTATAATTAACAACACATAACCCTGTTTTCTTCAGCCTCCATGTCCTTACAGGAGCCGGTTGACCTTCCACTCCGCGGGTTTCCACCGCGCATGTTTGTGCGTGGCTCATCATGTGATGTAATACGGTTACACATCGATTTAATTGTAAGTGCAGCAGCATGCTCGAGTAAGTAGCCGTTTTGCATATGGATTAGGGCTGCGTGCAGTGTTTTTGTTTTTTTAAAAAATCTATGTTTTGATTCCGAGGTGAAGCCGATTTCAGCACCGGAGCTGTCCGAAACTGACGGATGCTGCTGCTGCTGCTGCTGCTGCCGCGTGAAGCGATGATGCTGAGCTCGAGCTGCTGAAATCCTCTCTCTCTCTCTCTCTCTCTCTCTCTTTCTCTTTCTCTCTCTCTTTCTCTCCTCTTCTCTCCCTCCTCGCGCCTCTCCTCCACACGCACAAAACGCTCTGTCATGGCGTCTTCCAACCATGTTACCCCCACCAACTGTAGCTGGTGGCCCATCTCAGCCATGGATGAAGACGGCAAAATCACAGACGGGGAGGAGTGCGAAGAACCCACGGCAGAGCCCAAACCCTTCAATAAAGACAGGCTGGTTTTGTACCACTGGACGCAGTCTTTCACCTCCCAAAAGGTAAAAAAAAGGGCAGAGCTTGAAAATTGAAAATGGAGGTGGCTCCATGTCTCTTTGCATGACAGCGTGGAGCCCCCTGTTTGTTTTTTTCTATTATTATGATCGAAGCATGTTTTCCTTTTTTGTGCATGTGTACTCCTTCCTGCACATACCTCCGGAATATGAATACGATCCTGCAGCTGGGCAGATCTCCCAGTTGAGACGTTTAGAAAGGCGCTGCAGCATGGGGCTCGTTTCCTCGACATAAAGCAGGATTGGTGGTCAGTTTATCACTGCACGAATCACCCTTCATATCTCATCACCTTTTCTCTCGCCTTTTATTGACTCGTTGAAGCGATTTTGTCTCCACAGCTGGCGAATGCGGTTTACAACCTATGTGCTCTGACACATGACATCCTAAATAATTGATTAAAATGATGTGCAAAACAAACCAAAGGCCATCTTTCCCCCTCTGCAGCGTTATCACACCATATGTTGTCATTTTTATGCCTTTTTAAATTCCACCTTTGGCAGACAGTAACCTGTGCCTCTCCTATTAAATCAACATGGGAGGAAAATCATCAAAATGTTGTCTTTTGACCATTAAAAACTAGCATTATATTATTGCGATTCATATTAATAACCTGTTTAAAGCTACAACACGACGGTTTTATTTGCTCATGTATGATCAACAGGGCTTTACTCCATAAACATACAGTATGTACTATATATTAAAGGGGCATTTCACCACTTTTACACATAAATATCTGTTTACTAGTCATTGAGAGAACGACCCAGCCTGTGAAAACAGCTGTATAATATTTGTGAGGCTCTGGAGGAGCTTTGTAAGTCTGAGGAAACGTTAGGGTTATCACAGGTTGGGCTCTGAGACATTACAGGCCCTCTACTCAGTTTAGTCAAATCCAATCTTCACATTCATGTTTGTAAGTAACATGTATCTGGCTCTGGTGTAAACACAGCTGTAGGGTTGCCTGTGGTGTTCACAGTGTTCAAGCGCACATCCATAATATAACCTAACCACAGGCTCCACCGTCTTTTCTAGACATAAAAGCCACTTGGAACATTTTCATGTATCAACAGTAGTTCCCACATTCACCAAATAAAAACTCTTAATTTGTAAAATGCTAGTTATTGATACTTAATCGGATGCTTCAAGTATATACTGGAAGTGTCTGCTCTGTGTAGCAGCAGAGCAGAGTCTTATCACAGGAAGACAGTGATGGAGGACTTGGTGTCAAAGTGCAAAGCAAAAGCGTCTTAACGAGACAATCTGCAAACTTTGTCTGATGACGGTGGTAGCATCTGGAGGCAACACGTCTAATTCACCACACACACACGTGGCATCCCTACACAGCTGAGGTCCTACACTGCCACGCATGTGCAGATGTAACTGAAAATGTGAGCTGCATACGTACAAGAATAACAACAACAACATAATTTGTGCGACAGTCAAAAGGTAAAAGCCATAACTTAAAAATCAGATGTGAGTCACTTAGACAAACAAAACTGGATTCTCACTTCACTTGGATGAAGCCTTTAAATGTTTAACAGAAAGTAGACATTATAAACTGCAGTTGGGGAATCTAATTAGAGCACAGGTATGAATTGGGAGGTGTTTTGAGGAGGGTCCCCAGTCTGTGAGGCAAAAGAAAGAGAGTGGTAACTGTAACTATGACAGTAACTGTTCCTTCTGTGTAAAAAATGAAGTAAGAATCCAAGATATGAAATGTTCAGGTGTTACCGGACAGATAAAACTTGTATCTTAACATGAGAAAGGTGTTGAACTTTTTCATTTTATTCCAGTGTATGTTATATTACAGTGTGTTTCACATGGAGTTATAAGACTAACAGTGGTGCCACCTCGTGCTTGGAGACCTTACTCTCTTCCCACTGGCTCACAAATCTGGGATCCCCAGATCTGAGGTCCATAGCTGGATTCCTTTCAAGTATTTCGGGCACTCGTGGTTTCAGAAGTAAAAGTAATTTTTCCTGTAAATGTGAAAACTTGTACAGCTCGGACCAACATAAAACTCTCTGGGCAATAAACTTGACCCGTGGGCACATATCTCTGTCTCTGCTACTTTGATTCTGACCATTTCTTTTTAGAAAACTATCTGTTCCAAATTCAGGACTAAAGTGCCGGAGCACCCCTTTAAAAAAATGCACATTCACTGTTATGAAATGACAACTGGAACATCATCTTTTTCCTCATTCATCACCATGTCTGCCTTATGTGTAAACACTGGTTACACTCTGAGGAAAGAGCCGAAACAATCAGTTAGGGTTGATGACGTCCATCTGGGCTTTAGATTTCTCATTTTAAAGACCAAACAACGAATTAGTTAAACCAAACAAATAGCTGGCAGATAAACAGATAATTAAAATATGATGATTGGTAAATGTTCTTGTCATGAGAAGTGGCTCAGTGCACGCAGATTTCTGTGTGAGCAAACCAGCTGTAACACACTGTCTCCAGACTGAACTGAGGGATGGTGTTATGGTACATTCCCCTTCCTCTGTAGACCGACAGCCTTGAGTTTGATGCTCAGTCTCAGGTCGGTACGTCAGTTATGAGCCTCGGTTGTTGGCTCACGGCCACTCAAGTCTGAGGTGCTGATTGCGCCGGTTGTCACTCAGCAGACGGTAAACACCAGGCTCACTGTCATGATTATCACCTCAATCCTGGAGCTGGAGTAGCTGACTCCACGATCAAGTGTGACTGCGCTGTCAATGAATACAGACTATTTGAGCACAATACATGTGAATTTCAACAAAAATTTAATTTGCACGGCTGATTATATTTATTTGTACAGTGGTGTATGACATTCGCTGTTATGCAAGCTGATGCATGCTTTAAATGGCATTTTGAGTCTGGCTTTTATGAGATTAAGAGGCGAGGCACTAGTTTGAACGCTGCTGCATACTTTGTGACTTAATATAACACAAATGCTCGCAGTGTGATTGGTCAAAATCTCTCTGCAGCACCTTGAAAGATGTGTGTTATATTTAGTCAGACATTCGTGACTTGCAGAACACTTTTTCTTTCTCTAAAGAGGCAGAACCGAAACCCAACGTAAACACTTTGGCAATGAGACAGAGACGATGACAAAGGAGTTACCTCTCCAACAGATCAACATCCGTTATCTCTGTGGAGACACTATCGTCATCAGATGTTCAGAGGATTATTTACAAGTCTTTGAATGCCTCAGCAAGTTCCAGAGAAAAGAGGGAAGCTATGCCATTGAACTTCTCTTGTACAACACTTCCCCTTCCTTCCTCTGTGTTTGTAATGCTTCGTGACAAACTGCTACCGTTACAGTGCTCCCATGGTCTGAAGTAGGCCATAGAGTGCATTCATCTGGCTCACATGGCTGATGCATTGTGAGCACAACAGATATGATAAAGACAGAGATGGATAGGGAGCGATACCCAGGAATAAGAGCGCATTTAGAGGCCAGCCTCACAGATCAATACAGCACTGGCAACCTCCAGGTCTGCAGGTTAGAGATTTACACCTTCAATAGGCCCTCTCTGAGACTCTCTGCTGTTTCCTTATCTGTGTGTCATCATGCCAGTATATATGAGCTCAGCCAATTAAGAATCATCCTCATGTTGTTTTCAGTGTAATGCTGTATTAACAGCTAGATTTTACTTAAGTTAAAGTACCAATAATAAAACGGAGATAGACTTGTTTGTTTCACCTGAAAAAGCAGTTTTAACACCACCAGACTCCATTGACAAAAACAGTAACTTTACTTCTCAGGACGCAGGAGTTGCTGGGATACCACTGCCTCCATCTGTTAGTTTGTTTGTGTTATTGTGTGACTCTCAGTGATGGAAAAAGCACTCAGATACTTTACATAGGTGAAACTACCGCACAACAACACAAACAAACAAACCGATCGAAGCAGCAGTGTTCCATCAGCTCCTGTGTTCTGCTTGGTAAAATAACTGTTTTTGTCAATGGAGTCTGGTAGCGATATGTAAGGCTTTTTCTGGTTAAACAAAAAGGATCTTACTCTTTGATAAAAAGGTCAATCTCTGTAGGAATTCTGTCCCTAATGTTGTGAGACACTTATAATAACAATCTGTCTCTGTCAATGGCAAAAACAAGCACTTTAGTGGATGTACTTTGACGAACACCATTTTAGGCCCATGTTCAAAAATGTGATAGAAAAGAAAACTTTTTATTTTTTGTTTGTTTTTTGGACTTTTCTCCAGTCTTTGTGTTTTCTGTGAAGTACTGGAGCGTCGTCTTTGGGCCTTGACTAAGTTCAGAAGAGAAATGTCTCTGTGGTGAAACTTCTAACAGCTAATAGACTGAAATGTGACAAGACACCACAAACACTGCTACGTCTGTAAGAGCTGAGTGCAGCACTTGAGTAAATGCGCTTATTATTCTCCACCACTGTTAACAGTAGTAACGTGCAGATGTGGCTTAAATTACTGTATATTATTAAGCAACAGCAGTGTTTTTGTGCCGCAGGCATCTGAACTACTTGGCATCATTACGAAGGAGTGACTAATCTTATTATATAACAAACTCTTTTTGCAACAGTGACTGCGTTATTGTGGGCGTCACTGAGGGACACCTCAGCAGTATAAGACTGGGACCTGAAATATTTGACAGTTTTATATAGAAATGCTTGATTTAGTGTGTAGCAGTGCCACACTGATGGAGATGTAAAAAGCTTTTTTTCCCCTCTTTGACATTGCAGCTTCATCCACAGATTTGTTCCTGCTGTCCAACCCAGCGGTCCTGCTGTAATTACTGTCCCTGTTTTACTAAATCATTCAGTTTTATTTCGTTACACCATGTCCAGCCATGTTCAGCAAAACTCCCATTTTGCTGTTCTTCTGAAGCGGCCCAATGTGGCGCTTTATACCCCGAGTGTCATCTCCTTTCATTAATCTTATTCCCACTAATAGCTCTCCATGGACCTTGGCTTATCCTTCATCCCTCAAGTGATGGATCCTGACTGTCCTGAACGGTTTTTGCTCAAACTCCAGCACACTGTAAAATATCTCATTATTTTCCCGGACCACACAAACAATGCAGCTCAGTCTGTTTATTCTACACAACACAAACATGATGACTTTTTTAATGTCATAAACTAAGAGCTGAAGCTTTTAGTCTTGTTTGCTGTGCTTTGGTAACACTGAAATGACTCTTTTCAACAACAGGAGATAATGTTTGTGAGAAAATGGATCGTGAGTCTTCCTCCTGTTTTTGTATTTTACTTTCTAGATAATGTTTTTGCAACAACAAAATGTCTCCTAGTTCATCCTGAGCATATTATTTTATACATACATTAACGTATTTAGTGATTTATTATATAAAATAAGGTGTGGTGTGGTTCGATTTCCTCGAACAAAGCAATGCAACCTGCATTAAATTACTGTGTTTAAACGTCTAATCTTTTTTGCTTATCATCCTGTCACAAGCTGCTGTAACAATCTGAGCTGACACAGCGCTGACTGGTCGCTTTGACATCCACCTCCTCAGAAATAGAAGCTAAACATTTGCTTATAATTGCAGGTACGTCTAGTCATTAACGAGAAGGGTCTGGTCTGCGAGGAGAGGGATGTGAGCTTGCCGCTGCAGGAGCACAAGGAGCCCTGGTTCATGAGGCTGAACCTGGGTGAGGAGGTGCCCGTCTTCCTCCACGGAGACACCATCATCAGCGACTACAACCAGATTATAGATTACCTGGAGAAAAACTTTGTGGGAGGTATGCTGCAGTAATAATGTGGTTTCCATTTAATGATGCTTTTTTCCTCTCCACTTCAGATTTTAACACTGCAACTGGAGGCAGATGTTGTGGTCTTATCTTGCACTCTGTCATATTTTATTATGTTTGAGTGGATAATTTTCCAAACATGTTTTAGTGGATAAGAAAACAAACCTACAGCTAATTAATTTACTCTAAACCAACTGACACGCATTGAACCGAGGGCTCTCTGGACTGGGTCCCTCTGGGGATTTTATCGTCCTGGTGGTGCGGTTGCCTGGTTTGCCTTGTTGCTAAGTTAGAGCAACAGGAAAATACCACGCAGTGTGTGAAGATGCGGCAGCAAAGACAATTGGAAGCCAATGCGAGGCCATCTGCCGTCCTCCATGCAGTGTGTGTGTGTCAGCGCGTGCTGTACTGAAAAAGTTGTTGCAATGATGTCTTTGCACCAATGTCACCGAGATGAACTCCTCTGATTAGATTAGACAAAATTGGATTGATCCCTTGGGGGACGAAATTTGTGGCAGCCGCAAACGAGACACAGATACAAACACCAGAGAGAATGTAATGAATGAACAAGTGATCATTACTGAAACACTAAGTAAATAACGACGAGCAGCTATTCAACTATGATGAGGATGGAAGAGAATGTAAATGTGCATTGTGGGGCTGAAACATGGCTCAGATTCAGGCTGAACAGGCATAAATGTCACAGCAATTATTCAGACCTATACACTGAATCTCGTGTGTTATAGTATCTGTGAGTGGCGTGTCCTATAGCATCATGAGTTCAGACATTATACTGTTATGTAATGTCCTGGGAGCCTCAAACCAGTGAGGGACTGAGGGAAGCTGGCCAATAACCGGAGAGCTCCCTTGTCTTAGCTTAGTTAGTGGTCAGTCTCTCAGAGCAGTGATGCTTGAAAGTTCTGCAGAAGATGTGGTTCACTGCTCGCTCAGTAATACAAGGCTAGAAGGCAAACTATCTCTGGCGTTTGACATCTTTTTCTCATTCACGGCCATTCATTTCAGCTCTATAGTAGTGTGCTGTTAGTCTGGTATTGTGCTGAAATCTGCAGTCATTCAGTGTTTTCTAAATTAAGGTGTTATTATTGTTTGGTCGGTTGAGGGTTAAACGAATCCGCCACATGTTTTAAAAACCAGACCTCAAGCCGGACATGCTTTTAGCCAGAAGTCAATCAGAGGGGATAAGTCTTACAGACGTGCTTTTTCTCTGCGTGTAAATCCCTAATGAATGCTGGCAACGTGGGCTGCAGCTGGCCTGGAAAGTGCAGATGTCTCAGAAATGAGACTCTTAGACCACTGTAGTGCGGCGTGGTGCCAATTCAGACGACTTTAGAATGTTGTTGAGATGCAGCAGAGGGCTCTTGTCTGTTTGTTGGCTGAGAACAATCGAACAATCAGGGTCTCAGTTACACTTTTATTCCGTCACGTTAAAACTGAATGTGCACCTGTGTCTCTAAGACGGCCGGAGGTTGTTCTTCTTTATTTGCTGATGTAATATTTCCACCTCGGTGCTGCAGCAGACCACCTACAGGACCACTGCCTGGCATGCCCAGGTCGGCATGTCGGTCCTAGGACTGATTACTCAGCTTTCTGGAGCCCTGCCAGGTGCAGAGCTCCACCCTCTGCAAGCTTCTTCTTTGGCCTGGACATCCTCACGCGGCCAACTGACTATCTCTGTTTTGTCAGCGATGCCGTCCCTGCGTCTGACTGGCTGTGACCCTGCACAGAGATAAAAGCTCTCTCTGTTCTGCTAACCTGCCTCACTCTTAATACTGAATCTCAGCAGCAGGTCATTATGTTGAACACCATCCCTCCCAGCCATGCGGCGTGTAGCCAGCCATAAGAATTAGGCCAGCAAAATGGAAATGCAGCTTCACTCAATAATTGCACTTTTTGAAGGAGTAGTTCAACATTTTTGGGAGTAAAATGTGCAAAAACAGAAGTGTAAAAAGTGTCTTTATGGTGAGGAGATCAGTTTCACTCTCATATCTGTCTGTTAAATATATAGCTAGAGCCAGAAGCCAGTTAGCTTAGCTTAGCATAAAGACAGGTGGAAACAGCTAACCTGGCTCGGTCTGAAAGTAATTAAAACATTATATCATCTTTGTTTAATCTGTACAAAAACCAAGTGTAAAAACAATAATTTGCCATTTAAGGGCTGCGTCTCTGACTTTTTATTGAATCTGAGCAGGTGCCAGGAACTCCAGGTAGTTATTGTGCCTTTCCAGGAAATATTCAGGCACATTCCCATGCATAAAATGACAAACTGATGATTTTATATTTTGGTTTTTGTAGAAATTAAACAAACAAGATATAATGAGTTAACTTGTGAGCCTTAGAGTTGCTTGTAGGTCTATTTTGTCAGATGATCCAGGCTAGCAGTTTCCCTCTGTTTTCCAGTCTTTATGCTAAACTATGGTAACTGGCTGGAGCTATTTGTAAGTTTTTGCTATCTCTCCCAGCAAGAAATCATATTCAGCAACAGAGAAAACTTACAAATAGGCCCTTTAAGGATGAGAATCAGTCAGCCCTCGTATTGTATTGTATATTCTGGACGATCATTGTCAGGTTTGAGAAAATAATCCCTATTGATGTCACCTGAGCTCAGGACTGGAGACTACAGATAAGTAGCAGAAACCCTGTGTTACTCACTATGTGCTGACTTTATAAAGTGTCAGATATCAGACAGGTGTAACAGAGTATCATAATGCAAAATGTAGCATCCAGCATTTTTAGAGCTTGACTCCCAGAAACTACAGGGCAGGTATCTCAGCTCCTTTTTTCCTCCGTTACTGTTACTGGATGTCATCCCACAGGATTATACGGCGTCTTCATCTTAAACCAGTTAACTTTTGCACTTAAAATCAATTTGAGGAAGCTTAGACTCCAAAGGGTTTTTTTTCAGCTCTCCTCAGTATTGTTTAAATGTCAGGCTTTATGAAACGTGACCGCTGGTGTGTTACAGAGAGCGAGGGGTGTCATCTGTTACCAGGTTACCATGCCGTATGTGTGTGTGTCTATGTGTTATTTTGGGGTTGTGTAGCACCAAGCTCGATGATGGTTGCTTGGAAACCTTAGGTGCTCCGGGGAAGTTTATGAAAATATATCATGAATATCAGTGTGGATCCATGCAGTAGAACTGTTTTGTTTACACATTTTGTTGGATCTGTATTACTGTTTTTTAATGTGCCTGTGTTTGTCCTCAGAGAGCCATGACATGGTTCTGAGCCACATTAAAATGCCTTCTCTCTACATTGGTGTTTCCGTGTCGGCGTCTCGCCCGCAGACACGGTGGCTCAGCTGATTCCTGATGCAGACTCGCCTCTCCACGACCGTGTGCAGCAGTACCGCCAGCTACTGGACGGCCTGCCCATGGATGCTTACACACACGGCTGCATCCTCCATCCAGAGCTCACCATTGACTCTATGATCCCAAAGTACGCCACCGCAGAAATACGTAGTAAGTGAAGCCAGCTCACCGTACTGTGTAGGCATGATTGTTTTCAACTGATTTCCAATAATGGTGTAGCTAGTTTTACCTGTTTTATATACAGTCAGGTTGGAGGTCAGGCCCTGTCAAAGGGACTCAAGATAAAACTGGGCGGGTGTGAGATTATTAAGGCTCATTTATTCTACCTTAACATACAAAAAAAGGATAAAAATACATCCATTTCAAATGGTGTAACCATCACTGCCCACATAGGTCCATATGTCCTTGACACATTGCAATACATCCACAGGAGGGCAGCTCAGAGTCAGACGTTTCTAACGATAGCAATGGTGGAGAAGGTCGTAGTAATGTACTTCTTAAGTATGTTGCTTGAACTATTGGCTACATTGCCCCCTGCAAGTTCCCGTATGCAAAGTGTGCACAGACGGCTCTGTCTGTATCAGTATGCATATCTAATGTTGAACACAAATGAGCCTTTAATGGGAGAAAAAGGAAGAAGAAACGTGGCTTCTCTCTAATCTTTATTTTTGTGAAATATTGGGTCATTTAAACTGTAATTTAAGTAAAAACCATCTGAGGGGAAATGTCTCTTTGGCAGAGCTGCTTACAACTCATTGACTGTTTTTATGTAGAGGGTCTCTGGGCAAAAAGGCTAATAACGCGTTATATTTTACAGGTTTATTATATATTTCATTATATAAAATCGTACTATGAAAAAATAACCAATAATTCTTGCTGTAATCATGTAATATTTCCCATAAAGTTGCAGAAAATGGAAATACGTAATATAGTACTTGAGTTTATGTACTCAGTTACTTTCCACTGCTGGATTCTAGCAGCTGAATCCACTCATGTGTGTGTAACGCACAAAGGCACACAGTGTTCACAGAATCACCTCTCACTGTGCAGTGATGCAGCATGATTTAACCTGACAGTGTGTTCTGCTGCATTTCACAATGGATGCTCACACACGTTTGATATTGTGAATGAATGCATGCAGGTTTACAGATGTATGTGTGTGGTGCGATATTAAATACAGATAATAAACGTGTAGATTGACAGAATAAAAAGTAGATGCTGCTTTTGTTTTATTTTTGATACATAGCATAAATAGATTTCAGTGCTTTGAACTCATTATTCTGATCATTTTCAAACACTCAAGGTGAATGAGCTGCAACTTCAGGACCAACTAGTCTCCCAAAGCAAAAACAACAAACAGGCATTATGAATGCAAAGCTATTCATCTTCCTTACAGCATTTTCCACATCATCTGCAAACAAATCCCCGTTTTTATGTGCACGACGTGATTAGCATACTGTGTAATTTGACGCCACTCAATACCAAAAACCCCTTAACGCAGCACAGTGTAGTGATGCCAGGTTTATATATCCCAACAGCAGATATCAGGCCTCCCAGCCTGAACTGAAGTGCTCTTTCCATCAGGTAATGGCCTCGGCATGTAAATCAAAGCAGCGGCCTGGACTAGACGAAAATTCTGCAGCAGAATTAATTATCCAGTAAAACCCTGGTTGGTTTGTGTTGTACAGTATCTATAAAATTAAATGGAAAGATGCATCAGTGACTTTTGTGTGTAATCATCCACTGATGTTTTATGTTAAATAAGTTTTACGCACTTTTGTCTGAACTTGGATCAAATTTTAATCTTCACAGTAAAATATTTTAATGTTTCTGGATCCAGCTTGTGGTATGATTCTTACGTCAGTGTGGCACAATGTAAAGACGTACTGTCACATATTATCAGTGTAGCTATAGGGTAGAGTTTCTCCTTTAGAGGAGAAGATTGGTGAAATTATATTTTGTCGTTATTGTCAACAAAATGCCTTGAAAAGCCGATGTGTGCGTCTCTCAGCTCCAAGTCCATTCAAGACATAAACCTTTAAAAACAGATCTCTAATGGATATATTTTCATTTTCTTAAAAGGCCAAATTATTTCCTAAAACAGCCGGGCTACAAACGTCACTCAAACACGAAACTGTGTCTTTGTCAGGGACTGTTTTCAGCTGCGGATTAATACACATAGAAAATAGAAAAACAAAGGGACAAACATCTGGATTATTATTTGGATCTGCACCGAAATTTGAGGTAACTGCAGTGCCCAAGGAACTTGTCACCCAGTGCAACAGTCCGGCTCACTGATGTGATTTTAATAGTTTTTGGAAACCAACAGAGCTCTACAGCACAGAGGAATAAGATTTATTGACTCTGGATACACAGACAATACTTGATTAAGCACTTATACAGCATGTACCACAGCTGACAACATGAGTGCCTCCCTCTGCCCTCAGGGGACCGTGAAGGGAGCACAGATGAGTTATCTCTCCGCACAGTCAGGTACCTCCATGGAGGATTAAACAGGCCGGTCTCTAGAGTGTCTGCTCTATGCCAGAAACACCATGGCTGCAAAACATAGTGTCTGCAATAATATTTACAGTAGTTTATGACTACATCAAGACAAAACTTATAACTTATGTCTGCTGTGTGTGTGTGTGTGTGTGTGTTCAGGACACCTGGCCAATGCTGCCACAGAGCTGATGAAGTTGGACCATGAGGAGCCTCAGCTGACAGAACCGTACCTGTCCAAGCAGAAGAAGCTCATGGTGAGTTTATGTGTGCATTTATGTGATTTAAAAAAAAGAATGAACAGAAGGGTTGTAATAATAAAAGGTATTTGTAATTTTTTTACACAGTTTAAGGGGTAAAAGCTCATTAAAATTGACCAAATACTACAAAATCATACCAAAATAATAAGGGAGGAATTCTAAGAGGGTTTACTCCCTAAAAAAAACCTTTAATTCACACAAATAATATCTTACATTTCATTTAATTACTCTAAACTATCCTGAATTTTTAAAAATTAAGTTGCAAATTAAGGCGCTTGTAAAATTATTTTCCAAAATGTAAGGGGTTTATGTCACAATATATTATAGTCTACTAGTTTAATCAGTTTGTTTATCCAGTGGTGTAACATGCTGAATAAGTTTCGCTTAAAATATCCTTAACTTGGGCCTGAATATTACAAACCCATGAAGCAGTTTCTTCACATTACACCACTGAAGAGCTAAAAAAAAAAAAAGAAAAAGAAAATGAACCCTGCAACATTCAGATCCTCTAACCTAATCCTCTGTACCTTTGGCCTAAATACAATTCATATTCAGAGTTTTACATTCTGCTAATAAAAAAGATGTTGTACATGATGAGAGGCTGAAAAAACACTAAGTAGACAGTAACAGCTGTTTTCACCTGTGAGTTTTAGAATCGATGAAACAGGAGATGAGTCTGTGTCCTTCGCCAAGGGTTTTATTAGCCACACCAGTGCTGTGGCTCTAGTTTTGGCAATGTCAGCCCATTCTGTTGGTCCCCCACTTCGGCCCAGACAGAAATATCTCAACAACTATTTGATGGATGACCATAAAAACGTGCACAGACATTTGTAGTTTCCAGATGACGAATCCTTCTGACTTTTGTGATCCTGTGACTTTTCCTCTAGTGCCACTATAAGGTTGATATTTGTGGTTTCTGGAGTGAGATGTCTCGACAGATTGTGTCATCCAATGCTGGCATTAGACTGGCACTAAGAGGGCAAAGACCTTGGTTTATGACCAAGCACTTGCATAACTAATTACATTCCCATCAGCCTCAGCTGTACTTAATGTTTAGTGCTAATTAGCAACACACTCACAGACTTAGACATGCATTCCTCTTCAGTCTGAGGGCTCAGGGCTGCCATATATGTGAAACTGTTTCAGTGAAGTGTTTCAGGGATCTCTGATTTGTTGAGACCTTTCTGCATACTTTCCTCAAGTAAAACAATTATATAACTCTTTTCCTTTAAAGTAACAGAGTCATTTTGATGCTGCACTGACTTGTAATAGGAAGAATGGAGCTGCTGTCATTCCCACTCGGCCTTAAAAACACCTGTGACTTTGACGTCATTAAAAACCAGCGTTCATCTCTGACATCCAGCCAGGAAACTTCGAAAATATAAGAGTTTGGTGTGACAGCACTTCAGGCTACAGAAGCCGGGGATCATGAGGAATATTACTGTTACAGTTCAGTGAGTGGGCAGTATGCAGTCAGAGCTCCAGTTAAGCTTTGTTTTCTGTAAATGAAAACCGCTTAAGTGCTTAACCAACTCCTTTAAAAAAGGAGCAAGCAACAGTCTCATTCACTAAACTACAGTCTTAAACATCAGCTTTGTAACAGCCTGTGGTTCAGGGCTTGTGGGGGATGTTAGCATGCTGATGTTAGCATTTAGCTCAGAGAAACACTGTGTCTAAGCACAGCCTCACAGAGCTGCTAGCGTGCCCGCACACTCTGTCTTGTTTGTTTCTGCTTGACTGTAACACATCTGTTATTGTCAGCAGTTTTTAATCTGATACAGTGTTAGTCTTAAAATACTACATTACTTTACATGCAAGAACTGGGGGATAGTTTCTGTTTATTAATGTTTTATCAGGGACGGCCACAAATTAGCTGTCACTTCTCACTTGGAGCAACATGTAGTCCACATTTAACAACAACATTTTAATTTAAAATGAAAAGAACGTCCAGCTACGCATGCTGGTTTGCCTCTTTGGGTTTAAGTTTTTTAATTATTATTTTTTTCTAATTGTCAGGCGAAAATCTTGGACCACGATAATGTGAACTACCTGAAGAAAATTCTGGGAGAGTTAGCCATGGTTCTAGATCAGGTGGAGGCTGAACTGGAGAAAAGGAAACTAGAGTATCAAGGTATGTCCGAATGATTATTAGGATTATATCACATGCTGCTTTAAATATATATCTATATTTCCAACAGCTCTCATTGATTTCTTTTTTCCCCACAGGTCAAAAGTGTGAGTTGTGGCTATGTGGACCTGAATTTACACTAGCTGATATCTGCCTCGGGGCCTTGTTGCACAGGCTCAAGTTCTTGGGACTTTCTAAGAAATACTGGGAGGACGGCAGCCGACCCAACCTGCAGTCCTTTTTTATGCGTGTGCAAAAACGCTACGCTTTCCGCAAGGTCTTGGGCGACATCCACACGACCCTCCTGTCCGCGGTCCTACCCAACGCCTTCCGGATGGTAAAAAAGAAGCCGCCGTCCTTCTTCGGGGCCTCTTTTCTCATGGGCTCGCTGGGAGGGATGGGCTACTTTGCCTACTGGTATTTAAAAAAGAAATACATGTAGTGAATGCCCTCTTGTTGTGTTAAATGTCTGTGTATTTGTGTGATGTTTCAACTTTTCTGTAATGTTTTATGACTGCAGGAAAACATAATGAATCTATATAGAGAACACTATTACTTACCTGGGTGAACAAAGAAATATTAAAACATTCCATAATAAGAAATTCTTGACAGCACATTTTCTGGTAATCAAGGCCTTCATCGAGTTTAATTTCTGGAAACTTGCAGCTCTTGTGCCTGCGAGTAGTCGTTTAATTTTTGTTGGAGGCAGGTCCACTTATACTGAAAACCTACAAGTAAAAGAAAACCCAGACAAAATGTTAAATACAGTAACACCAACAGGGGTTAACTGACCTTCGCATGCCACTATTATAGTCATTACTCATACCTGCTCTTCACTCCTCCATCTGCCTGAGGTTTCACCAGTAAAAACCACAGGAAAACGTACGTGACAAATATTTTCTGATAAGTGCTGTGCTGCCAGAAACTGCCAGATGAAACAGTGAAATGATGGAGGCAAACTATAAAGGAATAGTTTGATGTTTTGGGGAAATTAATGATTTGCTTTTTCGTCAAAAGTTAGACGAGGAGATTGATGCCACTCTCGTGTCTTTATGCTCAAGATGAAACTACAGTTAGATGGTTAGTTTAGCTTAGCTTAGCAGAAAGACAGGAAACACTATGTCCACAGGTAGAAAATCCAGCCACCAGCTCCTCTACAGCTCACTAATAACATGTTCATCTGATTTGTTTAATCTCTACAAAAGCCAGAGTATAAAATTATTATTTGTGGTTAGCTTAGCTGCTGGTAGGGAGATTTTGTTACCTTTGGACAAAGCCAGGTGTCGTCTAGCTCTAGCCTAGGTGGTTCTTTAACAGCATTTACTGCTGCTCTGAGGGTATCATGTCTGTATGCTAAATAACACCTAGCAGCTGGTTAGCTTAGCTTAACATGACGACTTAAAGCAGAGGGAAACAGCTAGCCTTGGTTTGTCCCAAATAATTTCACAATGCCCAAAGGAGTGCACAAGCAGCTCTCACTCAGAAATAGCAGGTTATATAATGTATGATATTGTGTAGGTCACAGCTCTGACCTGTCAGGGCATGGTCACTGGACCTCTGGGGGTGTCCTGTGGTGTCTGGCACCAGGACATTGGCAGTGGATCCTGTGGGTTTCTGGGTGGCGCCTCCATGGATCTGGTTTGTTCTTGTGCATCCTGCAGATGCTGGTTCAGACTGGGATCTGGGGAGTTTGGAGGCCAGGTCAACACCTTGGGCTCTTTGTTGTTCTTTGAGACATTTCTGAGCGGTTTTTGAGGCAGGGCTCCTGGCTGTAGCTTCACATTTATCAGAAACACATGAGAGTGGCATCAATCTTCTCACTTAACTCTCAGCAACAGAGCAAATGAGCACATTTCCCTGAAACGTCAACCTCTTCCTCTTAATAACTGTACACCCTACACACAAAAACACACAAACACACACAGAGACACAAGTGCGCTCAGAGTCAGTTTATTTAGAGCACCACAGATCACACAGCACACAGTGGTCCACCGTCACTCTCTTTGTCGCTGAGCAGGAGTTCAGATGTTAGAAATCTTTGGTGTTTGATTCTTGGCTGAGTTGTAATCGTAATTTCTGCATCTACGACACAATCGTGTTGCGTTTAGGTTTAGGATGTATAGTTCATTGCATGGGTTCTTTCTTATTGTGTAAAGCGTGTGGTGATGGGTGGACACGGAGGATTTTGTGTCGCCCAGAGAGGCAGAATTTACGATCACTACCGAACATCAAAAACCAGAGATTTCTAAATGTTGCTGTTGCTAAATGTAACGTTTGAAGCACCTGCACCGCACCGCGTGTTGGAGATGGTCCCTCAGCAATATTTTACTGCTGTTTGTTTGTCGCCAGCTCCTCCTGACAGATGCAAGATTGTTTTTACAGATAGATATTTTTAATTATACATTGTCTCATTTATTTTACCGTGCTGAATTTTTAATGAGCTCAAAGGGTGAATAAGGGGAACAGGCAGGTGGGGCGGGGTGGGGGGGGAGAAAAAAAGCTGACTCATCTGAAGGCTTAGAGGGGTGAGATGAGGAAAAAAAAGAGCCTTTCCCTCCTTGGCTAGCCCAGCCAGCTGTCTCATTGTTTGTTGATGCAGTGTACTTTTCTCGCTCCACACTCTGTTCACCCTTAATGGGAGCCTTTCTGCTTTCTCTCAGTCAGACCTCCAGGGTTTAACATGCTACAAATCTGCTCCTCTAACCATGCGCTCTTTAGGTTTAACTCATTACGTGAGGTACTGGCTGGAGTTGTAAGCTGCTTTTTTTGTTTTATGGCTGGTTATACAGACATTCTTGCAGTAAAGACTCTCAGTAACAGTGTTTCTTTCTGTCATTTAATAGGGGGGTAACTGTACAGCTCTAGCCTCGGATAATGAAGGTAATTTATGCGAGTCGTTCAGGATACTCCCCTCCTCTCTGCAGGTGGTGATTAGCAGCAGCTGTGGAAGACAATGTTGAACCAAAGACGATGATCAATGCTCCTTTAATAGCAGTATCGCATTGCTGTGTTATATCTAGATAATTAAATCTGATTTTCATTAAGAAAACTCCTCTAGAAGAGTTAAAGCTGTGGTTCATTGTGTCCCGTTTCATGTTTGATATGGATATGATAGTGCAGGGCAGCCATATAGATTTAACTGTCTGCTATCAATCCTTAATGCCTGGAAAGACATTTGAGATGTGCATTAAAGGAACCAGGGAGGTTATTTGGCTCCAAACTGTTCTTGCATGAGCAGCAGAGATGTAAATGGTGCAAAAGAATAAATTAGAATTTTTTCAAAGTAATGAAGTGAGCAAGAGGGTGTAAAATACTATTTCCTGATGTGTTTTAATCACATAATTAGCCTAATTGTCATTTATATTGACTTTTCAACGCTCAAAACATTCACTTATTTTGTTTTGTTAACTGACAAACAGCAGATGACACTGTGGGAGGGGGGAATATGTAAAGAAGTG
The DNA here is from genome assembly GCF_001640805.2 of Lates calcarifer. Classification (NCBI taxonomy): domain Eukaryota; kingdom Metazoa; phylum Chordata; class Actinopteri; family Centropomidae; genus Lates; species Lates calcarifer. Next base: position 24,193,100 of record NC_066838.1, on the reverse strand, counting down.
TCATAACCAGCCACTCATTGTGAACGCTTGGTACATTTTGATTACCGCAAGCACACTTGTTACGACTTCACCGCTTCTTCTGACTGAAGTCATGCTACCTGAGGGGTTGGATCTGTACTTCTTGGATCACACAAAGAGATCAAGTCAAGAAATCCTAGTTGTGATTTGTGGCCATTATATTTCACTATAGTATTTTTTTATTTTTTACTTTTTATTTTTTATATTTCTATATATATATATATGCATTTATTTATGGTGCTTTTTATGATGTTTGTTCATAAGCCTTAATTTATTCAGTTGCCATCAATGACAAATAAATAATGAAAATGGAGCATACAGAACCTGGTTTTTATTTTGGCAAAAAAACAAAACAAACAAACCCTGTGCTGCTTTGCACTTTTAATCATTAGTAAATATTACTCAAACAGACATTTGGTTTCCTGGGGACTTTTTATGGCAGTTAAGATGGAGTCTGTGGGATTGCAAATCAACAATGGCACCACTGATCATCGTTTATGTGCTTTTATTGGAACACAACGGAAATCTATGGCACAGAAAAATTAGGTACTTGGCAATAATTTGTTACTTAACAGGATGAATTCAGTTTTGGTATATTGTTGACCATGAGAAAAATTTGAGCTGAAACAATTTGTTGCTTGACAAAAAATACTACATTTTATCAATGAAGTTTTTTTCCCCCATAGACAAAAGTCAAATGTTCACTGGTTCCAGCTTTTCAATTGTGGGGATTTTCTTTTTTTATTTGGCGTATCTGATGAAATTCAGTAACATGAATCTCATTTGAAGGCATCACACTGGGCTTTAGGAAGCTTTGATGGATAATTTTCACTGTTTCCTGACATTTTACAGACAATTAATTGATCCAGAAAAAACATAGTCAGATTTATGAATCATTAAACTAACTGTTAGATGCAGTAAAATACTGAATATGTCCAGCCTTATCCTTTAAAGCCTTAACAACAGCATATATGATCATTAAACCACCTCTACATCTGCTATTTAATTTCTACATCCTCTGAGCAAACTTTATATATAATGTTAACACACAGTCAAACTAACAAACCCCAAACCAGATGTGATAAGAATAAAAGAAAAACGGACAGCTCATTAATATTGAACAGTAGGATGAAATGTACCTCCACTGTTGTTACAGTGTCGGATCTAACTTTGTTCTGAAGGTAGTTTCCCATTAAAAAAAAAAATAATAATAATAATAATTAGCACCTACTATACATTGGTCTGCAAAAATACATGTCGTCAGTGCTATATGACTGGAGCTGTAAACATTCTCTAGTGTTCCCACTCAGACACCTAAAAACTATGATTATTCAACCACGAGAAAAGAAGTATAAGGCAACAAACTGTCAGACAAACAATAGTCTAGCATGCGAGCCACAGAGGCTGAAGGTGAGAGGCTGAGGCTGGACAGACAAACAGCGCCTTGCTTTTATCTCAGGTTACCAAGAGTCATTTTGGGAACAGCAGCTGCCAAACACTGTGAAGGAACTGCAAGCCAGATCTGTGCAAAATGACCTTTCTGTGAGAGGGAATATCTTAAAATAGTGTCGCCATCTTGGACCTGGAGACAGTTAACATAAACTGTAGTGTGTTGTTTTGAGGATCGTGTCGTACAGGAAAGTATGACTGCAGCTCAGGCATGTTGTTTTGGTTCTTTTATAGGGGGGAGTCCCGGTAAAAAATGCTTATACCAAAGCCGATATGTCACATACCACGACAACAGGCCCAATCCCGTCCCTATCAACTTGTGTATAAAGTCATGGAAGTAAACAGAAGTGCAGGCAAACATCCACACCCATATGATCACAATCAGATTCAAGGCCACGTACAGCAGGTTGGCAACCATCTTGGGCAGTGCAGAGAAACTGGATGTCTTCACACAGGTCATGGAGACCATTTCCTCCTTGATGAAAAGAGCAGAGTAGGTCAGGATGAAGGAGTGTCCTGAGATGTCAAAGCCGTCCCAGTGGAAGCCGGCGTGCCTGCAGGTTGCCTTGGATGTGAACTCCTCTTTTTTTAGATTGGTACCAGTTTCAATACAGGAGCCGGACATTTCCTCAATGTGGAAGAATATCTCTGTGAAGATGTACCACGTGGCTGTTGCCACTACCAGAGACAGCGCCCGCGAGAAGACATAGGACACGTTCCTTTTGAAGGAGAAGTTGGAGAGGAGGATGAAGGGTGTCAGCAGCATCAACGTCCATCCCCAGGACACTTTGACAAAATACCTGCAAGAGGAACAGGGAATTTACTCACTATATCAGATCTGATACTCTGTCCTGTGGGTATTATCCGGGGTAGAAATATAATAATATAGTTATAAAGTCTAAAAATTATATATATAAAAGTAGATACTCAGATTACAATCATACAAAAAAAGCAGTAAATTCTCACTTTTAAGGAGCTGGAACCACAAAAACAAACAAGATTTTTTAAAGTAGTTCTGCTTGACAATTAAATCAAATGATTGTTCGATTATCAAAACAGCTACTAATTAGTTAGCTGTCGAGTCAATCAATAGACTAATCGTTTCAGCTCTAAGTGATTGATAAAGACCGTTACCTTTTGTTTTCTTTTTGCTCATCTGTACTTTAAGCTGACATTTATCAGCACAGCAAACAGCCACTGTTTACCTTTGACCCACATCGCTTCAGCGACGCTCATCTCATTGTAATATAGTCAGGAAAATTAGAAACACTTCCTGACGGTGTTTTCACCTGTTTGCCATCATAAATTCACCTGTCAGGGAGCTACAGGTGTGCTCACGTGCTCATAACAACCGGTAGGGTTAGGCTAACAACACTTTAGCTCTACTCACATATTAACGACATTTCTGCTGTTGCTGAAATACGTCTGCGGGACGACGTCGAGCTCCTTCAGACCCGATCCCACGATTGAGATGAGCGCAAATATCGCGGGGAAGTAATCTCTGACGGCCGGTATACGCCACAGTGTCAGCAACTTGTCCACAATGACATCCACCGTCGCCATGTTGACGTCTCTGAGCAGAGCCGGGGCGGAAGTCGCTCTGACGTCACTGCGGCGCAACCAATGGAGCTTCTCGGCTGCCACCTACTGTACAGAGCGGTGTACTACATCCTACCAAAAACACACTGAACGGGTCCTTTTCAATATTGATTTACAGCTCAGTGCAAAAGTTTAGGGTGCGTTATCATTTTTTAAAAAGCTGATAGTTAAAAAAAGAAAAGAAACTACAATTATACCTTGTGTTGTACGCCCCCACCAAACAAACCAGTTACAGTTACATGGTTTAACTATTTAATTAGCATCCCTCCTATTTGTTGTCATTCCCACGGTGAATTTGCCTCCTTCGTCAGTTATGCAGCAAATGTTGGGTCGAATGGATGTTGGTATAAAGTTAGGGAAAGTCTGAGTCAACAATCAATGCTAATTAAAAACGATTATTTCAAGATGTGGAGGGATGCTGATGTCCACAATCACAGAATCCAATTTCCATATCCCCAACAGAAATTAAAAAGAACTGTGTCTGATTCATATATGAATTAGTGCCTGCTTGACAAAGAAAGGTTATCAGAGACCACTGTAGGTGTATGAAATAACTAAAAACAGCATCTTTTTGGGATTATTTGAAGCATTTTAAAGTGTGAGAGACTCTACACAGACAGACATTCGCTCCTGCCCTGGGTCATGTTTGCTCAGACGGAGTCTTGTAGTGTGGCATGTGGATGTAAGTCAGCGGGTCAAGGTGTCAGATTTCAAAGCACATGCTGACCTCAGTACAAATGCAATCACAATCACAGACACAGTGTAGACAAACTGGAATTGCCGAATGTGTCTGACTCGGTAGCAGACTCACCTTTAAAGGGGAACTTCATCCTTAAGGGTTTGATTTTTATTCAGAGATAATTTATGAGTCTCTTTTGCCAGTCAATCTCCAGTTATGTCTGTGCTTGATTATGGTGCTATTATGTATGCCACCGCCCACCTTAACGCCTTTTAACTCTGTATCACCTCTATGTACTACAGCGCACTGCGCTTTATCATAGGTGACAAATGGTGGACAGTCCATCGGGAGCACTGAGACATTTCCCGGCAGTCTGAGGGTCGTTTTGGCCTGCTGCATTGCCGTACCCACCGTTAAGGTATCCAGGTGTAATAAAAGTCGTAAAATAATGGCTTAAAATAAATGTACTGTGGTGCTGCAAAGATGTTGTACAACGCCAAGATAGCTAACTTCCTCATTTGATCACCTGCGTCATCGCATAGGTGTGACGGTGGGTGGAGTGAACTATCTTGTCGTCACCATAAACTCTTTACTTAACGCGGCGGTTCTTGATTATGTCGACAAACCGGAGAGGAAGTTGAATCCGCTGAGTAAAGTAACAAGTAACTAGATAACTTTATTAGCGGACTCATTCAATGTCATTCATCCCCAGACATCATCATCCACCAACCACTCCTGTTCGGTCGCGCTACGTCAAACCGTGGTCGTCCATCTTGTTGCCGGTTAGTTAAATGAATTAACTCAGCTAGCTCTGTCGTTATTAGGTAGCTAGCTAGCTAGCTAACTGATTTATATATATCGGTATTTGTTCTGTAATTACCGTGGAACCTTTAGGCTCACTTTAACAACACCACCACCACAGACTAGACATAATTATAGTGTGATAATATAGCATTATTGTATAAGTATATTAATGTATAAAGCATTTTTTCCGCTTATCTACTGTTTGAGACGCGCTAGCTTGCTAGCAAGCTAACACTAATTTCATCCGTAAAGTGTCCAAGGGTTTACTTTGAACTAAAGTTGAAATGTGTTTGTTTCAGTTCAGTTTGTGTAAAGGATTGAAATGCGGGTTAAGCTGAGGTACACTTGTATGTTTTTTATTTCCACTACAATATTATTCTAGAGGAGGCTGGTAACATTTACATATAAATATAAGTTGACCCTGTGTTTACTTTCTTCACCGACACAGATTAAAATGAAACGACTGCATCAATCAAAACTCAGCCTTTGGAAAAGAAAAGAGCCAGCACAAGATGAGGAGTCTGAGCCTAAAAGAAGGAGAGAAGATGATGGAGATGAGGCTCGCAGGTACTGTTCACTGTACCCAGGGTAGGATTTTTTTGGTGGAAACAGGAATTTTAGATTTACCACAGTGTTATATAATATGTTTAGTCAGTAAATATAGTGGAACTTATTGGCCCAATATCCGGCATAATATTGTATTATTGTATAAATACGTTCTCTGTATACAACATAGATAGTTGAAGCCTGTGTACAGTTCAAGACACATTTCTATAATTCAAACCAAAATGATTCCTAACTACTCTGGTACAATTATATAAACAAATAGGGTTATTTCACAAAATTAGTGGTCTGGTGGTTTGCATGAATAGGGTGGCCTGGGGTGGGCTCAAATTACCAGCCTGATTTATTTTTTCAGTCCGACCCTGATCAAGATCAAGACACGTTATTTGTTCCAATATGGGAAATTTAATTTGGACATGAATGTATTTTGAATAGAACCAAAAGAAGGGAGATGCACTGCTACATTATTTATCACATTTATCACTGAGTTTCATTTGGACACACTGCTAACTATTTCTGCTGCCCATTGACATCTAAACACAGTCATTATAATGTCAGGTCATAGGATATTTTAACTATGTCTATACCACATGTTCAAACTGAGCCCAGAAAAATATGTTTCTTACAAATGGAATGAGCTAAAAACATTCAAACTATTGAACACCACTTGATTGTTTTCTATAATGTGGAACTTGTGGCTATATTGCATGTAAATCATGCATTGTTGTAAATATCTAAGCGTTTGTCTATATTTATGACAGTAAATTGGGTCCAGCTCTTGCTGAGTCATGACAATTGTTCTGGAGGACTATAAATCTCCTCTCATAGCATCTGAATGCAGGACAAAGTTTTGTCCTTGATGCACTCTGACTTGGCAAACAAGCCTCTCCTAGAAATGCAATTTTCCAGGCACGCCTGGTGTTTGGCTGATTGCTCTTCATCCACTGTTGCCAGAATACAAACTCTGGCAGCAGGCGAAATGCATCTAAATTAAATGGTTACATATTACAATTCAGACATCTCAACCAAAAGAGTTGATTTAGAGAGGCTTCAAATTTCTGAGGTTATATAAGGTAAAACCTTAAAAATTTGATGCATACTAAAATAGTGAAAATGGTCCACAATTTGCCTCTGTTGCTGCTAGACTCCAGATGTGAACATGCTAAATGCAAACACTGTGATGGAAACCTCTTTCAGTATGAAAATGTCAAGCAAACACGAGAAAGGGGATGAAACATAAAAACTCGCCTGCAGACGTCTTGGCTGGTTTATCAAAAGGCAGAGGCTTTCCTGTGCAGCATAGAAAATGTCACCGTGAATTATTAAAACAAACTCTTCTTGGCCTAACCCTGAAATTATTCCAACACTCAGGAGGAGATGCTGCCCATTGATTGTGCTGTTTTATTGTGTGCCTGCATGCTGACACTGCAGAGAAATGTGCCTGTTGTAATATTTTCAGTTTTCTTTTTTCAATGGCTGATTCGTCAGTACATTTGATTTATTCTGTTAAGGAAGATATTTGTTTTTCTCAGGGAATGATTTCAGGGAAATTACACATCAAGCAGTTACAGAGCAACATTATCATTCATTTGGAGCCAGGTTTGTGTCCACTCCATGAATGTACGTCCAGTATTCGCTGTCTTGTTCACTCTGTTTTGTGCTCCACTGGCTGAAATGTTTGGCTCTTCAGCTGATTTAGCTGCTCCACTCTGTTCACCAGCTGGTTGGTAACTGTGTCTCTCTGCCTTTTGGTGCTGGGTAGGTAGTGTACAGTGGGTTTATCGGAGCTTTTTCAGCTGGAAAAGGCTGATGGGAGCTGATGGAAAACCAAAACAATGTCGCTAAAAGCTCCGCAGAGTTGGTGCTGTATACAATTATTCGCTTTTGCATCAAACTTCCTTCACTCCTTTACCTGCCGACAGCTGTTTCTTGCTGTGGAAAGCAACAGTAATGTCAATTCTTGTTTTGCTTCAATTTCTATCTTCTAACTTCTTTTCCTCTGCTGAAGTTAGCATGCTAACCAGCCCATCTTGTAATACCACTTTGTGATAGTGAGTCACTGTAGCATCCAGTCAACCCTCAGTCCAACATGGTAAGATGGAGACGATGTATTGTAACTCGTTTCTTGTAAACCCAACGATAACTGAGGCTCTTGGTAACTAAAAAGCTGTCAATGCTAACGTTGGCTACATAGCAATATCAAAAGCTTACATATAGCACCTTCAATGCACTTGCATTAGTTTGTCTGGGATAAATGTTGTATTTAGTTTCCCCCCCAACTCCCATAGTTTTTATAGATTACCTTGAATCATTGGCTTCTGATTGGTTCGTAATTCAGCTTCATTCAAGTGCTGCTGTGAAACTACTAGAGTTTTAGATCATATTCGGACATTTTTTCCTGTGAGAGGCACCAGCTGCTGTGCTGTTACTCAGACAGGACTGAATGGCCTGGCTGACACCTGAAAAGCTGTGGCTCCGGGACCTCAAATACAGTTGGTACAAGGTTTGTTTTATGTTCCTTCTTGGGTAAATACAGGAGGCCACTGAGTTCTCCTCCTCACCTTTCAGACACGACAAGGTCACAGTGAGCTTTTGTATGCATGCGCCCTGCAGTGCCCCGAACCAGACAGATGATGTCATGCTGCAGGGGGTGAGGGAGGGTCTCTGGGAAAACCGTCTGGTCTGGTCTGGCCAGGTCTGGCCAGGTCTGGCCAGAGAATCATCCTCTCCCAGGTTTGACCCATTCCAGACTGTGGCTGCAGAACATTTCTCTGTTCAGATTTCCTGAATATTTAAGAGACAGCAGAAATATCCAGCAGTACCACCTGGAGACTGCTTTTGTTTCATTGGTTTTAATACTGTAGAATTGGAAACTAAATTATAAAAATTTGTTTGACTGAAAAAAAAAACTAAAGCTGTGAATTCTTAGCTCTTTCACTGACAATAGTATTAACACAAATAGGTCTTAATAGCGATTTTATCATGGTGTATGCATGTTGCGACCTCACTGTTTTAAAGCCTTTTAAGGGTCATAAAACTAACCATGGTCTGACCACACAGACTCTACAGTTTAGTGGATGAGTGCTTGGTTGAAAGTTTATTGTCTTTTTAACCCAGTAAATTCTATATGCAATAGTCACATTTCCACTGTCTTTCTCTGCCGGCTAGAATCTGCTTTTGTATTATTCAGCAGGAATTCTTCAAAAATGTTTAATTCTCAAGACCAGTAGACCTCAGTCAAACATACTGACATTGCTCCACCGTCTATCACTCTGTCTGCACAACCTTCACCAGTTTGATGGATCTGTTTTATATTGCTGCTCAACATTTCTCCCCTCTTTGATGTGTGATGATAGAAATATTAACTATGTGACAGAACTGACACGCATGTGGGCACGGCTAAATTTAAACGTAGGATGCTGCAAGTACAAGGCTTCACTTTTAGCATGGTCAAAAGTCAATCAGCACAGTAGATATGGCTCTAAAGATAATAGTTTGGCTGCATCAAACAAGTGAGACGTGTTTAAAATTCAAAATAAAGAACAATTTATGAAACCCTGTATAATAAAAATGTTACAGAGAACAGAATTCATATTTAATGGTGAGTTGTAGACAGTGAGATGGTCCTTCGGGCGAGTGGAAAAGCAAACTGGTCAAGCGTAAAGATCAGCGATAACATGCGACCCTGGGTTTTAACTGAACCTTGAGTGTTGTTGACCTTCTGTATGCCAAAGGCCCCCGGAGCCTCTTTGATGGATCCTTCTGTGCATTTTACACACAAGGTCACAAAGTCTGACAGGACTCTGCTGAGCCTGTGTGGAAGTATGCTGCGAGCCTTTGAAGGGCTGAGTTCAGAGGGCTCACCTGAGCAGCCAGGTGACATACAGATACTGTGTGCATTTCACCTATTGAAGAAGGCCAGTAACTCATTGGATGATTTAGTCCAGACACCCTGATATTTTAAGTGACGTGACTTAGATGTAGATACACTTATTAACTATGGATTGCAGCTAACCACTGAGTTATTCTGTGACATTTGTTTGAATTTAAAAATATTCAATGTCTGGCCAGGGACAGATTATAACTAGCTTTTTAGGCTACCTCAGGCCCTGTCAGATAAGCTAACAACAAAACAAACAAGCAGAATTAAGTAGTTCATCTGTGACTGGCTCTGACTTTTTAGTCATTCTAACACTGTGGCTCTAGAGATGATAATATTATTCAGTCTGCCACTGTGATCCAGACTGAAATCTCTGCAACACCACCTGGCTTTTATTTTTGAATGGACTGGCAAGAGATTTGGTTGAAATATTCATGGCCCCCTCAGAACATATAGTAATAACTTAACTCCTCATGTAGTGCAGCCAGTCTTCCATCCATTAACTACACCGCTAATCCCCTGAGGATCGTTGGTGGGCTGGAGCCAATCCAAGCCGACGCCCTGGTCAGGTTGTCAGTCTATCACAGGGTCTGTGGTGCAGATATTAGGTCAGATTTTTAATTTGTGCAGCTTTGATTTATGCCCAGATAGCTGCAAAACTAATGACGTCAGCATCATCTTGTTGATGTTACCATGCTAACATGATAAACTAAGTAGGTAAACATGATAAACTGCTACACAGCATGTTGGTTTTATTTATGAACCAGCTCTATAATCTGGTCTGGCAGTATTAATGTGTCAAAATGACGGAGGAGAATGTGAGTAATGTGGGTAATTGCTCCCCGATACATTCATATCCATGTCTACGTTTGAATTGATTTGTATAACTTCAGTTCAACTGTTGCATGTTCAGAATTTGGCTGTTAAAGTACTGGAGGTTGTAACTGGGCTAAACTGACACGGACTCATCCATAAACTGTGAACTGGAGCTCGCTGTGAGTGCCAGAGTTAAAGAGTTCATTTCATTCTGTGCACACAGAGCTTTTCAAAAATTTAGATTTCTCACAGTCCATGACATTTCCAATTATCTTACACATAGCAGATGTTTTTTTGGGGGGGGGGTAAGAACATATAATTTCGGGGCAGTGGCATGACTAAATGATTGCAGTGGGTTTCATAAAGGTGCCAATCGCATTATGGAAACTAAAAATTATGTCATATTAACATCAGATTTCATTCAATCTTGTATCCTAACTTTAATTTCATGTTCTAGTTGTTCCCCTGTGTTTGAATCCTGGTCACAGTGATCTCTTTGACCCTGGTAGCTGCAGAGCCAGGTGGTGCAGTGTACCTTGGCAGAGTCCTCAGTCTCTTGTTAGAGTATATTTCACATGGAAGAAGGTCTGGGGCCCTTTCTGAAACCAACAACAGCTGGAGATGAGCGCTGACTCTGCAGCCACTTTTCTCCCTTTTTGTTTAATATGCATTCTTCACCACATCGCTCAGTCCTTCCCCACGGCGTGCTTATTTAAACATTTCATTGTGTTTTATTGGAACAACTCAGGGAGGTCATGGGGCAGCCAAAACATGTGCTCTATTACTAGTGTAGCAGACTCTTGTAAGGCAACCTCAAGCTCTCAAATAAAGAATTCAAATATTAAGGCCTTTTCATATAAAGCACAACACAAATATAGAGGTGAAAATGTGAGATACTTGCCTGCGAATATACAGAAAGGGAAGCGCCACTCTGGCCAGTTGTGGACATATTTTTTAGGCTGTTTGTGGGACAGTTTTAGGTCATGTTGTGGATGTGACTGCTGCATTTGAGGAGGTGTGAAATCTCTGAAAAATCGACCTCCTTTGGTAGCGCTTTTTTGTCGTGTAGTATTTGCATTCATAACAAAAATGACAGCCCAAAAAACGTAAATTGACGTGCAAATTAATGGTGCGAAAAAAAATGCCCTTAATTCCCCTTGTTAGCATTAATAAGCAATATATATATAAACAGTAAATAATGTAAATGTTTGCAGGCATAAAGTCTTTATGTAAGACTTTGAGTCAGTTTACATGTTTTAATAATTTTTTTCAATGACGTGTGTGAACAGGTTGAAATGTGATTTCTTTGTTAAGGACTTGGATGTGATGTGTGCACTCCCTCCCGAGCACCTTGTTTGAAGGCTAACGTCAGCTCAGAAATGGAGTCCACTAACTTGTAAGCACAAAAAAACAAAAGAATGTTTTATATAGTGAAGCTTGTGCGGCCAAATGGGAATGTGACCGATGTCGTGGTAAAACCAGGGTTCACTGAGGGACCTTTTGTGCTAGCTAGCAATCTGATAACAATATTGTGCCTTATTACAGTGCAGCTTTAGTTACCTATCTAGCAACATGATGCTGGCCAATCATGTTCAGTCTGGTGTATGTCCCGTCACCATCTTGACCTGTCTACACAGAGCGAGCATGAGCGACAGGATGCTGACTGCAGTTCACTTAATGCCCACCAGTGTCTTAAATAACAAGGTTTTCTGAATGTTACACATTAAACCTTTAAGGGTTTGTTGATTTAGTTGCCTGTAAAGCGTCCATAACTGGACACTGATATAAAGACAGATCATTGATGATTGTTGTTAAGTAAAATGTGTCTTTATAGGAGAAGTTGTGATTATTGAAAATGTTGTACCTAAAGAACAGTGTTGAACAAGTGTTATTGATTTCTTCCATAAAACAAATCAGACATGTTATTGAGCCTATAAACAATGAAGGTGGTCACTGGTCAGTGAAATATTTTATGATTGCAACGTCCGTTATGAAAGGCAATTTCCTGCAGTAGAGAGAAAGACAGAGACAGACTGTAAGTTTAGGAGCATACAGGCGGGTTTTGTGCTCTTGGCCCAGTTAAAACTCCCTGCCACACATGACAAACCGGCTTGTTTGCAGAGGCTCGTGTTGAAGCGAGGGTCTCCTCTGCTTCTCTGCTGCTCGTCTGGCTCTGTCTGCTCTGTGAAAGGATCCACTGATGATGGTAAGAGACTCAGCTTTTCTCTTCTATGTAACAAATAAGTTTATTTATAGGAAGCTGGTTTGCAGAGAAATATTTACAGATATAACAGATTAATTAAGTGCATATGTTGAATGATTTTTAGTTTAGATTGTGACTGCATATGTTTTATGCATATGCACATGTTTTAAGTATTTATTCGGGGAAGTTTTTCAGCAATATTCAGATAAATTTTATATTTGAAAGTGAGTTTGTTTACATTGTCTGTAATTAAAGATGTAGACAAAGTGAGGAAATATCTGTAACATAATACAACTACCATGTTTCATAGTTTTTTGCTTCATCACATCAAACTATTTAACTGCACAAATTTTCAAATTAAACTTTACTGATCAGAGAAATGAATCACTTTAATTATGTTATCCCATCTGCTGCTGTGTCACTTGACTGATGTGTTGTCAGCAGGTGAAATAAATTCTAAATGATGCATGAGTGTTTAAAGAGTTTTTATTCTCAATGATCACATCAAGTTAATGAACCACCTGTTTTTATATTTTTCATGAGCTGAAATCAAACACTTTGATCCCATCTGAGCTTCTGTCATTCATTTTCTTTGTCAGTCTGATGATGATGTGAACTTCTCTCCTCCTCAGAGTTTCACAGGGACATGGAGCAGCTGCCTCCTCCTCTTCCACAGAGCTCAGATGGGTGCAGCTTGTGTTCAGCTCTTGTTGGCTGCCACCCTGTGGATGGTGCCTCACATGGGAGCTGCTGCTGCTGTGTTGTCGAGCCCCGCAGAGCTGCTTAACACGACCCAAGCTGGAGCTGACACACAGTCAGACTTCAGGATGCTCACTGGAGCCACCGGAGTGGCTCGCAGCAGACGTAAGCGAGCCATTTCATCCAGAGAGATCAACGCTCTGCTGGATTACCACAACAGAGTCCGCTCTCAAGTCTTCCCCCCTGCAGCTAATATGGAGTACATGGTGAGGAAACAGTAAGCAGTGAATCAGACCAGGAGGGTTTTGGGTTTCAAGTTTATCTTCAAATACAAAAAGTGCAGAACACACACTAGAATGCATTCATAGATAGTAAAGTTGAGGTAAAAGCACCACATTAACGCTCTATTCTGAGTCCCGGGGACTTGACACCTTGATACTTCAGTATTAGTAGTACTCCTAATTTTATGATAAATACTTAAAAAATAGGTTTTAATCAACAACATGTTTCAGGAATCAGCTACAGAAAATGATCCTGTACTTCAGTTTGCAGTCTCCTAGACTACAGTTGTTAAATACAATAGATGAGTCTGTTTGGATATTTGTTACTGTGTTTTTTATCTCTGTTTGTCAGAGAGGTAAAACACTGAGTAAGACATCTCTGAGGTTTAACTGCCAAGCATTAAATCCAAAACATTAATAATGTCACCATGTGGGATAACTACTGTATATCTGTCTGTAAATTATGTTTTGGCAAACAAACAAATAATTCTGTAAAACATGAATTATTTGGTGTAATATTTATATTCTATGATCATTTCTGTATTTTTTTATTACCTATATTAAATGTGTAAATCCAGTTTGTGTTATAGGGATGAATTTTCTTTTCCACATATTGGGTTAACACAAAAATTAAAGGGAAAATGTAATTGATTATTGTTTATTTTCACACATACAGCAGTGCACGTGGCCCAAAACCAAGATGAAATACGGCCAGTCTCAACAAAATACAAGGGTTAAATGAAAACAGAACAATCCCACAAATGCTTATAATGTAATCTACATCCAAACAAATGGGTAGAGAACTTACTACTACAAAAAACAACTTTGCTTGGTCTTAAAGAAATATATGCAAATATTTTGACTTCAGTCTTATTTTTATTCTTCTATCTATCTTCTATCTTATTCAAAGAGCAGAATTGTTTTCCTGTTCTCTCATAGAGCAGACTAAAACGAACGACGTCTGTCTCGCGTTCTCTCCTTCTCTTTTCTCTACAGCTGTGGGATGAGGGGTTGGCCAAGTCAGCTGACTCCTGGGCTTCACGATGCGTCTGGGACCACGGTCCAACACACGCCATGAAATATATGGGCCAAAACCTGTCAGTCACTTCAGGAAGGTAACGCAGAGATCTGTACTCAGACTCACCTCTTGGTCTGACTGCAGACTGCATCCACTGTATGAATGTTGTGGGTTAATTGTGGAGACATTATGTCAGTAATTTGGATGAATGATTGACTGATTGACAGGTACCAGTCCATCACTGATCTGATCAGGTCCTGGTACGATGAGAGGCACCATTTCTCCTACCCGAACAGATGCAGTGGATCTGTGTGCACTCACTACACTCAGGTACAGTCTGCAGATTTTCTCTCCTCAGAAAATACTAATATAAAACTACCGTAATTTCCAGACTATAAGCCGCTACTTTTTTCAGATGCTTTGAACCTTGCGGCTTAAACAATGATGCGGCTAATTTATAGATTTTTACGGGCTAACGAGCTTCATGCCGCAAAAACAGTTAGACACCTGCGGCTTATAGTCAAGTGCGACCTGTATATGTACTTTTTTTTTCTTTTTAAATTTAGTGGTGCGGCTTATATTCAGGTGCGCTCAATAGTGCGTAAATTACGGTAATCAGAATGGATTAGTTCATTTGTCCCGTGTCCAGACTCGTGGATTTGTTACAGTACAGTACAGTGTAATACTGATGAGGCCTAAATAAACCTTCTCTCCTGAAAGTTATATTTATATAAATGGACGGAGGAGTTTACTTCTGCACCATCAGAACCATCAGTGTTTGTTTTCCCTGAAAGATATTGGCAAAAAAGACGGCACTACATGAAAAAGTCACCTCAATTTTATTTAGGGACATTATGAAAGCCTTTTCTTATCCCAGGTTTATATTTTTATTTAAGCTTCATTCTTCTCTTCATGTGTTTTTGCACAGAAATCAAAGTGTAATTGTTAGATCAAAGGGATGGCTTTGTGTTTGCCATTGCATAGCCAATATATGACATAAATACATATGACATTAGTTGAGTTTTAAAATGCGTCTTTTCTGTAGACAGATGTGGACAGGTTTGAGTTTGTGGATTTAAGCATCAGAATGTGCTTTGTGGTTTCTGTTAGATGGTGTGGGCGAGCAGCAACAGAGTGGGATGTGCTGTCAGGAAATGTTTCAACATGTACGTGTTTGGGAGCACGTGGAGGGAGGCAACACTGCTGGTCTGCAACTACTCTATAAAGTAAGGAAACTGACCGGTGTTTGTTACCCAGATGAATTAATCAGATCAGCACCAAACAGGACAACACAAGTGTTTTTAATCCCCTTTATTTATAATTTACTATTTAAAGAGAGAAAATAATCTAAAATACATTCATTAAACAAAAAGGAAGCACTTTAAAATAATGTTTTTACATCATGCATACCTTAGAGACATTATCATCAGGCAATGTAACAGGTATCCTTGTTTTTTTTAGGTAGGTGTTTGACCTGAAAATACATGAAAATACATAAAATGCATGACAAAGCCCTGCAGCTGACACTATGTCCGTATGTGTTTCAGGGGAAACTGGGTGGGAGAAGCTCCCTATAAGACTGGGAGACCTTGTTCCGTGTGTCCGTCCAGCTACGGCGGCTCCTGCTGGAGAAATCAGTGCTCACCAAACACAAAGAGACTCTCGAGTTATTAACACAGCAGTAACTAACACAACAGCTGCATCAGAAGACACTTAGAACAAACAGAAAATAACGTAGCTGTTCCGGTTACCACTATGTTCAAAGTAAATCTTTATTAATGAATGTCACACACAGTCGAGTTGATGTAGTGGTACAGAATATAAAAATGTTTATATTTTAATTGATCATCCACGTCACTGACAGAATAATATTGAAAATGATAGAAATTATTTTCTTTTATTGGGTGAAGATGTTTCCTATTTTTATACTTCATGAAGGCATCTTGGAGTTTTTGCACTGTTTTTGATGATTTCGCTGGTTTGAGTGACTTTTGAGAGGCATCAACCAAAATTTAAGCACTTTTGTTGTACAGATTATTCTTCCTGTAATCTTGGATGTTAGTGATTCTGTGTCTAACCTGATTAATAAAATATTTTCCTCAGTGTGAAAAACTGTCAAGTAATCCTGCAATAGACCTGAATGTGTTTAATTCATGGTTGTCTTTTTGCTCGACTGAACATTAATTAAGTTATAAATAACTGATGGCGCTGTATATCTCTAGAAATAATCTGCTGTTCAGTCCTCGTGTTTATTCTCTGCTGCTGCAGGAAATTTTCTGTCCTGCATTTCACCTCATTACGTCTCTCCATTTCCCCCTGAGAGACTTTCTCTGCCATAAAACGGGAGACTAATGCAGATTTTATGGTCTAAAATATGAGGGAATCAGCTCTGCCTCCCCGACCAATTCATGGACCCACACACACACACTCACACACACTCACACACATACACACCACAGTCGCTAACAGCAAACATGTAAAATATTTGATATGGAAGCCATTTTCGCCCGGCAAACAAAGAAAGTTCCTCACAAACAAGTTGTTAAGAGCAACCTAGCTCAGCACTTAGGCGACTGTAGTAACCATTTATTTATCAGCTCTTTATTCAGACATGGAGAGTGACCGGGCTTCTTTATGTTCTGCTTGCTCTCCATTTTTAATATTTAATATTTGGAAAGAGCAGCAAACAGCATCTGTCTGAAGGTGGAAAAGTCCTTCCACCAGCACCTGAGAACTCTCTAATTAACACACTGTATCACATTTCTTTAGTCGATACATAAACAAGAGCAACAGGTTGATTTGTTGGGAAAAGAAATAGTCCAGTGAAACCACAACTTGTCATTTTTTCTAAACAAACAAGTAGTAACATGTTAATTCAGCAGCTTTAGACAGATTTTGTTCCCTTCAGACAGAGCCAGGCCAGTTGTTTCCTCCTGTCTCCACTCTTTATGCTAAGCTAAGCTAACTGGCTGCTTGCTGTAGCTTCATATCTAGCGTACAGACATGACAGAGAGTAAGTGTTTCCTCAAATTTCGAACTTTAAATGTTAGTTGCAAGAAAATGTGATACAATGAAGAACTGAGTGATACTGATCTTCTAAACTAACTCATGGCACGAAAGCAAGTCAAATGTCAAACTATTCCTTTAAGAGACTGTAACTTACATGAAAACACTGACTGGGTTGTCCAGGTAAATAATGGTTAACACCATCATTAGTTTTTGGGAATAATTCTGAAACAGCAGCCGTTCAGCTGGTACGCTGTGAAATTGTCTTCATGAATTAAAATAGGTGCATGATTTCCATTTCTGCCAGTAAACTGTGGACATAATGTTTTTAAATTAGATTTCTGACAGTGTCTCTTCACGTTTGTTTTCGGGCCCAGTTCTGCGGCTGACAGCTAAAGCAGTAAGCGACTTTTTCCCCTTCAGTCAAAACAAAATCAGTGACGTCACCCATCATACAGTTAGTGAGCTGCCACCCTCAGTACATTCTCCACTCCTCTCTTGTCTTTTATGTCACTCCCCACCCTCTGCCTTTCTCTCTCCATTTTGTATAAACTCTGCTTCTTATTCACTTCTAATCTGTATTTGGAAAAAAAACACCTGTTTGGTGATGAGAAAGCGGCAAAAGCACATAATAACTTTATGTCTATTTGAGTTTCTATCATCATGTTGCCATAGTTACAGCTGCTATATAGATTGGTGTCCATACGAGCCTGGTTACTGTTTAACCTCCCCACCCACATTTGCCCAGATTAGGAAAATCAATAAGATAACAGCAGCAACACCGGCCTTACCTTGCACCAACAACACCCTTCTCACACTACAGCACCCTGCGCCAAACTTCCACATTTTACACCTTATGGTGAGGGAGGAAAAAGTGGATTTAAAACATATGCTTGAGAGGAGGCAGAGGACGACATGGTCAATGTAAACACACAAGTCAGTTCAAGTATGGAACTACCATTTGGTGAGTACACACCTTTTTGTGTGTGTGTGTGTGTTTTTAATCAACTTTGCTCGGCGGTTTCAGTGAGAAAAGGTCGAGTGTGGCAGCTGCTTGCTGTTTTCTCTTTTTCTTTTCGCTGGTTTGTGCAGCAGCCGTTTGGCTCCAGAGCTCTGCTGGATCACGTCTGATTCACAGTGGAAATATCATCGCCATTTGTGTCTGGCTTTTTCACACGGCTGTAATCCAGGAGGTGTGTCAGAGATACGGAGGTTGTTAAAAAAAAAAGGCCATGGGAGCTGGGCCTGATGGTGATGATGGTTTTGAGATGTCAGAGCGAGTCTGGATGGGGTCTGCAGGATGATTTGAAATGATTTGAGCAGGATGTTGTTGAAGCAGGAGATTCGAGAAGCTGTGTGCTCGGTGAATTCAGATGTCTTCATTCTGGACTCGAGGAGCTGAAAACATTCTTTCTGTGGAATTAAAGAAACTGTGAAAAGCCTGAAATATTAAAGCTAAGATGAAACTTTGATGAAGCTTTGTATTTTGCTTTGGCTACAGTCCACGGTGCTGTAAAAACACAGACACTGTTTGACTTTCACAGAAATCTCCATCCACCTCTGTTCGCACTGATGCTACAGGCTAAAGTCGCTCCTTGTGTGATGTCTGTTTCAAACAACCTCAGTGAAAGCAAAGGCCTCATTGTACTGCCTCCCTCACTGATACTGTACAGCAGTTGGTGGGGGTTTCGTTTTTACTCTCGTGGTCATTCATTGAATCATTTGCATGTCACAATGGGTTCTGGAGATGCAAATCCATTTTCTCATAACTCTGGCCAAATGAGAAAAAAATGATGAAGGTGGCTGAACAGTTGACGTGCTCCTGATCCACACTAACCTGTGGAGATAAAGATTCTCTGGAAGAAAATCCCTGAGACTGATGGGACCCAGTCAATTATGTCTTTTTTCTGATTAACTGTGCTGTTTAATGTTTTAACAGCTCAGCTTAGTGTTTAGATTTTGTCCTACACCTGCTTCCCTCGCTCCTTTTTACTCTATTTAATCAGTTCATCACAGTTACTCACACAGCATGTCTCTGACTTTATCAATAATATTTCGTTTTCTCTTTCGCCAGGTGTCTTCATGTGATCAGACATGAAGTTTGTGTAATTTTGTCATTTTGTATGCATTTAAAATGTATCTATAGCGTATAAACTCTGTGCACTGGCTAGCTTGCTAAAGCTAGCTCACTCACTAACAGCAATAAGTTAAAAATGTATATTTGTACCATGAACTCCGAACTAAAACCATCCCCCTTTGGAGCTGTTTGGAGCTATTTATGGACTAGCAAAGGAGGGTTTAATAAACCAGGTCACACAGGTAATAAGCTACTATAGCTTCCCCCATTTCGGACTCTCGAGCTTTCCTCAAAGCTCAGCACAAATTCATGGATTAAGTTCAGTCAAAGTTGAACTCCATGCGAAAAATTTCATACTGATTTACTGGACCCCTGTAATTGACTGTGGCGTTTCCACAGGAATTTTTCTGTCTTAAATATCAGTACGACCTGCCACCACAGCTACTGGTGTTAATACATCCATACGTATTTATTTTATTACTGAGCCATTTTTAAATATGAAAGTGTATCTTTGTATGACATTTTGTTGATGTTTTGAATCCTCAAAACTAATGGGCTGGGACAGGGCGGAGGAATCAGACAGTTTGTGTTAATTGTATTCAGTGTCACCAGGCAGAAAGTGGTTGGATATTTTAGTCATGACACAACCCCGTCTTTCAAAACTAGTGATGATCACACTGGTCACAAATTCTAAAAATGTTAATGAGCCATCTAAAACCATCCACTGATCCAGAGAGGTGTCTCCCCTCTGGCTGGATTACTAAATTGCACTGTGTTTGAGCACAATAGCAACATTTTCTGAGAGGATTTGTTTACAGTATATGCTCAACAAATATTCCAAAACCAGAACGTTTATGTCACTAATACATTCTTCTGCAGCTGCCTGCTCTAAGCTTCTTTTTGGCCTAGATCGGGTTATACTATGCGTCTTTGTCCAAACAAACTGCAAGTCACTGCAAAACTGCTGAGGAAACGGCAGTTTAACGTCCTCCAATTTTTATGTATCCTGACAGGATGACTTCCAGATGATTTTAGTATGATTATTAAAGACAAAGATCTGGATCAATTTTAACAATAAGGTGGGCTGTGTCTGCCAAAATCTCTACGCCGTTATAGCCTGAAACTACTGAGACAAGCTGACAAACCTTCATCTTAGCAAGCTAACTCAACACATAATAATAGCTCATGCAGCACGCATAACTTTGTGTCAGACACATGGGATTAATTGCTCAACGGTCACAGCCTGGACAAACTGCCTGGTGGTGAATGTAAACATGACAACAGCCGTTCAACAGCCCCGCAGCAGATATGTGTTTGCCTACAAAGCTGAATGACTTGACAGCAGGGTGCAGAGAGGCCTGGTTCCTCTATGTACAGAGACAAATTTAACAGTTCAAAGTGACTAAACCAGACTCACAAACAGAACGTAATCTTATTAACAACAATGGCAAGATCTTTGAGCTCTGTGGTGTAGATGTAAGATGGTAGAGTGGCTGCTGTGTGGATAATGATATAATGATAAAGATTTATCATGAGAAAACTCCTCATATAATGCATTTATCCAGTGTTTGCAAGAAATCGCCTGTTTCAAAACACAAGAAGGTAAAAATAAACTTGAATGGAACTTTATTGAAGGACTACCAACTGTTAGCACAACTACAATATTTCTAAACTCCTAATTTTGGCTGAATCAAATTTAATCAAATCAGTATTGTGGGCAGAAATCAAATCACTGTTGGACTAGATTATTACACCATCACCGAGTTATTAGAGCTTCTCTCCATAAACTCTAGTGAATTTAACAGTTAAATAAATGTAGTTGTAGGTAAATATTTCCCTCTGAAATGTAGCAGAGTAAAAGTAAAGTACCTCAAAACTGTACTGAAGTACAGCACTAAATGTATCAGTGGAGGTTTCTTTTTCTTCACTTTTGGATTAACTGTTTTTGAATGTAACCTCTGATTTGTTTCATTTTACTGTGGGTAAAAAGTCCTGGGTTGTGTCTAAGGGAAGATGCTGTTGTTTGTGACCCTGTTCTTTTATTCAATTGAGCGTCACCATATAATCTGATCTAACAGTAACAGCGACGTGTAACATGAATTTGATCTCTGAAAGAATTTGGTTATTAAAATAAGATCAAGTATTAAGCTCAGTATAGAAAAGTTACAGTAAAGCGTAGCAGTGAACAAACCACTCAGCTAATGAAGTGAAATTTAATCTGTGCTGGGATAAAATCTGATATTCAGCTGACCTAAATGTGCCTCTGTAGTGTTTAACAGAGGCCAGTTAGCTGCCTGCCTGGCTGTTTGGAGGATCGGCATACACACTGTTCACTTGACACTATTAATCCAAGTGTTCAAGCCTCCAATCAAATCTCATTGTGACAGGCATTAGGGGATTATCCCTGGGTAATGTGGGCCCTTACAGTCGGACCGGTGGCCCCGGCAAACAGCACTATCCAGTAACAGTGGACCTGCTTCTCCTCTCAGCCTGCCTCAGCCTGGCTGGGCCCGAGAGAGCCGCTGAGGCTCATGGGCCTTCGCTCAGCTGGCCGGCTCACTGTCAGGGCTCGGCCTTCACAGGGATGTATGGCCAGGATGGGACGCTGCACTTCGCCAACCCAGGTAAAAAGGAAACAGAGAGGACTTTGAGAATCAGGCAGAGTCGTGTAGATTATTCCGGAGTGGAGGGTGAACAACGCGCTGCTGCTTGTGCGTTAAAACCACAGCGCTGTGGAAAGTAAAGCTGCTGGAGGCTGAAGACCAAACACTGCGCTGAGATGATGTGTGTTTCTGATTCACTGCTGCTTCGGTCTTTCAGCAGAGATGTGTTTGACTGTTTGTAAGAGCTGCTTCACTGAGCACAGATAAACAACAAATTCTTTTATATTAAGCAACAATATCTTGACAACTCAGATTATTGGATTCGATGTGATGACTGTTTCTGACACCGAATAATTCAGTGATTCGACAGTTAGTGGATGAATTGTCTACTGTGGTGTGAGCCTTGGCAGCTGGACAGTGAATTGATTGTGGACGTGTGCGATGTGTGTCCACATGATGGCAGTAGTAAGCAGTGATTTCCTATAACTTAGAAAGTCACATTCAAGTACAGTTTTGAGGTACTTGTACTGTACTTAGTGGTGGAAAGTAAGTACATTTACTCATGTAAAGAACTTAAAATTTGTGTTTTTCCATTTTATGCTACTTTGCTACATTTCAGAGGAAACTGTTGTGCTTTTACTCTGTGCTTTGCATATTAAGATTCTGCACTCAAAACCTGTTATGAGCTTATAAAGTATGATGTACTGTCCCACCTAGAATAAAATTTGAATGTTAGACTTCCAGTGCTGCACTCAAGCCTACTTCTAATTTCATTTTATGCTACTTTATACTCCTCCACTGAGTTTCAGGGGGATTATTACATTTTTTATCCCACTACATAAATGTCACAACTAAAGTTACTTGTTGCCTTGCAGAACCATGCATTATCATAGAAGAAGCTAACTAACTGTATATAAAATAGTTAAAAGTAGCTCCACTGTTTCCTGCAACATGCTTAACTAAAACATTTAATGCATGACTTTTACTTGTAACAGAGTATTTAACAAAGTTTTTATAATATAATATTTTGCTTCTTTTCTTGAGTAAAGGATTTTACATACTTCTCCCACCGCTGTTGACACACCTGTGGCAGTGCAGTGACAGGAAATATTTTGCCTTTTGTGGTGCAGAAATGAAAAAGTGTGCATGTGACCTCAGCAGGTAGAAAGAGAGCAGTGAACAGTGATGAAGTGTTGAAACTTTTTAAGAAGCATCGCAAAACAAAAGATTACAAATATTTAGAGTATCTGTCTGCAGTATTGAACAGATTGGAGTTTTAGATGTTACATGGATCATGTTGAACTCCTGAATATTTAGTGCCTTGTTGTTCAAGCAGTGGAGGTTAAATGTCTATTGATTGGCTGATGACTGAAGGACCTATAGAGGATCAGAGAGATAAAAAGTGCTCAGAGCAGAGCTGCTGACAGAGGTGATCGGGCCAGCAGTCAAAATGAATTCTCAGCAAAACAGGGTTAATGATTACTGTCCCTTATCACACACTGTGATTGATTTACGTCTTGCAATGGTCTCTGTGTTTATTGATGCAATTGTTTACTTATTTGGTGCACAGAGGCTGCTCTTCAGTCTGACTGGATGTGCAACAAGATGAAGCATGTTTTTGTAGATTAAAGATTTTATCAGTGAATGCAGAATACTGCCTTCAGCTTGAAACATTACAAAGATATGAAGAGTTATTCTTCCCTTAAAAATAAATAGGTGATATGAAGAAATAGTTTAAGTGACAATGAATGAGAATGATTTTTTTGTTTTATCCTTTTCCAACTGCAAACCACCCTCATTTATTTACCTAATCTGTTTTAGCACTGTGTGATATTACAATTAAACAGACACTAGTAGTTTATCATTACCCCGAGACCAAAAAGTCATCATGAGTCAGGACCACATGTAAACTCATCTTCTGTTTCAGAGAAAAGATCTGATTCCAACCCAACGTTTCTTTCTCTTGGTATTTTACATACCTCATAAAACACAGTTAAACGTCACCTTAAAAGTGGGGCTATATGGCTGAAGAGAAGCCAAAAAGAAAACATTTTACAGCTCATTTTTATCCTTTTAATTCACATGGAAAGGCCTCTTCAGAGATCTGTTTGTCAACGTCACTTTAACACAAAATCTACATATCTAGCTTCACTACAGGGGATGAAGTGGGTTTGGTTTAACTGTGTTTGTAGGCCTCTGAGGGTAAATTAGCTTCTCTAGAGGTACAGAGTGCTATTATTTGACAGGAAAAAGGAAAAATAATTATTTAGCTGAGCTGTGTAAAAGTAGTTTCCTTCTTAAAGGCAGGAGATTCAGTACAGCACAGTCAGACGAAACACGCTAATCTAACACTATTAGGAAATTGTTCTTATAAAAAAGGTCATTTTATCTTCGCCAAAAAAAATCATTCTGTGTCATTATGGCTAATGAAGGGAAAATAAATGACTAAATGATTATTCCTGTGGCACAGAAAATATGATCAGGTCAGCCACAGGGGCTTGCATAAGCTTTGTTATTTGCAGATAGTTATCTGTTGACAAGGTCTTTGCCATGACACTCTACTCACCTATCTCCTCCATCTACTGCAGCAGCAGCAGCAGCTTTTTTCTGCTGGCCTCAGATCTGCTGCAGACAGCACATTGTCTCCTTCTGTTTTACTCTTATCAACATCAACACGCTCCTGGATGTGCCTCACAGACACTCACATTTCCCCTGTGGAGTGGCTCTCTTAGAAAGAAACAAAATAGATCCCCAGTCAGTGTATATTCCACATCTTATTTACTCTTCCAGGCCACCATGATCGTCTTTAACTCCCAGCTCCTGGCTCCTGCATTTTGATTTTACTATGCTGCTTCCCTGCCGCTTGCCTTTGAGATCGGACTTGGGGGAAATGAAATGTAGTCATTGAGCAGAAGGTACAAATAGGCAGTGGTTGCAAATGGAGTTTGGTCAGTGGTCGGAGATTCCTATTCAGAAGATAGACAGGACTTTGTTCACAAACTGGAGTTTGAAGTTTCAAAGGGGAGAATCACACAAGTATTACATCAGGTCTCAGCGATCCTTTGACTTTTAGCCCCGGGGCAGGAGTTTGGGTGACTGATTATAAGACAGCACTCTCTGGCCCATCACATTTCAGCATGGCAGACTCCCTCTGTGTTTAGTGTGTATTTAAATGTCAGGCAGTTGTTGTGAGCTGCAGCTATTGTCAAAGTGCCGAGCAAAAGCTTGTTTAAAAACTGTTTATCACCAATTTATTTTATGTCCGCGAACATTACAGTGATACAAAAATAATGAAAACATGATTTGATTTTTTTGTGTTCTGTCATAAACAACATTTATGTGACACACTTGTCGAAATATTAAGAAAAACAAACTAGAAACAGTCTTTAAATATTGTAACTGAAGCGTGACACAGGCAAACGCCTACACTAAAACAATAAAAACATGTATCTTATTTCCATAGTAATCTGACAAACAAATAATGATAGCAATGACTGCTGTGTCTCTGCTGCATGAAAGACTGCAATAAAAACTGTGACATGTAGATTTAATCATTGTCACATATACTACTCCTTATACAAACTGTTAATTTTTTACTAAATCATTAACCCATTTTGTTTGCTTTCCATTTATTTTTAACACAAAGTTCTTTTTATTGAATTTTGATGATGCCTAAAACAGAATTGTTGATCTGCTGCTAAAAACTGAACCATATAAGCAATGTTTACTCAATTTAATGATTTAACATGTTATATATTTAAGGGCTGGTTTATCATCCTCATATCCAGCAGCAGCAGACAGTTGATTTTACCTCCTCAGCACCAAACAGCACTGTTAGCAGCTAGCTGGTGAACATAGTGGAGTGTAGGGAGCTGCAGGGATGATGTATTTCTGTAGTCCAACCCAGATGTTAGCATCATCCTGGTTCCCTCGACAAAAAGCCAGTGGGATTTTTTCATTGTCTTTTTGATTATTGCAGAAAATAAACTCTGTGAGCAACAAAAGTTTGTGATACTTAAACGTTTTATTCAGCAAGATCATCATCACAGATAAACCACTGGTGTGATTTTTGAAGCCAAAATACAAGTGCCAGAAGTAAGAGGCTGATGTTAAGCTATACACACACACCACAGCTGCACAACCACTAAGCTTCCAATGTAGTTTGCATACCACTAATACAAAAGTTAGAGTTAGAATAGTTAGGAGGATAAACACAACAGGTGTGTAAAGGTGAATGTTTAATGTCTCTGACAACCTCTGTAGTCTCATTTAGCCACTTGCTAGCAGCTGCCTTTCTTAAGACACGTAAAAGCTTAAAAAATCTGAGGAATCTCATTTAATGTTGTAGAATAAAACGTGAAAATCTCTTAATCTCGATTCAGACATCTAACTAAAAACCCATTCAAAAAACTTCACGACTTTGCGACAAAGGAAGTGGAAGTGCAAAGATGCTAACTCAGTTCAGCTTCGGCAGATTTACTTCGGACAGTGCCGCCCTGGCTGTTTCCTCCTGTTTGCAGTTTGTATGCTAATGTGGTATCTATCTTATCCATTTTACTCTTGGAAAGAAAGCAGATAACGGGAACTTCCCAAATATCAAACTAATTTTTTTTTCTGTCCAAACATAACAGCTGGAGCAGACCGTTTATCTTCAGCAGAACTTTACAGTCTGTGTCGTCTTGAATTTTGAAAATGGTGGCTGCATTCAAATTTGTTACCAGAATGAACATGTGCTGCTGTAAATTTATCCTATATTTTATGGCCTCCTTCACGTGTCAATCCGGCCTGTGCACTGTGGGAATGCAGTTACAGTATGTTAGCACAAACCCCCCACCTCAAAATCAGATAAAGCGATGTGATAGTTTCAAGCTAGCCGGCCCCTATCTACCACATCAGAACAGTTTGTCAGTTCATGATTGAGAAAGCTATAACCATGCAGATTATACTTTATAGTCCTGTATATGACCGTTCCTTGAGGAGTTCACAGAAATGTAAGATGGAAGCAGCAATAAAAGAACTTTTAATGACGGGGAAGATAAGATTTGCTGTGAGTGACTCATTCATAGCTCCACACTTCTTCTCCCATCCTCACCTCTCCCCTCCCCCCTCTCCCCCCTTCTCATCACTGGCTTACTGCTTTGAAATAATCAGCACACTTCTTGAGCAAATATGGGCATTGCAGAAGAGCAGCACAGATCGAACGTGAAGAAATGTTGTAATGGATGACCTCTGTACACACAAGTCAAACGACCTGCTCCAACCTGAGCTGTGCTTGATGCAGAATAATCGTCTGTAAAAAAAAGGCTGCTAATCATTTTTTGATCATGGGCGTCGTTTCCATTGAGTTAATCAGGGATGTTAAAGACCTTCACAGCATTTACTGACTGTTAGAAGATCAATTAATCTAAATCTGTGATCATTCCTGACGCTCAGAAGAGAATAGTTTCTGTAGGGTTTAATCACAGGCTGATCACTTCTATTCCCTTTTCTGTTGAGAAAACATTTAATCAATGAACAGATCATTTCAGAATCGTGCACAGGAGCCTCTAGGAATGTTATGGTGTTTGCCTGCTGGAAGAAAAATTATTTTATGAGTTCCCAGTATAATTTGAGTGTGTGGTTAACAAGTTCTCCTGCATGGGGTTTACAGCTTCAGAGGTCTGGCTGAACTCGGGATCGTTGACCTGTTGTTATGTACTGGCACTTTCTCTTCAAATACAGGACTACTGTTTGCTGTGTGACATGTAGAGAGGCGACCGCTTTTGCGCAAGTAGAGAATTCAGTTTTGAAAACAATTGGATTCAAAAAAGTGGTGTGTTGCAAAAGTCACATGTGAAAACTCTCAGAGAGCTGAGATCACATGTGCTTTTTGATCCATTTGATGTGAGAAATTGTATTAGCATCTCTTTTTTTTTTCATTTAAATTATCATTACATCCAGTCATGGAGAAAACTAAGCACTTTTACTCAGGTACTGTGCGTTACATGAGTACCTCCATTTTAGATTACCTCATATTCTTCTGCTTCTTTAGAGGCAAATACTGTGCTCTTTACTCCACTACATGTATTAGTAAATCCAGCGGTGGAAAGTAACTGTTTACTCACTGGGTCTTGTATTTTACTTGAGTATTTCCATTTTCTGCTGCTTCATATTTCTACTTTCAGAGCAAAACATTATCTTTTTAATCCACAGCATTTATTTAACAAAGAAAGTGATTGTCATTTTAAAATACACCACAATGTCAAAGTGTGTCAGTGAATGTTAACCTTGAATTTAGTGCATTATCCTTTAAAGTCTGGTTTTTGATTAAGTTGATTTAGAGGTGTTCTCTCTAATCAAGTCCTTGGGGTCATTTTTATGATAAAGACGTTCAGTCACAATCACAAACTTCCCTCCCTGCTGGAGAATCTGTCCCGTACAAGTTTTATTTTTCTGAAATGATTCATAAATATGCTCTGAATCATTGAGGCTGGACTCCCTGAGGAGCTGCTGCAAGAGCTGAGCTTCTGGATCAACCTCACGCGCACCTTGCATTTTCACAAACAATGAAGTCTTTTACATAAAGGCATCACTTCGCTTTAGCAAGAGTTATTTCCCGCTGTTAATTGTGCCCGAATTAACCAAGATTTACCACCGACGTCTCGGAAATAAGTTGGAATGTAATGGACTGATATGAGCTACGTCTGCAGTAGTGGAAGAAGTATTCAGATACTTTACTTGAGTAGAAGTAGCAGTACCACTGTGTATACATACTCTGTATACAGTCATCATGACGTAGATAGAAATAAAGTGTTGAAGTGAAATCAAAACTAAGAATCAAAAGTAAAAGCATTCTACAGAACATTACTGTTTATTGTTATTGATGCATTAATACAGAAGCAGTATTTGAAGGTGGCAGGTTGTCAGTCATGTACTATTGATTTATAAAGAAGTATCATACAGTGTGTTACAGTCTGATAAGGTTTAATAAATACAATCTTAATTTGCAAAGTAACTAGTAACTAAAGCTGTCAGTGTGACATAGATGGGTTAGTGAATGAGCCTCTGGTGAAGTGAAGTTTTTGTTGGAAATTCACAAACCTCAGTTTAAAATGAAATTATGTGGATTGTGTGGTTTTTAAATCACTCTTTTAATATCTACCAACCAAATCCAGTCCAATATAACCTGTACCTCAGGCTCTCTCTGATGGTTTCCTATAATATTTTGTATAAGCTGTAGTGTTTAATATAATATCTGTGCAGAGGAATCTGAGTCGATGTGGATCTGCTGCAGCCAGAAGCTTCAGGCAGGAGTAAGGTGCTGGGGTATGCTTGCTCAGGAACTGAAGATGATGTGAGAGGCAGGCCATCATAGAGAGGGGTGATATTAACAGTGGGGCTCTGTGGTTTTCAGATTCAGACTTTCACAGTGTTGCAGATTGTTCATGTAAAAAGTGAAAGAAATGGTTGTGGCAAGAGAGAAATTCAAACCCTGTCAGTCTCTGCTTAGCTGGCAAATCCCAAAGTGAAGAGGGATTGAACGTCCGATTGTCGGAAGCAAAAAGTTACAGAAATTGCATTTTCAACATAGGAACAGTGTGTTGGGGTTTGGGTTTCTGAGGCTATTCGACCGCCTGACAAACAGTCCTGATGGAGGATAGTGGCCCCTTACAACTACCTCTCCATCTCCAGTGTGAGTTAGTTTTTTAAACTAAGAGTTTTGGTTCATCTGCAGAATGTCTTAACATGGCTGCACAGTCATTTTGTGTCTCTTTCAGTCTGAGATTTTTGCTCCGACATGGGAGAGGTAGTGGATGCCATAAAAACTGCAACTATAGTACTCGAGTAAAGGTATTTAGTTACTTCGCTTCAGTTTGGATTTCCATGCAGACACATGAAGCTAAGCTGCAGCTTTGTTCTTCTCCTCTGCTGCTTTATGAGGTAATTTGTGTGCATGTGATTTCATCATGTCACAGAAAGAGTTCACATTAAACCAGTTCATTTTACCGTCTATAAACTGAACTGGTTTAAAGTGGTGGAGTGTGGGAGGAGCGGTTTGGAAAAGGATTGACCTGATTTTACGCTCATGGAGAAATTGTTTATCCATTACTGACTGAGAACCAAGAAGTGGTGGTAGATATCAAAGTTGTGCTATCTCTTCTAAAAAAAAAAAAAAACAGCCCTGTGATTCACTATTGAGGCTAGTTAACCATCAACCACAGAGACACTCCACCTCTCCTCTGGTTAGCGGCACGAGAGGGAAGGAGGAGAAGGAGGCGAGCTCTGCTGTCAGTCACTGGTCTCCTCTCCGACACCAGTAGGTCCCCATCACACTCAACGGGGGCCAGGGAGCTACCTTGTTACTGGGCGGAGCTCTGGGTTCGAAAAGAGGGAGGGCAGGGGGGGTGGTTGGTTGAGGTGTGAGAAAGGAAGGAGGAGGAGGAGGTGGAGGAGAAGGGGTGGGGGGCCACATTAGCTTCTTGGACAAGTCTTTCTGCCCCACTGTCAGGTAGTTTTAGAATTTGTTTGTCCAAAGCACTGGCAGACATGGACATGGCAGACTACAGCGAGGCTCTGGACCCAGCCTACACCACGCTGGAGTTCGAAAACATGCAAGTGCTCCCCTTGGGCACAGGTGAGTTACGTTATATGCAACTCTGGGTGTTGAACTTTGAGACTTTTACTGATTTAAAACTTTGCTCAGGAGAGGACAGAGGGAGCTCTGGCCTGAGGTGATAAAAAGGGGTCATTTGTCCATCTGCTCCTGCAGAGGGATGATCCCGTGCAGTGGTCTACTTTTATCACCTCTGGGTGCGATGGTAAAACATTAAGAGATTTTGATTTTACGAGACTCAGTGCGCTCGGGTCATTTGGTCAAAGGCAATTTTAACCTGTTTGAGCTTGTAGAGTGATGTGGTGTCAGATTGATTACAGTGGACTGATATTCATTCTCTGATGAAGCAGTAGTTTGAGTATCATGGTCACTGTTCTCCTGTTACAAACAGTCTGTTCCCACAGTCTAAAGTGAAGAAAAAAGGGTTCGTTTTTTTTGGATGAGCTTACAATGACACCAACTTATTTATATATGCAGTCTCCCATGACGCCTGGCTGTGATCCTGATTCTAAAATTCCCATTGAGACTAAAAAAAAAAGGAAACCTGAAAGAGAACTTTGACATCTTAAACCACCTCAGCACCCAACTTTCTCATCACTTACACAATCCTGCTTCATTATAAAGATGTATAACAACGTCTTTTCATCATCCTGCCGTTTTTAATCTATAGCATGTGTCATGACACACTCAGTGATTGATTGACCCAGTCACCAGACTGACTGTGAGGGTGGCTAAAAAGAAAACTGTCTCCAGTGATTGCCTCTCCAGAGGTAATCAAGCCGACATTAATTATGCTCTGTTGACTCTGTCTGAGCTACTCAGGCAGGTTCTCATGAGGGCTGGTTTTGATCAGCCCTCGGTGGAGCTGATCACCGTTCACTCCGGCCGTTCACACCTTCTTAAATGAAACCAGGTTGACAGTCTGTCAAGGAGAATCACTGTTTTACAGCCTCTGAACTACTGATCAAACATATTTCTTGATGCCTGTCAAATATCAGCTAATCAAGCTTTTATAGAAACACGTCTGCCCTGGTTTTGGTTCACCCTGTTACACGACTAAAACCGATGACCTAAAAGCCTGCCGACCTGATGAGACGTCTCTCTGTCTTCTCTTCCCCGTGTCAGACTCCTCACCGACAGAAAGCGCCAACATGAACACTGCGGGTCACCTGGCAGCGGGCAGCCTGTGTGCCATATGTGGAGACAGAGCCACCGGCAAACACTACGGGGCCTCCAGCTGTGACGGCTGCAAGGGCTTCTTCAGACGCAGCGTCCGCAAAAACCACATGTACTCATGCAGGTGAGGACAGATCTATGCTGCTGTGGATGTGACAGTGAAGCTAAGCATTACACATTTAACTGCCCAGTGAAGCAAGATCCTAACTATGTTTGTGAGAGTGAAAGAGAGATGAGGCAAAATGTGTTTTAGTAAATCATTAGCCATTAAATCCTAATAAATGCTTCTCAGGCTGCAACTAATGATTTTTTTTTTGATAATTGAGTCATCTGCCAGTTAGTTTCTTGATAAATTGATTAATCTTTTGTTATAAAATGTCAGAAAATAGTAGAATAGTAGAAAAATGGCACTTCTAATCTTTTAGATATGTTCATATGACAAAGAAAAGCATCAAATCCTCACATTTGAAACCTGGAAACTGTATTTTCACTTTAAAAAAAAGTCAGTTCTTTGATTATTAAAACAGTTCATCATTTGTTAGTTGATCAATCACTGCAGTTCTAATGGCTTCACTCATTCTAGTTTCTTTTTTTTTGAGTCTGCAACAGTATAAACTTATTTCCATTCACTTTCCAGGTTCAACAGACAATGCATTGTGGACAAAGACAAGCGAAATCAGTGCAGATACTGCCGACTGAAGAAATGCTTCAGAGCTGGCATGAAGAAAGAAGGTAGGAGACTCTTATCTCTTCAAGGCAAAGTGACTGAATCCATAAACTCAGTCTATATGTTTTGCTTTTTTGTTTTTGTCTGTCCGCTAACAAAAAAACCAAAAAACAAAAACAATATGTCCCATTTAATGAGGAAATCACAGCCTCAGTGTGAGCTCTCCCTACTGAATTGACATGACTCGTCTGAATGTGTTGCAATACCCAGGAGAGTAGTACTTTGTTAATGTTCACTCTGACCAGCTTATGCTGAGCAAACATTTCCAAGCAATAATAGCCATATACTGATAAACATGACAACCTTGGAGGACTTATTTTTCTTTTAAACGACTCAGCGTCCAATTCTTGTGTGACAAAGAAACTGAACATTTGTCTCTGCATTTTAAAATGACTTTATCGCACATTATTTTCTTCTGCAAGCACCAGCTGAATGCAAATCTGTGTTTGTTTTTAGCCGTGCAGAATGAAAGAGACAGAATCAGCACCAGGAGATCCAGCTACGAAGACAGCAGTTTACCATCCATCAATGCACTCATCCAGGCAGACGTGCTGTCGAGACAGGTACCAGATCAACTCATCTAACTGCTGTTGATCACCTGTAAATTAGACACCAAGTCATTTCACATCTGCTTTGCCTTGTGCGTGTAGATCACCTCCCCTGCTCCCATACTGAACGGCGACATAAGGACCAAAAAGATCGCCACCATCACAGATGTGTGTGAGTCCATGAAGCAGCAGCTGTTGGTCTTGGTGGAGTGGGCCAAGTACATCCCAGCCTTCTGTGACCTGCCCCTGGACGACCAGGTAAGACTCGTGCACAGACACAGTGTACATAGTCGTAGAGACACTCTGGTCACTCATCAACCAGTCTGCTCAAAACCACGGTGTGGGCTACAGGAGCAGGTATGGGCTCTGAATATGTTCTTCCTAAATAGATAAAAATACTCCAGAAAAAGGGAGATATATTACACAAATCTGTAACGACTACAAGGGTTTTTCATCACTGAAAACCTTAAACTCTTCAACCACAGTGGTTAATGTATTTTAATCCTGAGTTAGCACATGATGAGCTTGTTTTAAAGTTATATCCCTCCTCAAAAAGAAAATGCAGAATCATTAACAGTGTGATCACCAGGCCTTAGTAACTGATTTGCTGATGTTGTATCAGTGAGGGAACCAGTGTCTTCCACCAGGCTTTTTCTCATGCTCAATACTACAGAATACTTTAGACAGAGTTACTATCACACAGCTAATAAGGAAAAACATTCATTGTGTTTCAGGTGGCGTTGCTGCGAGCTCATGCTGGAGAACATCTCCTGCTCGGTGCTGCAAAGAGGTCCATGCTATACAAAGATATCCTCTTATTAGGTAAAACTCACACATGAGCAAGTGTTTTACTGCGCTCATACTGTCGATACTCATTCCCCAATTCTAAGCTAGTGTTTTCAAATGATAAAAAATGTGATTCTCCTGCAGGAAATGACCACATCATTCCCAGAAACTGCCCAGAGCTGGAGGTGGGCAGGGTAGCCGTGAGGATCCTGGATGAGCTGGTGCTTCCCTTCCAGGAGCTTCAGATAGACGACAATGAATACGCCTGTTTGAAAGCCATAGTTTTCTTTGACCCAGGTACTACTACTACTACTACTAGTACTACTACTACTACTACTGACTAACTTTTGGATTGTTTAAGATACTTTGAGAAGTTGAAAAGCAGGGGCATGAGATACTGTATACAGATGAAAAGTTACAACTCATTAACAAACATTCCCTGCTTTTATTTACCCGCAGACGCCAAAGGTCTGAGTGACCCCGGAAAGATCAAGCGGATGCGGTACCAGGTCCAGGTCAGCCTGGAGGACTACATCAACGACAGGCAGTACGACTCTCGAGGGCGCTTCGGGGAGCTGCTGCTGCTGCTGCCGACGCTACAGAGCATCACCTGGCAAATGATTGAACAGATCCAGTTTGTCAAACTCTTCGGCATGGCCAAGATCGACAACCTGCTTCAAGAAATGCTTCTTGGAGGTGAGCTCTTTGAACTTAAAAGCTTTGAGTCAATTTACAGAATCCACGTGTTTTGACAATACAGACGAAATTAAGACTGACTGTATATTTGTATGTTTTTGTCTCAGGTTCTGCCAATGAAGCTCCACATGCACCTCACTCTCTGCACCCTCACCTGGTTCAAGAGCACCTCAGCAACAATGTTATAGTGGCCAGCAGCATGCCAACGCCGATCCATAATGGTCAAATCTGTAAGTACAGAACACATTAAACAACGTGTCTTTAAATGTGTAGGACACATGTTGTGGCATCTGAGATTCATTCTCTGTCTTCGGCTTAACCGCTGTGTTGTCCAGTTTGATCAGGGTGATCAGAAGCATTTGTTTAAGCCAACTGAAATGTATGATTTTTGAGTATTAAATTCCCCTCACACAGCCCCATGTGCAGTTGAGTCAGGTAGCTGGAGGGGAAAACAGGCTCGGCAGAATAATCCTCTAAGTTCTTCATGGAAACTAATCTGGCTTATTTTGTCAAAGAGAACTTGTGTTATTCTTTCTTAACATGTTTAATGCTCTGAGAAATTTCACAAAAGTGCTTATTCCTTATCTAAAAAAATGTCTTTGCCTCAGAGAACATGTTATACCACAGAACTGTAAATATACACCTGCTTATGCTGCACTTTCTCCCTCTAACTCGCTCCTGTTCCTTTGTGTTCTACTTTTCAGCCACTCCTGAAACCCCAATCCCGTCTCCGCCTACTGCCTCCAGCTCAGAACATTATAAAATGGCGCAGGGGGTCATAGCCACCGTGCCCAAGCAGCCAACCTCCATCCCTCAGCCTACCATTACAAAGCAAGAGGCCATCTAACAACCTCTGATTCTATTCCTTCAGTTTTTTTATTGTGTTAAACCAGGGTCTTTATATGTAAGTTTATACACAATCAGCATTGAAGCTGTCGACTTGACTGAAACAATAAAGTAGCTAAATGTATAGAATATAATTGCAATTATGTCCCTTGCAGATTGCTAGTCTGAGTCTTCAGGGATCTATTTGTTCACACATGCAGCTGCAGTTGAGCTCAGCAAAAGCCAGACAAAACTATAAGCATCGAAACTTTGTTCTGTGAGATCGACACTTAGAAAGACATACATTATTGTATATATATGGTTCATTATTGGGCAACATCACTTCCTTTAGCATGGCCTCAGTGTGTGCAGTAAGGCTTTTGTTAGACATGGTGATGTGATCATGTCAGTACTTTATGAATGTTACAACAGGCCTTACATTGTCATGTATTTAGTGTTGCACAGTATTTTTATTTTATGTTCATTAATGATAAAATGGTTTCAGCCATGAACTCAGATTATGTCATTTTATCAAGGCTAAAGGAATGAGTTCAGCTTGTTGGGGTCTTTTAAATATTCTTTGACAAGACTAAAATATCTGTGGTTTGTTTTATATGCTAGAAAATGCATATTTACATTAGTAAAATGTTAAAATTTCACACCAAGAAATCTTGGTACATATGATGAACTGTGTGATGCCACTTTGTAAAAGTCACCGGCAAACACACTGAGGAAGTTTCCCAGTAATATGTTGTATTGGTTTTTAAAAGTATATATTATATTTTTTGTTTAGTACTTTGTCATGGTTTAACTGATGGAATAAATTGTGCCTTGTAACCTGTACTGCCTTTCAAAAACAGGCAATGTTTCGCCTCACAATGTGAACATGAATTAATAAATTTCAAGATCTATTTTTACATTTTCTGCAGATCATATTTTATACTGTCTATAATTATAAGAGAAGAGTTCACTGAGGAATGAATGGGAAATAACAAATGGTACATGTCCAGAAAGAGATCAGACATGTTGGAAAATCTCTGGAAAAAAAAATGGGTCCAACGTGGCAGTGCTGCTTGTTCACTGATAGCCTATTGCAACATGTTACAATAAGATAAACTGCCATAAAATCATTACAGATAGCACTGACTCAAAACAGAGCGAGAGAAGAAGACATCTCGACAGATATATTTCTACATTTTGCATGAAAAAACTTGTAGCTAATGCCAACATGCTGTATTTAGATTAAACTAGATTAACATTACACTGGTCTGACACAAGTGGAGGCCTCAGACATGAAGGTCACCCCTAAAGATATTCAAATAAAGTATCCCTTTCATACCAAAACACAAAAACACTTACAGAAATCTGAAGCTCTTAGTTAGATAGAATATTTTAACATTTTCAGATTTGAAGTAGCAAACATACCTGTCATACATGTAGCCTGAGGTGATGTGACTGCAGCCTGCAGCTGGGTAACATGTAGGCAAACTCTGCCATCTACTGCTTTCAAGTGCAACTGATACATCTCTGATCAGAGAAAACGTGAGAAGGAAATTTAGACCACATCAACCCACTGGTATGGATAATTTACCAATTAATTAACAGACGAATGTACAAAACAGTAAATATAATCTGTGCAGGACATATGAAAAATGAGTGCAGATATTTGAATACTACAGTAATCCAGTGGTGGAAAGTAAATGTACTTTAAATATTTTATTTGAGCATTCCAGATCATAGGATTTTGAGTGCAGGACTTTGACTTGTAATGGAGAATGTTTACATAGTTGCTGGCTCCTCTACTTACAGATCTGAGTAGTTCTTCCAGCATAGCTATAGCCTACAAATTACTGTATCTATTTTAATTTGAATGCCATCATGTGCTGTGTTAAATATAGGTCTGATGCCTTAAACTAATATCAGTAACTAATAAAGCTTGAAGAAGTGCGAAATTACTATTTATGATGGTTTGCAAGATGTGAGATTCAGGAGCTCAGAATCTGTGCGTAAAATTTGACATGTGGTATTTGGTGTTTGTATTAACAAGTAAAATCTTGTCACGCTGATTAGTCTTTTCTGAAAGTAACGTTTATGAAGAATCGGTTAGAGTTTAAAAAAACTTTATCGGGAAAGACTCACACAACAGCCTGAAAAAAATAGTTTTTTGTTCCCATTGTTTCGATTTTGAATATGCGACATATCATGTTTGATACTTTCCGAGGGGACGTGAAGGCAGCATAGCCATCAAAACAACAGACGCACGGCTCCGCCGCTCTTCTGCGTCACAGTGTATCACATGTTGCAAATGGACCAATGAAAGAGCGCCATTTCCCAACCCGGAAAAAGGATTTTCTTGACAGGTCGGTTGTGATTTTTCCTGACGTTGTGTCGTTTGTTTGGGGTCGTGCGGCTGTTTTTTTGACTCAATTCTATCTCTTGCCAATGGATGCTCATAAAAACCATTTACGTCTGTCATAGAACGTTAACGTTAAACGCATTTCGGGTTGGTATTCTGTCATTATTCTGAGTTTAGTTCTGTCGCAGCGGTTGTGTTGAGGGTCAGGTTGAATTAGCCAGGTTGACTCACTGCTGAATAAACGCAAACAGCAAACATGTTAACGCTGGTGTGGTTTTGTTGGCAACTCTCCCGCTCTTCTCGGGTGTCAGGGAACATTTTAGTCCAGTATCTTGACCAATTCAGGTAAAGTGATATCAAGGGATGTATGCAGTGTTGGAATGTAACTAAGTACAGTTTCGAGGCACTTTTACTCGAATATTTTTCTACTTCCACTCCAACGGCCGGATTTTCTCCGAGCAAAAAAACATTCCTTTTACTTACATTAAATACTTGACTTTTATTCGCAACAGATTATTTCAATACTCTGATATTGCAACAGTAAAATATCTCGTTATTTTTTCAATCACCTGACAGACTAGGTTCCTGGCTGGCAGTGTTAGCTTCTGTCTAAACTTTGGTGTTTTCACAGCCTCTGTTTCCTCTTGTGTGTTCCTCTACAAACAGCTTCTCCCAGTCAGTCCATGGCCGATCAGCATGAGTCCATCGATCTCAGGTCTCCCCCAGTGGACCCATCAGCTGCTTCAGAACACAGCTGGTTCCCTGGACCCCCTCCACCCATCTATTCCTGCACCCTGACCCCTGAACTGGTGGCCAAGGCACGGGAGGAGCTCCAGGAGAAACCGGAGTGGCGTCTCCGGGATGTCCAAGCTCTGAGAGACATGATACTGAAGGTTTTGCTTTGTGCTTTTATGCCATATTCATGTACACATAAAACAGTCTCATTCCAGTTCACAGGAAAACTGTGCTGTATATGACAGTAACAGTTAAAGTAGGACAGGGTGGAAAAAAGAGGAGAGACAGAACTTCTCCTAACTTAAAGATAAGGCAGGTGATGCTTAATAGTTTTTACTATTTTCAACAAATCCTGAAGATGTAAATCTTTAAAATGGGTCATGAATATATACTGTCTTTTAAAAATGGCACTGGAGTTTTTAACAGATCTTACTCAAAGAGGAGGAAAAGGTGCATTTGTTGGGGACTATTTTTATCATCTCTAAACTAAATGCTTTAAAGGCATTTGGCTATATTTGGTAAAAATCAATGTATTAAATAATTTTGACTCCATTGAGTAATAAATAGTTAATTTCATTTTTTTCCACTGCTCTTAATAATATTGCCATTATTTTGTAGTTTTTGTTTCATCACAAGCCATCTTTCGTTGTCCCACTTTTTTCCACATCTACCAACTTTTTGTTCAGTGACCTCTTAATTTTTCCCCCTGACTCTGCAGGAACAGCCCAATCTCAGGACGAGGCTGGATGACGCCTTCCTCCTGCGCTTCCTGCGGGCCAGGAAGTTTGACTACGATCGTGCCCTGCAGCTGCTGCTCAACTACCACGCGGGTCGTAAAGCATGGCCAGAGGTGTTCCAGGACCTGAAGCCGTCCACAGTGAAGCACGTCCTGGACCTGGGCTTTCTCACCGTCCTGCCGCGGCCGGACCCAAACGGAAGATACATCCTCTGTCTCCGGCCAGGTTGGTGTCTGTTTCATCTTCAGTTTTGCAGTGATTTAACCATTCTATAAATGCTGTTTTCATTTACACATGGCATTACTAAGAGGAGCATAAACTCAGTGTGTTTTCTGAAATCACTGTATGACTAATTACTAGTCACTAACAGTTCTTCCAGTATGTGCTTTACTCATGATTTACAGTTACTCAGCTCATTTTCCTTTTACAGGAAAATGGAAACCCAATGATTATCCATTTGTTGACAATGTGAGGGCCATTTATTTGACTCTGGAGAAGCTTATCCAGCCAGAGGAGACGCAGGTTAACGGTATCGTCATCTTAGCCGACTACACCGGAGTGGGCATGTCACAAGCATCCAATCCAGGCCCATTCCTTGCCAAAAAAGTTGTCAGCATTCTTCAGGTAAAAACTCTCTTATCTGACAGAAATATAGCATCCTATGATCTTTTTTGCCTTAAATATCTGTATGTTTGCAGTATTTACAGCAGTAAATATGACACAACATAAAAAAGTTCATCATTTACAACAATAGCTCTTGAGCACTGCCTGTTGAGTGTTGTCGTGACTGCAGAGTGTGTAATATTTACATAAGCACACCAAACGCATGTGAAATGTTTGACAAGGACCAGCTGTGACTGTTCTGACTGCAGTTTCTCTTCTAATTCATAGGATGGGTTTCCAATCAGAATCAAGGCCGTTAACATAATTAACGAGCCCAGGATTTTCAAAGGCATCTTTGCTATAATTAAGCCGTTTCTGAAGGAGAAGATGGCAGAGAGGGTAACTATTGTCCTTGAATCGTCTCTGACTCTTTTGTTTCAAACAAAGGCCTATTTTGAATTGTGTGCCTCCCTTTTATCCGCAGCCTGTGCTCCAAAATAATAGTCTATTTTCATCTCTGAAATTAAAGGCCAAGCACTTTCTTTTCAGAGGAATGAACTCAGACCACCAGAACCACAACCTCAAATCATCAAGATTTCATGAGAGGGTTTTTTTTTTTCATTTAAACACACAATAATTGTAAGCGCAGCACTGACATGTTAACACATTTAAAGATGAAACTTGTTAAATCACTACATACATTGCAGTGTTAGCGTTCATTTAGAGTCGTGTTTCTGGCCACTTGGCGAATGTAAGTCCAATCTTCACTTTCCTTTTCGCTCTGTTTTGTGCTCCTCCAGCTGCTGAAGGAAATATTCAGCTCTTTAGAAGCTCAGTGCTCCAGTTTGTTTCTGCTGCCTGATGCTGGGCAGATAACGTTTAGTGAGTGAAATAAAAGTAAAGTTGTGGTCTGTAAAACCAAAACAAAGAGCAGAAAGAAGCTATAAAGCTCTTTAGCACTTTGTAACTGCAGAGCTGGGTGATAAATCTGCATGCATTTCTATGACTGACACCTTTCACATTACATGAAATATTGATCATAACCACTGTGAATAATGAAGCTGATCATGAGGCAGATGACGTCACTGTTACTGGTATTTTTGCTGTTTTCTTGAACAGTACATCCTCCACGGCTCAGACCTGCGCTCGCTACACCGGAACATCCCCCGCTCCGTCCTACCGGAGGAGTACGGCGGCACTGCGGGACAACTGGACATGTGCGCGTGGTCCAGACTGCTGCTGGACTGTGAGGAGGAGTTTATAGTGGAGTTTTGCCAGCCAGATCCACTAGAGGGCGTGGTGCTCCCAGACTCCATGCTGTTTGAGGGAGAGCAGGCCAGCGGGCAGGACGACGACACCTTCAGGGGGCTGCGCTCCCAACTTTACTACTGTTACTGATGCACACTGTAGACGCGTAGACTCCCATCACTGAGAGGACATTTTCTGTTTCATTTGAAACATGTGTGTAGACTTTTACAGGGCAAGTTGCCAATATTATACATGATTTATTTTACTAACAAAGCAGCACTACTTTAGGCAGACTGTCTTCTCTAATTTACACGTAGCCCAGCATTCAATCATGGTTCCAAGGCAGCTGCAGACTCAGGCAAAGAGGTTTTTGACATGAGCCGATGCATGTTTATTGGTGGCCTCTGTGAATTGATTTTTGGATAGGTTCACATATGTACACTGAAAGAGGTTTTGCTTGATGGAAACAGTCCTCCTCTCCATCCTGGCCATTAGAAGATGCCTTTCTAATGTGCTTCCAGTGTAGGAGATAGGGCACAAAATCCACAGTCCTAATTTTTGCATTTAGCTGAAGCTAAAATGAGGTCTCAGTAGTCCCAGTTAGACAAATTAAGTGGGTGTCCCCTAAGGTTACTGTCTTTGTAGTACAAAATTCCCTGTTTATGTGTTTAGCTGTCCACTTCAGCTCAGCACAGAAACACACAAACACAAAGGGGGGATTTGTTACTAAAAACAAATTTCTGACTAACTTAGACTGCAGAAGCCTCGTATTAGACATTTTTGACTGGACTGTGGCTTTTGTTGCTTGTCTCCTCCACTGAGTACATTAGGAAGGGATTGCTCACCAGCCAGTGTGAACAGGAGGTTTTAACACCATAAACAAAACGGTTTTGGTGTACAAAATGAGCATGGGAGCTGTTTTAGGACAGACATGGAAAAACGTGAACTTATCCTTTAATATTTCCTGAGGAAGAAATCTAAAAACAGCTTCTCAAACTCACATCTCTTCAGTTTGTTAAGTGTCAGTCATAGACTGGCTGTTAGTGCTCTGTCTGCATGGTTACATCACCCCTCAACTGACAGTTTTTGTGTGTGTGGCCATCTTATACATTGCCTTAAACTGTTGTTAATTGGTAGACTCTCCTAGAGATGCATCATAAATCATGTTGGACTTGTGTGTGTACCAAAGCAATATTCGTGTTTATTCTCATCAGGGCTCGTTTTACATTAGGGTGGATGTACTTTTTGGTTGGTTAGTAAGTGGAAATAGATTGCTGCTGTGGCTGAGAGAAAGAGTAATGTCATAGATATTACCAGTAAATGTTTTTGTTCAATATCTAGTTCATACACAGTATTTCAGGGCCTTTGTTTAGCTGATGCTTTAGTGTTCGCTAGCTTGAATCTTCTGAGAGGATTATTTTTCTAAGTTCAGATAATCTGCCTTATTTTTTTTTTTTTGCAACCTTTTTTGACCTGTTTGCCTGTGTTTCATCACGCAGTCTTAACACAGGGCCATTACTGATCACAGGAGTCACATGGGGGAATAGAACATTCAGTCCTGCCTCTATAGACATCTGGTTTGCCAAATTTTACACTAGGCCATGTACAGAAATGTGCAATAACGTTGGATCTGTTTTCATGTGGTAGCCCGAAGCTAACTTGAATAACCTTGTTCAGTCTTTTATATTTTTATTTTAAGCATGTCTGTGACTTATGAGCTGTATTGTGTTGCAGGATATTTATCATTGGTAGTGTAGACAGTAAAGTAAAGCTCAAACTGAGAAAGTGCTATTTGTGTCTTGTTTGTGCTGTGGATGCTGTTGTTGGCAGTGGATGGTGGTGTGCTGCGGGCTCTGGGGAAGTTGTGGGTATTTTCACAACATAATTGCAGCTGACTTGAGCAGCGTTTTTTCAAACTGGGCTTACGGGTCCCCAAAGACATCAGAAATACAGCAATGGAAGAAGTGTTCCATTTTTTTTTTATACTTAAGTAGAAGTAGGAGTAGCACACTGGAAAAAATACTCCATTGCAAGTAAAAAGTTTAAAGATGTACTTTAGGAAAAGTACAGAAGTCTTAAAAGCAAAGTGTGCTTCAGAAGATAACTTGAAATTGGTGCAGAATTGAGTAAGAACTGTGTAAAATAATGTAATCCAATGGGCAGTTTTTCACATAGGTTCAGATTGTCGTAAGTGTCTGACAACATTATGGATAGCATTCTCACAGAGAGAGACCTTTTTATTAAAGAGTAAGCTCCTTTTTGTTTACCCAGAAATGTCACTGGATATCACTACCAGACTCCATTGACAAAAACAGTAATTTTACCGAGCAGAACAATGGAGTTGCTGGAATACTGCAGTATTAGTTTGTTTGTGTTATTGTGTGACTTTCAGTGGTTTAAGAAGTATTCAGATCCGTTACACAAGTAAAAGTACCACACCAAAACACAAACAAGCTAACAGATCGAGGCAGGGGTGTTCCAGCTACTCCCATGTCCTGCTTTGTAAAATTACTGTTTTTGTCAATGGAGTCTGGTAATGATATATAGTGATGTTTCTGGTTAAACAAAAAGGACTTTAATAAAAAACATCTCTGTAGGAGTCCTATCCATGATACTATCAGACACTAATGCTAAACTCAGCACATGCTAAACATACTTTGTTCATAGTTTGGTTTATTTTAATCTTTGCACAATAAAAAAAGGATTATGTAATTATCAGATCTATAATATATGACATTTTAAAGATGGAAAAATAATCAAAAGAACATTTCTATCAGCAGATCTATGGGTGAACCATTTGGGTACAGCATGTTAACAGCATGTTAGAGTCCCTGCACTTTAATTTTTCATTAGGGCAGTAGAGCTTGTCATGGTGGTCAGGGCTCAGGTGACCTTGAGTGGATTAAGATCAAGTGGTTCAAAATACTGCAACACAACAAGTAAGAAAACACTCCTAAAAGAAACTAGGGGACTATATGTCTAAACAATGAGGAGCTGTGTCTTACAGTCAAGATTAAAATAGGACTGGCATTTGAGTGTGCTGGTTTGATGCTGGACCGCTGCCATCTGGAGCACTTACACAGAACTCATTAATTTGTTCTGTCTCTTTCATGAGATTTTGACTTTATTTTAACTCCACACAGCCTACGCTATTGGATATTGTTGCTTTTCTGTTTCCATGACATTAATTTAGTGAACAAGACTGCAAGGAGCTCATAACAAAACAAAAAGGGGAAAAAAGGCAGAGCAGTTAAAGGAGCTCTCCACTTTACAAATTCACATTTTTAGGGTCAGTTTTTCATCCAGATTGTTAAAATGATCCTTATGGGTTTTTCAAAGATTTCCCATTATTTATTTCTCAGAGAAATGGATGCTTATACACACAGGTGACTTGAATGTAATGATAATACATGAGAGAAACAAACTGAGGCTGTGCAGGTGTAATGAAAAGATAGAGTGGGATTATGGGAAATGTAGGATCCAGTATTTTGGATCAATTTCGATGTTTGGTTGTTGAAATGTTAGCTGGCTTTTCTGCTTAAAAAAACATCATTTAAACGACTGATAAGCTATCAAGAAGGCAGAAACAACCCGACACATGAGCCTGAACCAAACGCCTGCTTAAAGCCCCCCTGGCCACCAGAGGGCCCCCAAGAACACTCAAGTGCTTTCTAATATATTAAATTATGTCAATAATAATCAAAGAAAATGTAGCTGTAGATCATTCTGTTCTTGTACTTTGGCACGTTGCAATTTTTAATAAAACTGAAAGCAGTTAAAGCGGTTCATTTAGTTTGTACTCTATGGTACTGAGGCAGTAGGGGGCCCCTCCAAATCAAATTTGCTTAAGGCCCCATAAAGGTTTGGGCCGGCCCTGCAAGGTTTCTTG
The DNA here is from genome assembly GCF_001640805.2 of Lates calcarifer. Lineage (NCBI taxonomy): Eukaryota > Metazoa > Chordata > Actinopteri > Centropomidae > Lates > Lates calcarifer. The sequence continues at coordinate 24,148,485 of NC_066838.1, read as the reverse complement.
GTTCATGAGGAACCAAGAGCATGTGTACTGGGGTTCAGTTTGGGTCTTTGGGTTTGGGCCCAACAACAAATTCTGGGCCCCCTATGTGGTGTACCTAATAAACTGCTCACTGAGTGTTACATACATTGAACCCTGCATGTGCAGAGTGAACAGTTCAACAATCCAGGAAAACCAGCATTAGAAACATCTGGGGGTTCCCTGTCGTCAGTCGAGGTGTCTGGTGGTTTGATGTGCGTCTAAATAAAGCTGCCATGACATGAAAGCTTAAAAAATAACAACAACACACACACAAAGAGATGTATAATGTGAGTGTTTGATCTTCAGAGTGCGGTGTGGCGTTGGCTCCAGCCCACAGAGGAGTGGGAGCCTCTACAGCCTGACTCTGATTGGCTCAGACACGGCTAACTCCATTTTGGAAAACAGCTGTTTGAAGACACAACCTTTTTCTCGTTGTTCGCAGACGGTACCCTGAGAAAACACTCAGGCTTTTTTTTCTTGTTTTTCCAACACAGAGACTCTTTTTCACCACACGTTTATTATCTGTTTATTTCTCTCACACCCAGCCCGCTTCTTTCAGTTCGGCTCAGTTCGGCGTTGCTGCGTTTTTTTGTCCGACTGCCAGGAAACTTAACTGAGGATCCATGGTGTTAAATTTCCATTGTAACAAGTGGATAACAGGAGGCGACCCGACCAAGGTTAGTGGCGGTGCTTTGTACTGACGCTATGTGTGCGCTTTTCTCGTGGATTAACGTGCACGAAAACGCTGATATTTGAAGTGACCGTCCGCAGGGGAGCTGCAGAGTCACGAAGCGAAGGCTTTTCTACATGATTTTAGTGAGGCATTTTTCTCCAGCCAGCACAGCGACCAGCGTTAGACAATACATCTTTCTTCGTCCGCTGAATCTGTCAAATGAACGTCCTCCTTTTCCCCCCCTCCTCGCTGCAGGTTTATGTGGAATTGCAGTGTGAATGTTAATAATATGCACATTTTTTCCCACCTCGACTGTATGATGCATTCAAGTGTATCCATTATGCTAGTCGCCTGTGTGTGTGTGTGTGTATTGTGTGTACAGTGTAGAGGACTGGCATGCACGTCCTTCCCACACATTAGCTGCTGCATTCAGTGTAGCTAATGACAGCCTGGATAGCTTTTGAAAGCCCTCATCTCCTCTCTCATCAACTGTGCTTTTTTGCTCTGTCAGTGCACCCAGCCAGCCACCCCTCCTCCCTCCCCTCCCCTCCTTCACCCCCCCCCCCGCTTTAAACACAAATCAACTTCATCTTCTATTTCCTAACTCAATAAGGTTAACAAAGCAGTGGTGACAGCAGCTTTTCATGCAATAACCTGGCTGCTGAGTGAAGAAGGAAGCATGTCAGTCCAGTTTTTTTTTTTCTCCTCACGACATTTCTGGATGGAGATGGTGCTCAGAGATTCAGCAGCAGCAGCAGGCTGGTGGGGAGCAGCAGCAGCAGCAGGGGGACCCCCCACTTTGCATGAGTGTTGCTGGGCAAGCGCCAGTCACTGGGCATGGGCACTGGTGAAAATAAATACTGGCTTCTTGCCTGCCTGTGGTGGTTTGCTTCACTGTCGACTGGGCTGACTGTAACCAAAACAGTGTTCTGCTTGAGCTCCGTGCACAGTAACCACGTAGACATTCTGATTTAAATTATAACCAGCAGTGGTTTTTTTTCCAGACCGGTGTCGGCTAACAGAGCTGGATCGTGGCACGTCTTGACAGGGACGAGCTTAACGAACTGTGTTTAAAAACAGGGTGGAACTGTGATTTGTAATGATTTGGCATTTCATGGCTTAGGGAAACCGTTGCACGTCAGTGGTGACACTTTAGATTAATTTTTTTGGGGAAAGAAAAGCAGGCGACTACGTAATTCTAGGTCCATGGGAAAAAATGTAACCTAAAGGAATGAAGTGAGGGTAGTTTGCACGGCTGCAACCGATGACTACTCTTATTTTATTTGTAGATTATTTTCTTGATTGATTGGTGAATTGTTTGGTGTGTAAAATTGTGAAAACTGTGCATCACAATTTCTTCAAAGCCAAGGTGACGATGTGAAACAGCTCTCCAAAACCTGCAGGTTGCTGTCACACGAGACAAAGACGAGCAGGAAATCCTCCTAATCCCTGCAGTGATTATCAGAATAATTGCAGATTATTTCGACCAATCATTTCAGCTCCAGTAATATGATAAACAGCAAAAACAAATGCACATCATGTTTGCATAATTTGCCAAGAGCTTCAGCTGAAGGTGAATCTCTCTGGTCATACATTATATAGCAGCAAAATTTTGACATTAAGGAGCTTAGAGTTTTTTTTCTATTAGTGGAAAAATCACGTCGTAACGGGATTAAGCCACTTGATGAATTTAAGATTAGATTTGGTTCAGTCCGTACAGACTGATGTCAGATATGGCCGTCTTTGGAGTGGCCTCATCTCCTCTCGTTGTACCAGCAAACCAAACATGGTCTGTTATCCTTCAACATGGCCAAGGGGGGATGGAGAAGAGCCAGAACAGAGAGCGCAGTGATGCTAGAAAACCCCTGCTACTGGAGAGAGAGAGACAAACACATGCCCTGCTGACCTTTGACAGAGCCCTGCAGCACCTTCCCTCCCGCGTTTCAATCATATTTCCTGACTCTAAGTGAGGCGCGCAGAAGATAAATACAGAACCACTTACCATTAAGAACACATGTGCTCATGCTCTGGCTGCTACGAAGGCCCGTCCTCGCCTCGCTCGGAGCGGCCTTTTGTGCGTCTACGCATCTTCTAATCTGTGACACCGGTTGTTCGGAAAGCAGCTAGATCATGAGTAATCAGGTCATGCAAGTACAGTTATGATTATCTGCAGTGCTGCATGACCAACACTCTTACTAACGCCGATCTCCTCCTCCAACTCCTTCAGCAAATGGAAGTCATATCTGCTCCTGCTGAGGGCTGCCAACAATAACATGATTACTCTGAGAACATTTGGACCCCTATATCCCTGCGCTGAGAGCCTGTGTTAAGTATACACCATGGGGGTGGGACGGTTACTGTGTGGTTGTTCCTGTCAGTTGTTTTTCCGCAAGCAGTCATCAGGTTTTTCCTTTCTTTCCCCTGCCAAACTGCTCTCTCTGTATTCCACTGAAAGTCCAGCTGAAGGTTAAATAAAATGAGATAATCCTTTATTCTTCCCATAACAGGGAAATTTAAACTGAGCTTCTCTTGATATGTTATGGTACAAATAGATTCTTTCATTCCTGGCTGGAGAACACAGAGAATGTTGTCCTTTAATGGGAATCTGAATCAGCTGGATTCAGTGCTTTTCTGCAATAAGGACAGGTCATTACATGCTTTGGATAAAAATAGCAATCTATTCTCAGAATTAGTTCAAGTGCCTTCTAGATGTCGTTGAGATTATGTCCACAATCAGTCGCCCGCCCAGAGACCTTCCCATACTGGGATCAGAAAACAGTCTGCGTCCATAAACAGTGAAGCAGGAGGGGGTTTGATACTATGTGAACACAATGCTCTGGGTCTATTTTTGTATGCTTTCCCTCTGTGTAATCATGGGTTTAATGTGTACATATTTTGTGGACAGGGATTTGTCGGTTCAACTGCGTTGACCTCCAACCACATTCTTTGCCCTGTGCGCTGAGGACTTAAGCTCCTCTGTTTTTAGCTCTCTCTGACTTCCCCATGAGGAGAAAATGAGTGCCATCACCCCGGCCTTCAGCATCTCGTGTGACAGACCGAAAAGGCTTTCTGCTACACTTTGATATTGCAGACCTCTGTGAGAGATTCTGGTTATACGGGTGAGATGATTATTTAACCTGTCATTTTTTCTTATATAGTCAAAGCTACATTTTCCCTTTTTTTTAGACAGTGAATTCAGTTTATCTGTGTGCATCATTTCTGGGGTCGGATGTTTAAATGAGGCTTTTTCCACACAGAAATTGGTATTCAGAAAAGAAGAATGCTTGAGATGAGCATGCACATGGTTCATTTAAAAATCAATATATTTGCCTGTTGTTAGTGCTCTTTTCATGTTGCCCCTGATTGTGAAGCAGCTTGTAAAGTCCTGCTTTGATAGTGGCACCATAAACTAAATCACTGATTAAATTTCTATAATAATACATTAAATAAAATAATGATACAGGTGTTATAAATAGCCACAGCTGTGGGTAATAGTCCTGTCTTATGACAGCTGCTCTGGCATTGTTGGAGAACCTGGCCAATGTGGAAAAACTGCTTTTCTACTGTTCCTTTGATCGTAACAGAGGATTAAAATGCAAACAGGTGATTCAGCGTTTGGAGCTGTGTTTCTAGCCACCTGATAAATGTTGTGTACAATATTCACTCTCTTTTTGCTGTTTTTGGTCTCTACCATCTCCTGAGGGAAATAACTGGCTGCTAAATGCTTCACCAGCTAGTCGCTAACTGTGCCTGTCTGCAGTTTGGTGCTGAGCAGACAGTGTACAGTCGGTTTTTAGAGTTTTTTTCTGGTAAAAACAGCCGCCTGCTGCTGCTGGAACCGATTCTCTGAGAGCTGAAAACCCTTTTCACATTACAGATTGTTTTCACATTGTCATTTGATACATTATTGCAAAAATAGTTTTTAATTATAGCAAAGTTAAAGCAGTTTAAAGATCATGATTGTTCTTTACGCAGCGGTTTCAATCTTGGTCAAGTAGTCGAGCATGAAAGCTGAAAGCGTGGCAGAAGGTTTCTGACCAGTGGAAGAGGAGGAGGCTGATGCTCCAACAAGCGCAAAGAAGCAGGGTCGGCAGGGTCGTGTGTAAGCAGTGTTGTTAACCATATGTGGGCAAAAATAGGAGTGTAGGGGGACACACTGACAGACAGCAGAGAAGACAGTTATTCTGCAGGAACAGTCTGAGAAGTTTCTGTTCTCGGCTGTGAAACTGGGTCACCATCGAAATATACTGTAACTATTGTGGATACAAACTGACCGCAGCCTCTGTTCTCAGCAAGGAATCAAACTACTAACTTATTACGCCCACAGGGAGTGAGCGTGCCATACCCAAAAGATAGATTTTGGGTGGAGTATCACTTAAATGTTTGATTGATTTTATTCCAACTGAGAATTGGCTCAGGAAATGGTATTACTGACCCAGACAATTTAAATGACTTGTTCCAAAGTCTCGTTAAAGGCTGGGATGGGCTGCAGCTGGCTGCAAACCTGCACACAGTAACCGGCTATGGAAAATGGATGGATAGTAAACATCCATCAGTCAATTTTTTATTGTTAACAGATTTCTAAGATCCAAATCTATTTCCTCATGTCTTCCCTCTTCCTGATAAATTACATTATTTGTTGAGGTTGCTTTTCAAAGTGAAAACACATCTGTTTTTCAGCATTAAACCAGTTGATTTAATGTAGCAAAGGCGAGTTACACCCTGTTACTTCAGCTGGATTCGGTCCATAGCATCGACATAAATTTCACAGGCAGGGTTGAGGTGTTGAATACACACTGTTTTTAATGTATCTGGCGAGAGAATTTTTAATCAAGCCTTATTATGTAGATGGATTCTCATCCATGTGAATTGGTTTGGAAGTAAAATAGACGTGTCCTTTTTTTGGCCCAGCAGGTCAGTGAAAGATGATTTGATGAGAATCCCCCATCATGGGAAAAAAAAAGAAAAAGAAAATGAGCGTTCATTGTTTTAGATGGAGTGGTTCATTTTAAATTCCATGTGATGTGAGTGAAGTGCTGAAATCAATGAACTTTAAAAATGATGAGACAGAAAAGATGCTCAAGGGTAAGTGGAACAACGTGACCTTCAGTGTTTGACAGGGAATCAGAGGCTTGTGATCTGCTTGATGCTTTGATTTGATCCGCTGAGGGAATTGTCGGGCTCAGTTTCCTTTAAAATATTTTATTGTTTAACTGGAAAGTGTTTTCATCTAAATCCCAGAGGAGGGGAAACGATGAGCTGTGTTGACAGAAGGCCGCTCACAGGAACTAGACAGCAAATTATTTAATGTCATGAAATTCACTTGACAGCGATGAATTAAAAGTACGTCTCATTTCTGATGCTGTTGTTAGAGGAAAACCTAATTCATCAAATGTGCTAATTACTCTTAAAAAGACAAATAGCTGATTGTAGTTCAGTGGCCTGTCAGTGGGTATTACATGATGACTGAATGGGATCCAACAGAAAGCTTTACTCAGGCTTTTTAAGGCAGGGCTGCAAGTTTTGTAGCTTTTCTAATTAAAGTTTAGAAAAAAAAGTGAGTATAAATATGCTCTCATTAATCATCTCATGACCCCGTCAGATTCATCTTGTGACCCTTTGGAGGTGCCTGACCCAAAGGTTGGGAACCCCTGGATTTAACTAGCTCACTGCATATAAAGGAGTTACTCCACCTTGACCAGCTATAGCAGTAAAATCAGTATTAATGATAAAATAATAAAGATTATTTGAAGAATCCACGAGCTAATCAACAGAAAATGAATTGGCAACTGTGTAATAATTTTTTAAGCAACGTTGCCAAATATTTGTTGCTTCCAGCCTCTCAATAGTGTGAATTTGCTGCTTTTCTCTGTTGTATCATTGTAAACCAAATATCTGTGGATTTTTGAAGATGTTATATTTTGCTGAATGGGAAATTCTAATGGGAATTTTTCACTATTTTCTGACATTTTACAGTCAAAACAAATAGTGGAGAAAAAATCCGGCAGATTAATCAACAAATGAAAATAATTAGTTGCCATCCCATAATAATTAGAATAGAAGATGGAGATGGGCATTTTTCTGCAGAGCAAATACTTTTACTTTGATTCTTGAAGTGTGTGTAGCTGATAATACTTCTGTACCTTTTCCTGCATAGGATTTTGAATGAAGAACTTTTACTAGTAATGGAGTACTTTACATTATAGTAATGGTACTTTTAGCTGAGTAATGAGCCTGAGTACATCTTCCACCACTGCTCACTGCGTTGGTATCACAGGTAGTCTTGGTGGCCTGCAGGTTAGAAAAGCTCAGGGTGTTCGTCCTGTATACCAGCATGAACGATGGTTTCGTTATCTAGGTCTTGAGAAAAGTGCAACGATTGCCTCTTCTGGGTTTGTGTGTGTGTGTGTGTGTGTGTTTTGCTCGTGGGGAGGGATCGGTGTGTGCCGTTTTATCCCCGTCGACTCAGCAAATCAAATCACATGACGCCCACATCCTCCTAAACTTGTGGAAGAAAAGTGTGGTGATAACTGCTGAGTGGAATCACTTTGCAAACCTCCGGCGCACCGAGGCCATCAGCACAGGTGAGACGAGCCGCTCGTTGTCTTCAGGACTATTTGGAAATGCAGCGTAAAGAGCAGTTGCAGTTAGTGTAATCAAGTTTCCCAAGCTCTGGAGGTGAGGAGTGTTTTGGCTGAATGCAGTTTCTGGTGTGTGTTATTTTTTTAGAGAGAGGATGAAGGAGTTGTGGGTGAAATGCCTCTAACAGGTGGTGCAGAGAGACGTAGCCCGCAACCAAATCACATATTCTGTTACAAATTGGCTAAATGGTTGTGTGGTGCAGTGTAACCGAGGAGGATGTATCGTGTTTCTCAAGTTCTGAGAAAAGTAATGAAAACACTGGAGCCTGCGAGCGATATTTCCTTATATAGCAAATACAATAAACATACATGCATTCCTTCTCTGCAGCTCTCATCCTCCCTCTTTCTCCTCTTGTCATCCTCATGCTATTTCTCTGCTTTCCATCCTTTCCTCATCAGCCTTCCCTCATCTTTTTCCATTCCTCCTTCACCCTCTCATCTCCTATCCCCTCATCTGTTACTCCCGTCTTCACTTTATCATCATCATCGTCGTTGTCGTCGTCGTGAGCCCATGGGTCTTGCTCAGCCTCCAGTGTGTGTGTGTGTGTGTGTGTGTGTGTGTGTGTGTGTGCAGAGAGCCTGGGAAAAGATAGGGCATAAACAACGCAGGCAAACAAACCACCTGCTTCCTGCTGAGGTCTCGTGTTGTTAAATGTGTGGACAGAAATAGAACCGGGCAACCTTGCAGTAGAATTAGAATAGATAGAACGGACAGTGGGAGGAAAATCACCAACCAGCGCAGCAGTTATCCTCACTGTGTACCTCTGTGTTGTAGACTGAGAAACCAAGCTCGAAGACACCTGAGAGCTTGTTGACATGTGGAGACTAGAAGTAATTAAAACTAAAACAGTCAATTAATCAATTAGTCCATTAAGAGAAAATTAATCTTCAACTATTTTACAATCGATTCAGCGTTAAAGTCGTCGTTTAAGTTCTCATTTGTGAGGATTGCAGCTTTTTTTTGTCTTGTGTGATTGTTACCTGAACATCTGGACGGCCATTTTTAAAATACATTTTTCATGTAATTTGAATCCTCAATCCTCACAATGAGTGTGATTGTGTAATACAGCTATATCAATACTTTGATTACCGATAAATCAAAGCAGCACATTTTCACATTTTAGAAGCTGGAACCACAGAATCTGTGGCATTTTTGCCTGATTAAGCTGTGATGATTGATTATTGAAAGTGCAGTTAATTTTCTGTTAATTAACTAAATTGATCTACATCTAATATTTCATCTGAAATATGAATATTAGCTGGTTTTCTTTGTCGTCTGTATAAACTGTCTTATATGTTTGGGTTTTCGGTTGTTGGTTGAACAGAACATTTGAAGGCGTCACCTTGGGCTTTAGGAAACAGTGATGGATATTTTTCTCCACACTTTCTGACATAGATCTCATAATTCATGGTTTAATCGAGAAAATCATCATCAAATTAATTGGTTTAATGAAAATAATTCTCAGGTGCAGCTCTCATCTCATGTGCCTCAGATTTCTTGACCAACGAAATGAAGAGGAGATTAACAGAGATCAAATCTTCACATTTGAGAAGCATGAAAGATGATTTAAAAATTAGGGTTGCAGCTAATGATTATTGTCATTATCTGCTGATTATTGTATTGATTAATCAACTAGTTTTTCTGTCCATAAAACATGAGAAAATGCTTGTTAATAATATTCAGGGTGACATCTTCGAATGTCTTGTTTTGTTCAGCCAACAGTCTAAAACTTTTCATCGATTGTCAAAATAGCTGCAAATTATTTTTCTGTTGATCAACTTTTAAATTAATTGACTAAATGTTGCAGTTGTTGTTTTCTAAATAAATCAAAAAATTAATAATTGTGTCTATAAAATATCAGAATAGTGATATTGCCCATCAGTATTCTGCTCAGAGCTCAAGGTGACGTCTTGTTTTGTCCAACCAACAGGTAAAAAACCCAAAAGACGTTTAATCAGTAAATCAGCAAACTCAGAGCTAAAGATGTTTTTTTTAGCAATGGTTGCTAATTAATTATTTTTATCAGCTAATCCTTTAAGCTCTTATTAAATTGAATAAAAGCACAATATTAAAATGCTGACAGTTCAAAGTAAACTGTATAGAATACCCATTAAAGAGCAGACATAAAAGAAATACAACTTTCATAACATTTCAGAGAAACTGTGTTCTCTGTGTCCTTTCAGCTGCCTCAGTACCTTTCCAGACACAGCAGAGTCACCCACATCTAAATATTTTCAACACGGATGTAGCACCTTAAGAGTTACAGCCACGCCATGTTCTTAACCTACTGTATCCCCTTCAGCTGCTTTACACAGTCATAAATTAGTTTGGCTTTTTAAGTAAGCAGGGAAAAACTGTTTGGAGATGTTTATCTGCAGGAACATTCATCTTTTACTTGTTTTTATTGGGAGGGATACGGGACGTTACAGACAAGAGCTGTCATTATAAAATCTGTTTTCTCCCGACACATTTGTTTTTGTAACAACACTGCCTGTGAAGAGTCTCAAGAATGATGAGACTCTAAATGAACAGTTGCTGCGCCATTCGGAAATGGAGATGTGATTTTTTTTGGGGGGGACAGAGGGGGTTGTAATCACAGTCTCATTTTGGAGTCCAGTAGAGGCACCTGCTCCTGACTCAGCTGTGAATCATGGGTGGTTGATGATTCTCAGTCACACCCATCCTGTTCACACACACGTACAACACACACAAACAAACACAAACCAGGGGATTCCCTGTAGCCCGAGGCAGGGCATGCTGCTGCAGAAGACTCGGTCTCATATGTCTGGCCGTCTGGCAGCTCGTCTCCGCTGCCTCTAAAACAGCGATCGGTCTCGACTTCTTTGCAGTTTTTGGGTCACAGGGACACAAAGGACACAGTGTTACCTTCGGTAATGTAACCTTTACTTACCTGCGAACATGGAGAACAATCCCACATCATGTATCTGATACTTAACTGTATCCTGTGGAGGCGTAGCAGTGTGATGGTGCACTGGCTCTCTTTGCTTAAGCACTGGTACTGATTGAACCAGCTGTTGCTAAGTGAGCTATGCTAACAAAGGGGAGCAAGGTTGCCTGTCTCTTCAGTGTTATTAACAATCCTGCCATCTGTTTGCACGATGAGGCGACTTAGTAGATTAACAAAATCAATTTAAGTGTGTGGGTCTGGTGTCCTGGTGGTTTGGGTTTCTAGTTTGTGCAGAGTCGGTGTCACTCAGAGGAGATCTGTCTCATTTAATTACACACATTCAGAAAAAGCATGTTATATAAATGTTTTCTGTTAACATTACTTCTCAGCTGTAATAATCAGTGTGGTTTGTGTTTGGTGAAATAACTAGAAGTCCTGAATTACTCTCTGTGCAGCAGCAGGTCATGAGGACATGATGTGGCCTTTTGGTGTGAAATCACTTGTTGATGTCATCTAATATATTTTAACTGAATAGTTTGGAAATTTGGGAAGTACTCTTATTCACCATCTCATGTCAGTTCCATGTGAAACCACAGCCAGGAGACAGTCAACTTCCTCGAGTGTGGTCGTCGCTGTGAGGCGTTCAGGCGCCTGGTGGTGATTTCCAGAGAGTCACTGCACCCGACCAAGAATGAATCCAGTGTAATGTCCAGTAACCGAGCTCAGCCTCAGCCAGACAGCTCTGACGCTGGCTAGTTAAAGGGGGAACTCCGATTTTGCACATTAAAAATCTGTTTACAAGTCTTGAGAAGTACTACTGCGTATATGAATTGTATGAAGCCTTTTTGTGGCTCCAGAGGGAGCTGAGTCAGCTGAGTCAGCCGAGTAAGCGTTGGACGGGGCTAAAGACCACAAGTTTGAAAATGAAAAAATCCGGGGGTGTGGAGTTGGAAAGAAAAGAGCTTACTAAACCTCAGTAGCCTGCTCCTCATCTCTGCTTGAGGCTAGAGGCTCAAAGCTACATTAGCTGCTATTAGCATAACCGTCTGCAGAGTTGCATTGTGGCTTTAAGTAGGTGCCAGGTTTTGACGAAGAAGAACAATTTGCGGGGGGAAAAAATGACAACATCTCTGGTTCTGCTGCATTTTCTTTGGGTGTGTCTATTGTAAGTCTGTCAGTGTTAGAAGAGAGCGGTGCCTCTTCTAAGTAACCCTTTGACTTTGCATTGTGTTGCGATGGGTGGAGGAATGATGGAGAGGAGAACTGAACATATTTCTGTGCTGCCATTTATGTTCAGATATGAACAGAATAGACGCTCAGTGGCCATTTTATTACATCAACTGCATTGGATTTTAAAGGTGTACCTAATAAAGCGGCTGCTGCTGCTGAGGTATTAAAACAGGTATGTAGAAGCTGCACAGTGAATGTCTCATCTACTCATGTAGGACAGGAATTATTTTCCAACACGATAAATCATTTCCAAGTAATCTTTATGAAGCAGGGAAATGTCCTTCACTTTGATATTCAGCTTTCAAAATGAGTAGTAAAATTAGTTTGCACCGCAGGCTATATTCTCTACTGGTTCCCTTCATTTCTTATTAGCCTTTCAGTTTATATGTGGAGCACAGTTTCATCTCCTCCCTGCTACACCCAGAGGTCCCATCCTCTGTATTACTGCTCGCTATCTGTATGTCTCCTCCAGGCCTCATCATACACAGCACAACATACCACTGAATACATATGTGCACATCACAGCTACATGAAGCAGTAAAAGCCTGAAATCCCTCTCACTTCGATACTGACACCCAAGAGTTGGATGTACCATCGTTTAATCCACCTAAACATCAATAAATGTGGATTTTTTACCTTTCAAGTTTAGTGGAGAGTTTGCCTCAGCCAGCTCGTAAAAACAAGCTTTTTTTTTTTTTTTTAAATTATTCAAAGCACTGTTTGATGATGAAATTGAGTGAGAAACTAGAATAATATTTTTCTCCACCTGAGAATTGTCTTTAAATGGTAGTCCTAAAATCTTTCATCCAGTGTCTGCAGTATGTGCAGTTTGAACAGTAGTAACAGTAAAACAGCTATTAACTAAATCTAAGGTGTGACCACGCTTTTCGCCAGACCTGTTGTAGTTGTTCTGCACTGATCCCCGCTCAGCAGCAGCAGCAGCCCCACCTGCTGCATTGATCTTGGTAACTCGGAGAACAAAGTCAGGAAGACCTTCTGTACAGAGACGCTTAACCACACAGGTTGTCTGTAAAGTTTAGAATTGATTTTTCTGACCACCGGGCTCATGTTGCTGCACTGCATCTCTGACCTTCTAATCCTCCTTCAGCCAGTGGTAGCCTGAAGTTTCTCAGGCAGGGAGCAGATAGTTGATCCTCACTCTTGGTGATGAGGTGTTTTTTAAAACCATCAGCCCTGTGGAAAACTTAACTCTTCATTTTTATAAACATGCTTTTTGCCTTTTTCGTGTTTAGACTCATTTCCATCTTTCCCATCCTCTGCTGTTGGTATCGTTTTAATACTGAGCGCACAAGGTGCAATCAAAAAAACTCACGTCTGTAACAAGCAGATTTAAATTTGGCTTCTGTCTCCTTCAAAGTAGTCACCTTCTGCAGCAGTACGCCGCTCGCAGTGCTCCTGCCATGCTTTGAAAGCTCTCTGGAAGTCCTGTTCTGTGAGCACATCTAGCACCTTCTGCAACTTGCACTGGATCTCCTCCACTGTGTCAAAAGAGCAACCCTTCAGCTTGAATTTTATTTTGGGGATGTTGAAGGGAGCCAGATCTGATGAGTGGGTGGGTGGGGAGTGACTGTTGTGTTGATGTGGCCAAAAAACTCTCCTCCTTTGGTTCTGGAGACTGCAGGCTTTTCTGGGTTGGTTCTGCTCCATGGTGAAATTGCAAATGTGCACCAGCAAGTGGTCACAAAAATGCACATAGTGAAGGTCCGAACTGATTGCATGAATATGGAGTCCTGAAAGTTATAGCTGCTGCACTCCATTCGTTCACAAGATTTCATCGTACCGTGTAGCTACAGTAGAGCTGAAACAAACAGTAGATTAATTGATTGGTTCACTGGGAGAAAATGAATCTGCAACAATTTTAATAATAGTCAGTTTATTTAGCAAAAATCCAAAACAATTCTAGATCCAGCTTCTCAGATGTTAATATTTCCTGGTGATAGTAAAGTGAATATTTTTGGGGTTTGGGCTGTTGGTCTGACAAAAGAAGACATTTCATTGCTTCACCATGAGCTCAGGGTGAACTTGTGATGGGATTTTTTTTTCTATCAGCTGACATTCAATAATAGACAAACAATGTAATCTGCAGATTAATCTGTAACTAGAATGACACTGGGTAGAGGGCATACCGCCAAAGAACTCTACTCTTGTCTGCCTACTTCTTATAATAGAAAAATGAAAGGGAAAAAGGAAGTGGTTTGATGACATGAATGATTTATTTGTCATGTCTGCCTCTTGTACTGGATCTGCACCAAAATGTAATGGGTTCGTCCCTGGCCCATGTCCCATTCCTACACCAAGTTTGGTGCAAATCGGTTCAGTACTTTTTGTCAATAAATAAACCAACAAACAGACATAAAACAGTAATGCAAGAAGGTGTCTTTCTGTCTTTTATCAATCAAAAATGCTGTAGTTCGTTGTTTTAGGTCACTGTAATTGTTTTGGACCATGGAAGATGTCACCTTGGGCTTTGCAAAATTGCGTGTCCCTCTTTTCTGACACTTCACAGGCAAAACAACGAGTAAACGAATCAAGAAGAAGTGAACATCAGAGACTGGGTATCATTTTTCTTAATGGTAGTTACGTCTTTTTTTGGAGCACAGTCATTCATATGTATGTTTTGCTTTTCATGAGTGACAAATGCTGGAAATTGATCTCTGAAGTGCTCTGAGTTGTGAAGTGGGGAACCACGACTCTAGCCGCTCCTCTGCACGCCTGCCGAGATAGTCCGTCCAAGCTGGATTGATTTTTGATTTGGCCGCAGCTTTCTGAAGTAGCAGCCTTGCCCGCGCCTTTTGTTTTATTCATTAGTTCACTCAAGACTTTTCCACAGTAGCTGATGCTAATAGCCTTGGTCAGGCTTCTTATCTCCTGCTCCTCGGCTGATTCATAATGCCTTCAGGCGTAGGAGCTCAGTACGCTCATTTAGGATGGCAATTATGCGAGAGTGGCAGTGATCATTCTCAGTATCTCCGCTCAGTGAAAAGAAGATAGAAAATTGCATTGAGTATCCAGTGTTATCAGTGATAATTCTGCATGTCTGACAGAGAAGATGGAGACTTCTACTGGGGCTTAATGGTAAGCCGGAGACTTTAAAGTGCCAGCGAGAGAGAGGTGGTAAAAAGTTCTTGTGAGTAGTGGAGATTTGTGTCTGCTCATCTCCGCAGCAGGGAAGGTTTTCAGTGTCAGTGCAAATGGCTGACTACTGAGGAGCAAAAGCTAGGTGTCTGGCACGTTGCAATACTCACTTCACCAGGGGAAATTAGGCCCTCACACCCTGCCTGGGGTCCCATAAGAGGAGGAAGGATACGGGGGCAAATATATACACCAGAGTTGAATGGACAGGGCTTTTATTTATTTATGAGAGGGAGACCGGAGAGGAACAACAATGCTATTCCCGATGAGGAAATACAGCTCCCTTGTGTTTGAAGTGGGCTCGTTGTCAACCAAGCAGCTGCTGACATCATGTGAACAGACAGTGCCCAGACCACATTTGACGGGGGCTGAGAGGCAGCGAGCAGGAGGGCAAAGAGCTGAGGCACACTACTGTTATGGTGCTCTCAGTGTGTAACACTGAGCACTGCAGGGTGAATGGACTTGGATGAATTTGTCTGAAGTAGTTTGGTTCTGCTCGCAGGCGTCCAGCAGCACAAGAAACATCTCTGATTACTTTGGTAAGAAACACAGTCTGTTGTTAACTTTTGCTTTGTCTGTGTTTTTCATTTGGATGCATCAGTTGACCACAAGAGCCGTAATAGCTGAGAGCTTTTGAGCCTCCATTTTGTACTGCAAGAAAAAAATCAGTTGATCGAACAAAAGAAAATGAATCAGCAGCTATTTTACAAAGACTTATTTTAAGTAAAGATAGCAAACATACTCAAACTAGCAGCTGATGATCATTTTTGTGTTTTCTGTTAATATGCTAATTATTTCCTTGATTAATCAGTTTATCTTTTCGTCTATAGTCAGATAGTGTTTTAAGATGTCTTGTTTTGTCTGTCCAACAGCCTAAAACCCAAAAATATTCTGTTTACTATCTCATATAAGACAAGCAAAAGCGTTAAGCATTTTGCTTTAAAAATGACAATTATGTGATGATCAAAAAAGTCCCCAATTAATATTCAGCTGATCGTCTAATCACTGCAGCTCCGTATTGTTCACTCATTCTCGCTTTTTTTTTTTTTGTCAGCTAGATCACATCCAGCTTAAAGGCTGAGTGAGTATTGAGTAAGGTCAGTGGAAAAGTTGAGTTGCTATGAGAGGCAGATGAAACTCATTCACGTGGAGGCTTTTTGCTTTGTCAATAAATGCAGCAAAATTAGTTGACAGACTTGAAATTGGTTGTGTAGACGATGCTAATGGATGTCGAAATCAGCAAAGAAGCTGGTCTTTGTGTGGGTTATTGCAGATAATGTGAGTTTATTACACACAAATCAGGCTTAAAAGGCTCCAGCGGGATAGCAGTGAGCCTGCCTCTCTAATGGGCCAGTGTAAGTGGCTATGCTGACTCATATTCCCTCAGTGATCTCAAAGGCTTTTGTTCCTAATATCTCCAAGCCAAAACCTTTCCTGTTACATGTCACTTGCCCGCTGTGGTCATTGTTTAGGTCAGACTTCTGCATACATATGTACTGCTGTTGTGCTCTTTAGTTTAGCCTTTACTTTCATTCACAATGAGGCTGTAGTGCTTTTTGTGTAGATATGATAATGCAGCTCCTTTCTTTCACAATGGAGGAATTACCAGAATTTGAATTAGGATGTTTTCCTGAAATAACTTTGCGGAGAGAAATCCCCACACTGGAAACGATCCACACTTACAGTGCAGAGCAGGAAGGAGACGGAGGGCGGGGGGAGAGAGGCTAAGCTGAGTTCAGCTCATGAGCTGAGCTGCAGTGATTTCCCTTTGAGGATTGAGTTGTTATTGTCTTGAGTGAAAATACACACCTGTGACATTTGTCTTGTGGTAGTGTTTCCAGCTGCAGCTGTGTCGAGTTTCCCACTGTATACACAGCCTGGCCTTTCACATAAAGACTCTTTTTTATTTAACTAGGACATGCACTTTACAAGCGCTATAAGTCATAATTTCTGGAGCGAGGTCATGAGATACTTTTGAGATTTCTGTGAAAAAGCTATGAATGATACAAGGCTGCCATCATATCAGTGTAACACCCCAAAAATATTGTCTTTAACAGGACAAATGCCATTTACCAAGACTCTTTTGTGACGCTGGTCTGGATGGAGCTCGAGCTGAAAGGTTTGATCTATTGGTAAAGTTACAGAAAGTTTGATAATTGTTTTTATTAATTTAAGTAATTTATCAAACAAAAATGCCAAACACATTCAGAAATATGTGACATTTCTCTTTATTTTCTGACACATTAAAAAAAAAAGATTGATAGACTAATAGAAAATCTAATATAATTGTTAGTTGCTGCCCAAGATAGTGAATGACTATGCTGTTATTCCACTTACTGAACAAGAGCTGTGATTAGCTCAGCCATGCAGAAGGTCATCGGTGTCTCTTCCAGATCATCTGCTTCCAAGTCACTTTACATGTTCATTTGCATTATACAAATCACAGCAGGTGAACAACAAAAACCTACGCTGCTTCAGTCAGCCAGCCAGCGCCACAAAAACAAGCTCATCACCACAGTGAGCTTTGGGGATATCTGGGATAAAGTGATTTTAAAATACGATGCCATTAAACTGCTTCTACTGCAGCTGAGACCAGGCAGCCAGGCAGAGAAGAGTGTAAACACGTGCTGAAGAGCAGAGGGGGAGAACATCATCATCACCACCATCATCACCATCATCGTCCCTCCATGGAAACCTGTTAATGATCTCATGGTAGGATTTGATCCACATGCACAGGCAAGCCGACTAATTAAACAAACAAATGGCAATTAGATGGGGCTCCCATAAGCCGCATAACAACTGGGGCAATGGAGTAGAAAAAGGCAAACATAACACAGCACACAGACGTAGTCATTGCTGCACTAGAGACACAGTTGGTCCTAGTTGTTTGTGTTTTTATAGTCAAAAATCTTCCAGTGAAATCTTTGATAAGAGCTGATCGTCTAACAGGAGCAGCAAGTTAAAGCATAGTTTGATATTTTGGGAAATGCACTTATTTGCTGCTTTTTGAAGAGTTAGAGGAGAAGGTCGATACCACTCTCGTGTTTATTCTGTTACGGTAAAGATGAAGCGCTAAACTCACAGTATAGTGAGAAATCCAGGGCAAAGAGCTGTGAAGCTAGTGTTTGAGATTCAGCTAATAATTATTTTTTTGTGTCAGTTTATCATTTTGTCTGAAAAAGAATAAAGAAAATGCCCAA
This sequence comes from Lates calcarifer, assembly GCF_001640805.2. Classification (NCBI taxonomy): domain Eukaryota; kingdom Metazoa; phylum Chordata; class Actinopteri; family Centropomidae; genus Lates; species Lates calcarifer. The sequence continues at coordinate 24,130,661 of NC_066838.1, read as the reverse complement.
CACATTTTCCTGCACACTGAGAAACTTGAGCCAGATAATTATTGACATTTTAACTTTAATACTTATGAAAATAGTCACTGATGATATTTCTGTCTATGTGCTAATCAGCCAGCAGTTATCAGTAAGTTTGTGGTGCAATAATATCTTGTTTATCTTGGTCTATGTAGAGCACAGAAACAGATCTGACCTGCAGTCAGATTTATAGGAAATAATCAGTGTTAAGTCAGAGAAAGCAGTGTTACATATTTTCCTCAGCTGGTTCAGTCCTCCTCAGTTGTATGACCTCAATGTTGTGGCAGAGGTAGAAGGTGTAATTATGAACCTGTGAGACGCTGGCCTCCCACGGTGATTCGGCTCACTAATGACTGCACAGGCCGGCTGTATAGATGACAATCAGAGGATCACACCACCATCTGCAGTCGGGAATACAGAGTGGCTCTTGTGTTTGGTGGGAGCACTCAGGGAAATGCCATCAGCCCAGAACTCAGTGACATTTCCTGCGGAGCAGCTCTTACCTACAGGGGCTTAAAGATTGCCCTTCACCGCAGATTTCACATCCCCCCCCCCCCGCAACTGGCGTCGCCTACGCCTGCGGGGCTCATGACCTCTCAGGGACACATACTGTGCATAAGAGAAAGAAAACAATTGTGGGACCTTTTGAATGATACTAAAAGAATGTGAGTGAAAGCGTTTGGGAACAGACTGGCCTCGGGTCAGCGTGTCGTAGCGGTGTCTGCCAGCTCGTTTTTATTCCTCTCCCATTCTTTCATTTGTTTCCCTTCGAGACTCCGACCCCCTCATGTTTCTTGCAGATTCATAGTTAAGCTGCTCAGCTGTTCTGTCACGGTTGTAGTGTTACATGCTTTATTAGTGGGGTAAGTCTGTAGCTGTAATGGAGTCAGTCATGCTGCCCGTACAGAGCAGTGAGGTCTTTGCTATCTGTGCCGGCCTGTGGGGGGGCAGAGTGGGGGTTGTCTTCAGGGACTGAAGCTGTAGAGAGAGGAGCAGCTGTGACGACATTTACAGTCTGACACTGTGTCATTTCTTACTACTATTTTCTTACCTTTCCTATTCTTTCTGCTTGTCTTTTCTTTTCTGGAGCAGTCTTCTTTTTTGTCCTCCTCTCTCTGAGGACTTACCAGCTGTATAGTGTTTTAGTGGTTGGCAAGATCCATGACCTAGTTAAATATGGACTGAGAACAGGAAACCGAGGAGGAATGAATGGCAAATGGGAGCTTCTTTTATTTTTTGCTTGGGCCCTCTGGCTCCGCCTGCTTGTCCTTTGAATGGTTTAAAGCTCTTTTCCTCTGGCCCTCCATATTGATCAGTGCTTTTTCCAGGCCTTCTTCTTTTTTAAATCTTTGCTGTGTCAGTACCTTTAGGACAGACAAATTGACTCTAGTAGAGGGGTTTGACTATTCAAGCGAGAGCCCAGAGAGATTCAGAGCAGCTTTTTTGTTTTTAGGATGACCAATTAGCACAGATATTGGTAATGCCATTAATCACTGTGCAGAAATAGCAATTATTAACAGCTTCATTCTTCTTTTTATTAATTCTCTCTCAGCTATCACCCTCTCAGCTGGTCTCTGGTCATCCTCAGTTGCTTCTTAAATAGCTCAGCTTTTCTGTTTTTTTGTTTTCTTCTTGGTCTAGCCAGTATTCTTATGTGTCACGTTGATTCCACTGAAGTAGAGATGCACAGGACACAGTGAGTGTGTCCTCCCACAGGCCCTGCAGACCATTGAAGGGAGACAGCAGGGTGATTTATTTGCTTCTTGCAACACCTCCGCAGCCGTCTGACATCCCCTCCTCCCTCTGGCAGGTGTAATGAGAGCGCTGGTCATGGACAGATGATGGACGTGGAGACGTCGTACTCAGACTTCATCAACTGTGATCGCACAGGCCGCAGGAACGCAGTGCCCGACATCTCAGGGGAGGGGTCGGTAGTGGCCAGCACCAGTGAACTCACCAAAGACCTGGCAGAGATGGACCTGAAGGCTGCAGGTCAGTAAACACACACCTGAATACACATGTAACATAGTGTAAAAGCAAAAGAAATATGCCCATGTTTGTACATACTGTTGTCTAAAGGCCAGGGGCCAGTTTCACAAAGATATTTTAGACTGGTCTGTAGTGTTAGACCAGCCTTAATTTTGCTCCCAGTTTAGTTTAATGTCAGGTAGACAGTTTTCAAACCTGCTGCAGTCAGACAACGTCAGGGTGTGACCATGTGTTAGGGAGAGTTACTCAGGTATAAAGGTGAGTGGATTATTCAGCCTGCCACCACTACTACTCTCACAGTGTGGTCTACTGTTATTTACCTCAAAATATAACACATTAAAATAAAAAACGGACTTATTTTAGAAGAAGTTAGCCACCTTACCTCCAGGCTAACTCAGAACTAAGACCCATGTTTCAAATCCATGAAACCTGCTGACTCACGAGAGAAGAGTTTTGTAGGCCGCAGTAATCTGACAACATTGGCTACAAGAAGCCACAGCATCTCAGCTCTGCTGCAGGTCTCAGCTGTGCTGAGACTTTATGCTACTGTATGTTTTCTTTTTTTTTTTTTGCATTATTACATTTACTGAGTTTTCCCAGTAAAATGTCCCTGTAATTTATTGAATTCTTCCAGAGGGCAAAACTTTTTCTGCTTCAGTGAATGGAGCTGAGTGGTTTGACACAGTGATTTACCCAGAAGTCATGGCAAATCAGTCCTCCTGAAGATGGTCACGGACCAGACAGTGTGTGGTGAATGAGTTTAGACGTCTGACTATGAGTTTGATCTAAGCTGCAGTCAAAGTCTACCTGTGAGAAACTGGCCCCTGGCCCTGAAGGCACCAAACAAAGACAGGTGGTAATGCTCAGGTCGTGGTCTCAGTGAGATTAGATTGTTTTGGCCTCAGTGCTAAATGAGCCATAACAGCAGCAAAATGACAGATAGTCATTGCTTCCTCTACTCTCAGTAGAGTGTCAGGTTGTTAGGAGGAACATGTCTGAATGTGACGCCAATGTTCCCCAGTCTGACCATTGTGTGTTGCATCGTTCGTGCAGACTTCCCTCTCAGTCTAAGACGAAGTTTCCCATGACATGATAACCAATTTGACTGCTATAAATCAAACCAGTCTCAACAGTGGTCTGGTGGGAAACCACAAATTTAGAAGTAATCTCCTATCATGCTGACACTGTGTTGCTACAGGAAGCTGTAGTTCCTTCCTCAGGATTCTCATTATGTATTTCTTTCAGGATCCTGAAGGCAGATTTATTCCCTGCTGTTAGGAATGCCAAACCATTTCTGAGTTTGATCATAAACACCATCTTTGATCTGATTTTTGTGCTTATTGTTTCCCACGGTTTCCTCCAGAAGGAGACCCGGGGGCCTCCCCAGCCCCTGAGGCAGAGGGCTCCACCAGCCAAGATGCCCAGGGAAGCGGAGGCCCATCCTAAACTCAGCCGCAGACTGAAGGGGGGCAGAACCAAGGAGAGAAAAGTAGAGAGGAAGCAGGTGAAAGTGGAAAGACATGGGGAAAGGGAAGAGAGAGTGTATATTGGTTGTCCTGACCGGACACGAGGACACCTTCGCTCACTGCCGGCCTCTTTGGAGCTTCAGCGGCTCCAAATGTTCGCCTTTTTATTGGATCAGATTGTAACATGGGGAGTGGAACTGACAGTTGAGATGCTGCGCTTTTGCTTCATACTCTGTTAGTCATTTATATTCCTGACGAGACCAGAAAGCACAGAAACTTTGGATTAATGTCTGTGGAGAAGGACTGAGCTGAACAGAATTCATTTATAACAACACTCGAAACCTGGTTCCAACCTAATATGGAACTGTGTCATGGAGGGCGTATTCATAATCATCTGATTGTCATTTTCTTTCTATGTATGTGTGTGTGTTTGTGACCCTCTTGTTCAATTTCATCGTCAAGTCTTTTCTTTTTTTTAGTAACAAACATAGTCGCCATTATACTGTCGTGTACGGACTTCATATTTATTGCTAAATGTTCAGTGATAACTTTGTGATAGCAATTTTCTTTGTGTAATAAAATACTTATGAATTACTGTAACATTTGTATTTTTATGTTTTCAAGCATAAGTAACTGTGGTATTAATGTGGCATTTTGCAGGTTTGTGTTTTATTGAACGCAGCAGGCACAGGAGCTTTAAAGGTAGTGAGTCCCAGCCAACCAGGATTAATGAGATCAGTGCTGAGTTGTTCCAGGGCCATAAATATTACTGAATGCAGCTCTTGTGTACATCAGGATGGCCACAGGAAGCTAGTGTTTACATTTCCACCTACATTACATTTTCCAGTGTTCCCATTTATCTCTCCATACAGCAAGGAAGCAGCACTTTATGTGCAAGCTGTGTAGATCTTTAACAATCTTTTTAAGTGCAAGGCTTGAGCACATTTCCTCTTCCTGTTCACCTCCTTATTTTATAATGAAGATATAACACATATGCTCACTGAGCACTTAATTAGCAACACCTGCTAATACTGGAGAGAGCCTCCTTTCACTCTCACAACAGCCTTATTTCTATGTGGCTGTTTCTTTCTATGTGATTGTGTCACATAGTTTCTGCAGATTTGTCAGACTCACAGTCATGCTGCGAATCTCCCTTTCTGCCACATCCCAGAGGTGTTCTACTGGATTCAGATCTGGTGACGGGGAGGGGATGTTGAAGTACACTGATCTGATTCTCATGTTCATGAGATGAGTAATTTTCATGCTGGAAAATGAGTAAACTGTGGCCTTAAAGTGATGCACGTGGTCAGCAACAATACTCAGGCTGTGGCATTAAAACCATGATTGAATGGTTTAAAAAAAAACGGTCCAAAATGTGGCAAGAGCTCCAGCCAGCAGCAGGACATGAGGCAGGTTGGGTCTGTGAATTTGATGTTGACACCAAATTCTGACCATCTGCAAAATTCATCAGACCAGGCTTCGTTTTTCCAGTTTTGCTGAGCCTCTGTCCGCTGCAGCCTCAGACAGGTCAGCCAGGAACATGGTGGTCCACCCTAAGGTTGGTCATGCTGTGCATCCTGAGTTGCTTTCCTGCTCACCACAGTTGTGGTTATCTGAGATATCGTGGCCTCTCTGTCAGCTCCAACCACTCTGGCCTTTCTCCTCTGACCTCTCTCATCAACAAGGTGTTTCTCTTCTGCTGAACTGCTGCTCACTTGAGATCAGCAGTTTCAGAAATACTCAAGCCACGTTCAAAGTCTTGGTGATCACATATTTCCCCATGCTGATGTTTGATATGAGCTCTAACTGAAGCTCCTGAGCTGGATGTGCATGATTTCATGCACTGTCCTGCTGCCACATGATTGGCTTATTGGATAATTGCATAAATACACAGGTGTTCCTAATAAAGTGCTCAGTAGGTATAAAAGGCTGCCTTTGAAAAGAAACACACTGACACACTGAAACATTTCATAATAACTTTTATTATGTTTTTCATAAGTGCGAAATGTGGCAGTTATAAATGGAATTGATTTTTCATTTAGAGACATGAAAAAAATATTTTAAAAAATATATTTACATCAAAAGAAATGAGAGAGAAATGATCAAATGGAAAACCACATTCAGTCGTCAGTGGTTTGTCCATCTGGGTGACAGTAGTGTGCCACCTAGTGATCAAATATAAGACTAGACTTTTGGTATTGAGCTGTTTTTACCTGATGTGTCCTGCAGTTTTCTATGTGGTGGGCAAAAAGTGCTTGTGTTTCTAACACTGGATTCCCTTACTTCAACCTTAAACCAAACAATATTCACAGTAAACCACATTTCCCCTTACAGATAGTGAGTTCATAGTGTATATACTGCTTTCACATATCTTTCATCACATGCTTCACCCACTACCACAAATGAGGATACTACAACATAATGTTTTAGCTATGACAGAGATAAATGATAAATAACCTCCACTATCCTTCCCTTACACGCTGACCAACTGCTATAACTGTTACTCATGAGTGTTTAAGAATTGTGCGTTAATATTTCCCTGATTTTCTTTATGACAACAGGATGTAAACACAAGGTTTTGATATAAAAAGGGTTTGTTTCATAAATGAATAACACTTTCTTGCACTTTGCAGAGCACCATGACATCCTCCAGAACTGTCCTGTAAACGAAATTATTAACAGTGTGTAAGTGCTTAGTTGGAATACAGACAAAGTAGAAGCCCTCATGCTAATGATGTATGGACATGTGAGGTGAAGGCAGCAGCCGTAAGATAAACAGACTTTATATCTAGTTACAAATAAGTAAAAACACATTCTCCTGTGTCAGGTGGAGAGATTAAGGGTTCGGAGCGATTTGTCCCTGGGTTAGGTCACGTTCTCTCCTCAGAGTTTCTCAACAGGTTTTAAAAGGCGGTACTCTGTTTCATCTCATAGGCCTCATACAGTTTGTCGAGGAGCTCCCTCTTCTCCTCCTCAGGCAGGAAGCTCGACTCTGCAGACTTGATGTTCTGTAAGACACAAGAGGTCAATAAAGAACAATTTTAGTGTGATTTCAGGTCAGAATAGAATAGAATAGTCTTTATTGTCATTGTTCCCAAACAATGAAATACTATATGTCATGAATTCACTTTAAAGTAATAGTTTGACATTTTGGAATAAACACATAGTCCCTGCCTTACTGAGAGTTTGATGAGAAGACAGACACCTTTCTAATAATTCCACAAAAACATGGCCCAACAGGTGAGAGCCAGTTAGCTTAGCTTAGCATAAAAAGTGGAAACAGGGGGAAACAGCTAGTCTAGCTCTGTCAAAAGGTTAAAAAATTACCCTAGGTCTAAAGCTCACTAATGAAAGTGTTATATTTTGTGTGATTAGTCAAAAAACAAAGTGAACGCACTTTGTGGTTTTGCCAGGCGATCAGCAGAGACTTAAAGAAGCTGCTGCGATTACAATCACAGGGATCTTTAGAGGTACTGGTGGGCAGATTCAGCCTGTTTCCAGTCTTTATGCTAAGCTAAACTTCTCATCGGAAGACTCAGCCAAAAGCTAATTTCCTAAAATGTCGCTCTGTTCCTTTAATGGTCTTTTGACCTGATGGATCTGATGTAAAGCACAACTCTTCACACACTGTCTGAACTGAAGAATTATACTGAGGCTTTTCAGCGCCCAGTAGAATACTTCCTATACGCAAGCTTTTGTTCGTGCTTTAATTATCAACAGAGAAAGGCATTGCCATGCACAGGGTGTCTGCACCCTGCGCTATCATTTCAAACCATATTCAAATGCCTCCTGCCTGTGAACTACTGCTCTAATTATTCATGCATTTGATCTCACCAGTCGTTTGAATTCCTCCTCGGTGAACCCCATGAACTGGTGTGCGATGCTGTAGTCGTCGTGCAGGCTTGAGTTGAAGATCAGAGGGTCATCGGTGTTCAGGGAGTAGTTAGCTTTGTCCTTCCTGAACCTGCACAAAAGAAATGATGAAATATATATGCTTCAATGCAGGTTCATTACCAGAATATTTTGTTGAATAAAAGCAGCTCACGTGATGACAGGATGCTTGGTGAAGTCTGAGTTACAGGCACCTGTCAGCTTACTGGAAATAGGACACACCTGCAATCAGAACAGCACAGACAGCTCAGAGAGTCTCCAGTAGGGGTCACTGTACTACTGTGTCACCACCATGGACTCAGCTAATGTCAGTCAGCTGTATCACTATAATTACCTCATAAAACAATCAAATTTATCAATTTATCCAACACAATTTATCAGTCTTTGATGATGAACAGAGCACAGTACATTTATTCATTACATAACAGACACATTTCTAATCAGTAACCTTGTGAGTGATTTACTTTTTGATGAAAATGGATAGTTCCCAACCTCAAAGTGCATGTCTTGAGCCAGCAGATTTTTGTACAGGACTTGGTCTTCCAGGGTTCTGTAACCATGTCCAACACGTTCAGCTTTCAGCACTTCCACGGCCTAAAATATGGGGGGGTCACGAGGTAGATGCAAAAGGTTATAAACCACAAAAAAAAAAAAAAGTAGTACATGTCAGCACAATCTGCAGGCTATTTCTAGAGTCAGACTCGCAACTGCCGTGGCATAGCTGAACTGTCACTTTGAAGGATGATGTGCTTAGAGAGCGGCCACTTTATTTTGGCAGACACAGTGCAGTGAGACCTCACTGTGGTTTTAAACAAAAAGAGGTTGAAACATAGCAGCTGATATGGATACAGTAGAAACATAATCACTGTACATGCATCTACACATACGTGTTTGTGCACTGTTTGTGCATTGCTGTGGACTCAACGTCAAGAACATTTAACATTTGATCCTCTGTCATTGTAAGGCACTCCCAGTTTGCTCCTTCACCAGCTTAATCCCTTAACAGGCCAACAACAAATACAATATACTGTTCGTGTTTGGATCTCTGCCCTAATAGACGGTCTAATCATTTCTATTGTTAGTACGTGACTCTGTTGTTTTGTTTAGTCGCTGTTAAGTGTTCCACTTAGCTGCACACTGAGTACAATTAAGTTCTCAGATGATGCTAGTTCAGAAATGTCTCACGTTATTGTTGAGCAGCATACCTCCTTCACCACTGTCGGCGGACCAACCTCTCCTGCGTGGACTGTTCTGTGGATCCCACAACGCTCTGCTTCCTGTCAACAAAATCAATCACGTTAGCGACCAAACAGCACAGTCAAACATCTGGTTTTCACATCTGCGCTTCTGCAGCACCCACGAGGCGCTTTTATCATCAAGACAGGTTTTTGTGCATGCTTTCTTTCTTTTGTATCAAAGGGAGAGATGTGTTGGTTCTGTGATATGGAATATTAAATATAGACAAGATAGTCCTCTGGTTTCATTTTAGATGTTTTTGATGTTTGATTGCTGTTTAGGGACAAGGAGCTAGTCAATAAAACATGTGCAATATCTGCAAATACTACACTTGTAATTCACACAACAGCTCTGAATTATTTTGATTTTATGGCCAGTTTATGAATTATTAACCAGGTGTTTGCCTCAATGACTTTTGACTGGTTGTATTTTAACCTCATTGTCACATGTTTGGGCAGTGAGAGTATGTCAGGAATTTTTAGTGCACAGCTTCCCACTGTGCCTACTGAGAGCCACTCATGTAAATCCCGGCACATTTGCCACTTACATGAAGAATTTTCACTTGGTGTTTACTGTCCACCTCTGTGCTATTACTACATTAACACACCCTGTTTCGAGGGCACTGCCATCCAAACACGGCATGGCGTTAGTTGATGGTTAGTGTTGCCACAGTCACAGACAGCCCTCAGGGCCTGTGTTCACTGTGGTTCTAGCAACCAGGATGTAGAAGCTGTTCCACCTCTATTCATTTTTATATTAGCATCAAAAATACATGGGCTGATCTGTTATGAGCTATCCTCAGGCAGTCAAGTCTACCCATCACGTATCCACGCAAGCAATTAATTTCAGGTAGGAGTCTGTCAGTGCTGTAGTGTATTAACTGATTAATCTATCTCGTTCATTACGGTCTGACAGGCAAAATCGATTAGTTACTGTGGCATTCTCTGAATTAATCAATAAATGCGGGCAGAAAACCAAATTGGATTTTTCTGAGAAGCTTCAGAAGTTCAGAGGAAATTGGTTTGGGGGTATTAGGTTTTATTCCCATACCGTGGTGGTTACAGATAAAGACATTCAAGTCCTCATCAGTCTGTGTTGATAAATAAAACAGTCTGTCTGCCTCAAACCTGTCTCACAAAGCCACATCAGCAGGTTAAGCAGGCTACCTATTCCCCTGAGGATCTTCCCACAAAGTCTTTGAAATGATATCACCGCACCAACAGTGGATAGTGAATCAGGTCAGTAAACAGAGAAGAGCATATTACATAAAACATACAAACACACAACAAACAGACACACTAGCGGCTCTGTGTGGCTGTAGTGAGGCACAATGGCGCTCTGAGCTAAATGCTAATGTCAGGATTTTAGCAAATATAATGTTTATCGTGTTCACCATCTCAGTTTTGTGTGTTTGTATATTAACATTTGCTAATAAGCACTAAACACAAAGTACCCCAAAGCTTACGGTCATTAGTTTTACAGGGACTTGGGCGTAAACCAAAATAGTACAAAGTTATTAAAATTCAGCCTGATGGGGGACTTGAATATTTGTACCAAATGTCACTGTGATTCATTAAATAGTGGTTGAAGCATTTAACTAAAAACCATAAATGTGACAGTGGCACTGGAGGAAAAATTAGGCAATCGCCAAAATCATCAAAATGCATAATCTGGGAATCAGGAATGTAAAAAACAAAACAAACAAAAAAAATTTAATGGCAATGTGTCGAAAGTTGTTAAGATACTTCTGGACCACAGTTTTTCTTAGCTCATGAAAAGCTGATGTTTTAGTGATACCCAGTTTTCACAGGACAGTATAAATATGTGCTACTGCTAATATGTGCTTTTTGGCTCCTAGCATTGATTTCCACACCATTCACCATCTATCTACTGGTATAGCTATAAAAACAGAGCTTCAAATTCTTTCTAAGGATTCCTGAAAGTTGTTGGTGCGATAAACTCCAGACATATTTCCATCAGCCTGCAGCGTGTGGGAACATGAGGTGGACTCTGACTGTTCTGAAAGTTTTTTATAACCAAAATGACGTGATCTACTCTCAATAAAAATGATGGTCACTGTACTTTAATGGCAAAACAAGCTGCTGTGTAGCTGACCTTGGCTGTTGTTGCAGTGATAGCTAATAATTGCTAAGTGGGTTGCATGCCAAGCTGTGATTAAAATATATAGAATAGAGACACACCAGAGCACACACCTTTTTAATCTCCCTCATGCATTGACAGAGACTGTCGGTGTTAGGTCCATGTCTTAAAAAGCTCACCTCATAGGCCTGTCTGTGCTCTGAATTGGCTTCACAGTTGAGTGACTCATCACCTGCCAGATCGATGGCGACCACTCCCTCGTGCCGATATTTCTTACACAGCTCAACAACGTCCATGGACCAGCCTGGAGAATTTACAACATGACATAATGTACATTACTACACAGTTTGATCCTGCCAACTCAAACACACACACATGCAGATGATGTGTAGAAGAAATGTGATGATACAGTATAAGTGTCTCGCTACATCAGCATCTGCATCAATCTACAGCTACGACAAGCACAAGACATCATTAACCAGCATGCAGTAGTTGGTCTGGCTGACTGCAACCAGGACTGCTTCTTAAAGGAATAGTTCGACATGTTGGGAAATGTTTGGTGGGCCGATACGTCTCTCAAGTTTGTATGGTAAACATGAAGCTACAGCCAATAGCTGGCTAGCTTAATTTAGCTTAATGTAGGTGGATACTGTTACCTTTGGACTGAGCGAAGCTAGCTGTTTCCTCCAGCTTTCAGTCTTAGCGCTTAACTAAGTTAATCAGCTCCTGGTGAGTAGTATCACTGTTTTCATCCAATTCTTGGCAACAAAGCAAATAAGCGTATGTCAAACTATTCCTTTAATTTGCTGTATCACATCTTCACTTTTACCACAACCTGCTTTTAGAGAAACAAAACAGTTACATATAGCGTACTGTCCCAGAGCACAGCTAAGCTGCATATCTTCTAAACATTCACAAATCAGCCTGTACAGTTTCACATTTTCTTCACATTTTATAATGACTGTAATCACTTGGGGACATTAAAGTATGTGTTGCGTGAGATGTGGTGCAACAGAGAATGACAGATATGAATTGCACTTGGCTGTTAGGTTACATAGGAAACAGCTGCATGAGTGGAGCAGAGCAGATTTGCAACAGACATATCACTGTTAACTTCTGCTGCTGATACAGCAGCCACTCATGTTACCACAGTTACTTTGGTACAATTTATAGACTGTGCATTAGTGAATGGCACAGCTGGTGTGACTGCTACTGCCAATACTACTCAACTACTACCATTAATACCAGTACACCATGTTGGATGTTGGTCAAGACTGAAATGATTCAACAGCTACTGGATGGATTGATATGAAATTTGATGCAGACATTCATGGTCCCCAGAGGATGAAAACTAATCACTTTGGTGATAGCCTGACTTTTCTTATAGCGCCATCAACAGGTTGATATTTTGAGCTTTTAGTGAAATATCTTAACAACTATTGGTTGCACTGCAATTAAATTCAATTAAATTTAGTACAGACGTTAGTAAAGGTTATAATACGAATAGTGAGGATTTATAATATGTATGCACTCCTCTGAGTGTGTTGTGTTTTTCTGTTGTGCTCCTGCTCATTACTTAATAACGGAGGCAGAGCTTTGGGACAGGACAGAGGACAGTACAGAAAAGGAACCTTATCTCACAAGGTTGTTTTGGCAGACAGGAGCATGAACTGTTCATTACTTGGCATGTGGCGCATGCAGCATAGAATGGACCTGGCTGTGATGTTGAAGGCCCTCTCCCCCTCCTTGAGGCCCTCATTAACCAAGCGCACCACCTCATCCGGACTCAGGTCACCTCTGAGTAAAGAAAACACAGCAAAAAAGGAAACATTTAATGAACCCAAACTTAATCCATAAAAACACAAAGACTGCAGATATTCATGTAAAGACTTACTCTTCCTGGTTCCACGGTATGGGATCCACTTGTGTGTTAGCCAGGAAATGTGGGCTGTATCTAACCTCGACATAAATCACTCCCTCCTTCGCTTTGTCCTCAACAAACTCAAACGCTATCCTCTTTATGGCCTCTCTGTCTCCACTGAAAAAGCAACAAGAAAAACACAAAATGAACATTACCCTTTCTCTGATAAACTTATCTCAGTGATAATAAATAAAACCATTAGTGCTTTCAAAATGAGCAATATAAGCATAGTGTAACTGAAAACCTCCTCCACATCTATGTGCAATATGTATTAATAGTGATGGTTGACTTAAAGGCTTCATTAGATATATATTTTTGCCATTGTCAGCTGTTATTTATCTAAAATTATTTATAGAAGCAGAAGAAGTAATGTCAGTAACAGTTATTAGGGTTGGGAGTGTGACTTTTTGGGATTTTATTTCAGCTTTTTCTTCTGGTAAATATTTAAGAATAAATACATTCTTGGGGATCTGAATACACATACATCCTGAAAATGTTTAGAGCTTTGTTTATGCACAAAACTAAGTGGGTAAAACTGAATTTGCTGAGCAGAGCTGCAGCGATGCAGCTGATTAGATAGTCACCAGAAAATAAATCGCCAACTATCATGATTATGGAGTAATTGTTTATGTCATTTTTCAGAAAAATACACAAAAAGTACTCTTGTTCTACCATCTCACATGTGAGGATTTACAGCTTTTCTTTGTCTTGTAAATCTTGATATCTATAGTTTAGACTATAGTGGCCAAACAAAAGCAATTTAAAACTTCAAATGTGCAGGCAACACTTACAATTAAAAAAAAAAATTTTTTTTTATAAACTAAAGGATTTGTTGAGAAAATTATGGGCAGAATAAAACGAGGCTTGTTAGTTGCAGCCTTACAGCTAAGTCAGTACAAGGCTCTAATAAAAATAAAAACTCAGTGGAGTACCTTGTTTTTTTTTTTATAATACATAGTATTAGATTCAGCCTCCCCTCCCCACGCCAGTAATTGTAATATAGTCTGTAACCTTGTGGCTTGTCTGTCTTGCCTGTATGACTGTGCTGCATGACAATACAAAGTAGTGTTCTGAAAATATTACAATCATGACCCCATTTCCCTCTTTCCTTTGGACTCAGCAGCACATTTTCTGTCCCACATCACGTGACAGAGAACAACACTGCTTCCAGCATTTACACTGAAAATGAATGCTCATCGCACAGGTCTGAATGCCTGTTGTTCTCCAGCCCCCCCCCCCCCCCCCCCAAAAAAAAAGCTCAACAACAATTCTGCATGATCTAAACTCAGCTAGCAAGTTCCCAATGTTGTCGAAGCTGTAGTGCACACAAGGCTTTCAAGAGCCTTGGTACAGAAGGGTCCATTCAGCACAACTGCATGCTGCAGCGGAGCCACTACAGGCTGCCATTGTTGAAAGCTTTTACGGCCATTGAGTATCTGAAAGACTGTATTTGGTCTTTTCTAAACAGTTCAGCTCTGTCACTAGGGGAGTAAATATAAGACAGAGTGACACCGGAAAGGGTCTCCGAACAACTTTACTCTCCTTTTACTTTGGTCTCCAAGGTGACACTTTATTTCAATAATGATGTGTTCTTGTTCTGCATGTCTGGCATTTAAAATCATCCCCCATATCGTGCTACAGAATTACATTACACAATCTAACTGTCCATCCCATCAGTCACAAACTATACTACACACTCTGCCTTTAAAAGACTGTATGTATCATAATCATAGTGTGTGATAAACTGCGTGACAGGACTTTGACTCTCATTGTAAAAATACCAAACACTAATGAGGTGGACCCTGACTCTTAATCACTCAAATCTCAGTCTTTGCTCTCCCTGTCACCTGCTCAGCAAGAAAACACCTCTGGTAATTATACAACTGAATCATTACAGGAGACATGACAGCACTTACGCAACCACATGCATGTACTCAGCGAACTTGCCCAGGAACTTAGTGAGGGTGGCTGGCTCTTTGACAATTATTAACGATGTCATCTCCTCCACTGTATTTGCTGGCAGACTGATGCCGCGTCTCCTGGAGAGAAAACAGGAAAAAACAACAGCAAAACAATTCAAGGACCGGTCTTAAACTTACTTTATCTGATTTGTTCTGCTTTCTTAAAAGAAAAGTTGAATAGAGAGCTGTTGTTTGTGACATGTATTGAAGACTGAGCCCTCGACTTGACAGAATTGTTAATGAACACTAATGAAATACACAGGTTTTTTCTTCAGAGCTCTACTGATATTGGTTTTTTGAGAATGATACCAATCTGTGAGAGTTACAGCTGCTATAATTTATTTTATGTCTATTTTTCACATTGCCTGTGGCTCACATGTAAAATGTTAAAGGTGTTCTGGACAAGTCCACTGAGAATTATCACCCAACTCTGCAGATCGTCTCAGCTCTACAGAGCATTTTAGCGTCTTTCAGCTCATTGTTTTGGTTCTTCTGTCTGAACCTTTAATGCTTTGGTTCACTCTCACAACTCTCGTCTGCTTTTAAACTTTGATTTCTGTTTATTGTGGAATATGTTATGTTTTATAGAAACACTAGAGATCTGAATTCTGGAGTTTTCAGGGGCTTTAAACACATCTTGTAAACTGCAGACTACTGAATCAAACAAGTCCATCAGTTAAAATGTCATACAGCTCTGTTGATCTGTGAGGTTTAAGACAACAGTCAGTGAGCCTACTCATGACCACTGCTGAGTTTCTCTGGGAAACTCCAGCTGTTTCTGCAGAGCTGTTTTAATTTCTCACTGAGGGAGATTCAAAGGAAAAAGTGAAGCAGTAGTGTCTGTTTAGATTTATTAGAAACATATGTTCATCTAATAACCTGAAGAAATAATTATTAGAAGAAATAATTTCAGCTTTGTTTCCAGACACACAGTGAACATAGTGGAGCATTTAGCAGCTACAGTCAGAGTCAGATCTGGTGTAGACCAAAAACAGAGCTCGAAGGAGAATAATATTAGACTTACATTCATCAGACAGAAACACAACTCCAAAAGAAAGCTGATGCTGCTCCACATCTGCTGGTTGTGAAACTATCTGCCTACTGTATAATATGTTAGTGTTGTGTTTAAAGCATGTTACACTGCCACCAAGTGGCCAAAAAATCAATTCATGTAGCTTTAAAAAAATAAACAACATTATTTTTTTCAACATAACGATATAACCTCATTTTTTTTTCTAAGAATCCCTTAAATTTTGTCATAGGAGAATTATAATGCTCTGTAATGGCAACAATGTGTAGAATTACCTGGAAAATATTGTTAATATTCACAAGTACAGTTAACGCAACTGCAACAGGAACAATGATGTTTTCTCATCTTCTAGTCTATCAACAACAACAAACAAATAAAATCTAAAGTCAACGCTTTTCTAATGAAATGAAAAGTAAACTAACTTACTTAGCAACATCAACAATAGTCTGCACCCTGATGGCGCCGTCGAGGTGCACATGCAGCTCAACCTGTGGACGACAAAAACAGTAATAAATAATTCATTAAAACAAGTTACCTTCTTTCACACTGTATGGATGTTGTCATGTATCTGAGCCTGATTGGACAGTGTAGTTTAGGAGAGAGGAGGAGAGAAATTTCAAACACCCAGTAGTGTTAAAAAAGAGAGCAGTGACTGTGTTGCAGCTCAATGTTTTGGCTGCAGCCCATCATGAATGCAGTACGCGTGACTGGGCAACAAGCGGTGGAAAGGCCAGTGGTGCCAGAGAAGGGTCAGAGAAGACTGAGTGTTCTGACTCTCCTTTCTTCACACAGAGACGTGATATATCCTCACAGATGACACCCATAAATCTCCTGCTCCTTCTTCAACAGCCGAGGCCTAAACTACGCTCATTAGTCAGGGTGAAATTCAAATTAGAATTTCCTTACTAGAGACATTTAATTCTAATCTCTGGTTGGGAGTGATGAAGAAGAAGAAAATGAGCATGGTAATGGAAATCAGTCCTAAATTAAAGCTCCTAATGTGCATGAGCACTGGCCTTGATTTTCAAGGAAAGCAATTTCAAAGTCTAATCTTTTCTCATATCACGTATTTAGTCTTGATTATATTCTGCCTTTTTCTGCCTTGCAATGCTGCTTTAAAGGCCCTGGAATCTT
Source organism: Lates calcarifer (assembly GCF_001640805.2). NCBI lineage: Eukaryota > Metazoa > Chordata > Actinopteri > Centropomidae > Lates > Lates calcarifer. Next base: position 24,113,921 of record NC_066838.1, on the reverse strand, counting down.
ATTTTCTGAATCAGCTTCTGACTAAGAGTGATTCCTTACCACATAAAAACATAATTTTGTTCAGCTTTACGTATTTCAAATGAGAGATGTGTCTGGGATGTGTATTTTCCTTTTGCTGTGTCTTTTCTTTTCTGTCTTCTCACTGGTTTAATGTGACCACTGCTGAACAAGAGACTGCACTGAGTTACAGAAACTAGTGGAACAGAAGCTAGCACAGACCTAACGTCATGACTGGAGCCAGACTGATACGTTAGTGAACCACTACTGGCAGATAAATTGGTATCATACATAATGTCCAATAAGTAACAGGAAATTAAAGCAATAGAAAGCCAGCGATAGACGCTTGAGCTACTGCATGAGTGAATTGCATCGTGTGTCCACTAGAGAGTGCTGAGACTCCACTGTGGGCAACACACTAATCTCACTAATCTCACTAATCTCAGAGTTCCCCGAATTATCACAGCTTTTGTAAGTGTATGTGGATCTGTGTTGTCATGGCTAGGTGCTCATTTTCACATGTAGCACTGATATATTACTTGAATGTAAATAGACCTTCACCCCAGATGTATATATAGTGTATATATAGTGAGTAAACGAACAAGGGTCCTGTCTTTTTCTAACTTGTCATTGTAATGCTGGGAGCCACTAAAAAACACACAATTGCAGTTTATGTGTTGCCAAAATAGTTAGCCAACATACTCTCGTCATAATAATAAACCTAAAGATGAGATTCTGTTTATTATTAAATATGACTGCCGTTAAGTTTTCAAGGGCTGTATAAACATTTTGTAAGCTGCAGACTACTGAATCAACCGGGTCCATTCAGCTAAAATGTCATAAAACTTTGTTGATCTGTGGGGTTTAAGACAACAGTCAGAGAGCCTATTCATGAGCTACTCAGTTTCTGTGGAAAACTCCGGCTGTTTCTGTGGAGCGGTTTTAACTTGTCACCTTCATCCCTGAAGCATCATTTGAGAGAGGAAAGATTCAAAGGAAAAAGATTAAAGGTTAAGTGAAGAAGTAATATCTGTTTAGATTCTTTAACTAAGTTTCCCAGAATCCCCGGGTGAAGTCTTCAGATGTCGTATTTTGTTGTTTTGTTTTGATAACTCACTTTATAATGCTGACATTTGATTAATTGTTTGAGTCTGTTTTTCAAGCAAAAGCTGGAGACTTTCTCTGCCTCCAACTCCAAGAAAGGGATTTACTGCCTTTTAGTCCAGGTCTTGGAGAGATCACTTGGAAAGTGAAGGTAATTTTTCACTCTGTTCTGATGACGTGTGAAGTGATTCAGTGAATAATAAAGAACATAACCTGTAATAACCTGTTGATATACAATAGTAGATAGAATAGAATAAATGTAATGGAAAATAAAAACAGGAAAACAGGAAGAGTAACATCAGATGTTTCTACCCAAATGTTTACAACAAGGAGTAACGTGTTTAAGTGAAACTGTTTGAATCTTATTTGTTTACATGCAGTTTCTTTCCTTAAAAGCCTGATGTGTCAGTGATGCTGGAGCATCAGAGCTGCTCCTGACAGAGAACAGCTGGTTAACTCATCTGCAACTTCAGGAAATCCTGCGGCAGTTCTTTCAGTATACACAGCACTTCCTGTAGTATACTGTGGCAACTTATCAGTCAGTGGAATTTCTGCTAATTTGAATCTGCAGCAACACAGTGTTGTGTTACTGTACAACCGCCTCTTGACTAATTAAAGATGGCTGCAGGATAATATGAGCTGTGGTTGTAAGAAGATAAATGGGCACTGTTACATAATCCTGTGAAGCAACAAACCATAGGAAGTTAATATCTTGTGTGTGAAAATCACATTAGACTCAGTTGATGCAACATCTTAGCTTCTGTCAGTGCACAAACTTCATGTTTATCTGATAACTGTTGTAACTGTCAGTGCAGCTTATTTTAAAAAACAAACAATTAATCGATTATTTAAGCAAATTCTCCGTAGATTCGTCAATAACTCCACTTCTGACATGATGACACTGTAATAACGCTGTACTTACTACCCTGTGACCACTGTCAGCATATGACACATGGATGGTGAACCTGTGAAGGTTGCTGCAGCAGACAATGACCTCACCAATATCAATTCTACTACAGCAAATTAATATTTAATGAGATTATCTCTGCAAGCAGCCGCCACTCCCTGAGGTGTCTCCTTTCACAGTTCACGGTCTCTTTCTCATACATGGTCACATTGTGTGACAACAGAGAGCCCACATCCCCTGTCTCGTTCTCTCTGTGGCATGTATGTGCCTCTCCACTTCTCTGTCCCTGAGCCAGTCATTTCCTCTCCTCTTATCAGCTCGGACCAGATCTGCATGTTCAGGTGTGTGCTCAGTCAGCACCAAGACTCCAAAGGGCACCAGTGTGTATACATTTCATGCCTGAGTGCCTGACATGCATGCCAGTCACTACCTGAGAATTAATGCTGGTTTTCAGGTTTAGTTCCGCCGTCAGGTCTCCTCTACCAGCCGAGAAAAAGAGCTACCATTGAGATATTATGCGCAAAAATAAGAGTTTTTATCACAGCGCCTGAAGCAGCGGATCACCATTCATGTGAATTAAAAGTGATTCTCTTCATCCCCCGAGCATGCATTGATGCAGAACCCCTCTGACTACACAACAAGCTGCTTAAAACCCAGGATCCAGGTCCAGCGGTCAAACTATTTTCTCTTCTCTATGTCAGAGTCAGAGGTGCATGAGTTTACTCAGTGAAAAAACTCGGCAAAAGGCTAAATTCATTCATCAGTGGCGCTGCTTGTCGAGTCCTGTTTAAAGCCGAGAAGTCACATGTTGAACTGCAAGCAGGAGAAATGAACTTCCTTGTTTTAATCAGACAAAAGGCAAAGACAGCAGCAACTAATGTTTATATTACTGCTGTTTTATTCAACCAGTCTTCTTATTCTTTTTGTTACAGGAGTTGTTTTAATGTTCAGACAGTGTTAACGCAGCCAGAACGTGCGTAAAATTCAGAAAAAGTGCGCCCGTGAATAATTCACCAACTTTCCACTTTAAATTATTAATGCTCGCACTACAGTGTACCGGTAGATAACGTACCTTTGGCTTGTTGAATACCACTTGTTCGGCCATCGTACAGAGCCTGCGGCTGCCGGTGAGTCTGCTGGTGCACAGAGAGCTGAGGACTGGAGAGCCAATGCTTATCGCAGCTCGTCTGGCTATTATATGCATGACTCAGGGACACGCCTTTGTTCACGCAACGGCGAGAACCCACCGCAAAGTGCTGCTGAACAGCTATCAGAGAGTCTGTAAGGATGTGCAGAGCAGCGGGGCTGTGCGGTTCATTTGTAGACCACGGTAGGCAGAGGGATTAACGGCCCGGTATGGCAGCGGCTTTGCACCCATGTGATGAGAGCTTTACTGCCGGGCTAATTAATAATGTCAAACCGTGTTACGAAACAGAACAAATTGTGTTAAGTACTCTCCTTAAAGGCTATAAACAAATAACAGTCTCTCTCAGACGAATATGGGGAATGTGTTGCAATAGGCCTGTAAGTGATTATAAGGGGGGTGTCAAGGAGATACGAGTACTACAAGGTCATTCATACTAACCACGAGGCTGAGTACCTCCAGTCTTCAGAGGGATGTTCTGTCTTTAAACCATCCCCTCAGTGAATGGCTTCCTGTTTGAAACCCTGCCATCTCAAATGCAAACACTCTGTGGGACGTTTTCTGTGTGGCGCCCTCTGTGAACAACACACTCAGCGCCTTTTAGCGCCTTGATGTTTCATGACTTTTCCAAGATGTTGAAATTGAGACATCACTGTCAAACTGACGCTCTGAGTATTTGCCTCGTCATTGAGAAAAAATGGTTTATGGTAATTCCCATATTATGTCACGTTTAGTGTGCAAGTTGAGCTTAGTGCAAAGTGAAGGGTTACCACTTACTATACTTATCTATATATTTGGCTTTAATGTGATGTAATTAAAGGGAAAAAGTTAGTTATTATCAGCATTTATTATCAATGCATATACAGCAGACATGAGGAGGTAACACCAACAAAACCCATGGGTGAAATCTTTTTTTGAAAACCTGGCAGCTCCTCACTGCTGAAATTAGAAACTAAACAGCTGTTAACAGTTAAAATGTCATATGTTTATGTCATATGCTTTTTGGTTTTGTCTGCTTTGGCTGCAGATTCAAAGTTTAGTGTTCTCTTGCGAAACAGAGCAAATCCACACCATTGCTCTGTGATGTCTGTGTATGACTTTCTCTTCCACTTAAGCTGACCAGATTTATTTTCTTTGCATATTTTTCTTCTTCCTTCTTTGAAACTTTAAAAAACTGCTGTGGTGACTCTTTTCAGTTGTGTCATGTGTTTGTGCAGACACAGCCTTTTGCAATGTCCCAGTCTCTACTGTCAAAAGTCCATTTTTCCTCAATGAGCTGTTAGCACAAGTCAAAAATAAAATATTATTCTGTCACTTGCTCTCATGGCTTCTACTCATCCTGATAGCATCAGTGTCTTCTGTCGAGGTTTTGAGTTTCCTGCTGTGCTGCTCTAAGCTTGAAAATGAGATTTGAACATCTTTGAACTGCCACATGTAGTTTGAAATATAATATCCTGGTTATTCAGGTTAATCTGCTGCTGTCATCATTTCTCACGAGAAACTGCTCTACACTGAAGGAACACATCTGGTGCAAACTTTGCTACTGGAGCATCACATGGTGTCTTTGTCAGTTAGCACCATCCTGTGGTCGTAGCTCACAGGAGGCCTGTAGTGTTTTATGAGGAGGCAATGTATTCTGATTCAGATACACTGTGGTAATGGAAAACAAGTATCCATTACCCACTCATTAGTGTGCAATCTGTTCAGCATGAGTATCCCTAATCACATTAACAAAGATAAAAGAGATTGTGCAAGCACTGACCTTTGACATACAGTCTTATCAGAGAGCCTTGGTTTCACTTGTGCTTGCAGTTTTTATTCAGTGATAACTCCAAGGCCTTGGTATCATATTTGAAATTTAGCTTTTCTTCCCCACATTAATAAATGTGTTATATTTTTATTCAGATACTGAAAGAAAAATATACAAGAGGAAAACAACTATTGTACAGCCAAGTTGTTACAGTGACTGGTTTTTACTGTCCACATATGTGAAACATCTTCCAGTCCTAAGGCTTTGTTCTATTAGAGAAATAAATTTGAGAGTGTTTTTCAGAACAGTATCAGAGGAGAAGAGAGAGAAAAAAACAAATCACAAGGTCAAGATTCCCCTCCTAGTTTTTATTGCTACTGGAAGTAGAACAGCCTGTGTCCTATGAGACCAAAAATACATCAACAAATGGAAAGCAGGAAGCCATGTAATTGCTATATGAGTAATTATATGGTATACTTTTGACTTGGACAAATACAGTAAACACATTAGTTAAATTAAAGGAAAAGAGGAAACATGTTAATTAGTGAGCTTTTCAAATGGTGGACTGACTTTATCTAAACACAGCCAAGCTGTTTCATCCTGTTTCCAGACTCTGTTGGGTCTGACAGATCGTTTGTCTGTAATATCTACATTGGAAGGGCTGGCTGAGGATATTACTTGACTTACTGTATAACAGACATTCATGTTTGAGAGTTGAAAATCTTTTTGCAAAACCATGGGCATTAATGTGCTGCTTTAACAGGTGCCACTCCTTCAGGAGGACTTTCCCTAACAATGGATTTTGGCTGACAGTAATACTTTTCCCTTTCAGGAACAAGAGCAGGCCGAGCACTGATGTTGAGCGATAAGACCTGGTTTGGCGTCAGTGTTCCAGTTCATCCTAGAAGTGTTCAGTAGAGGCCAGAGCTCTGTGCAGGCCACAACCCAGAAAACCAGTCCTGTATCGGCCTCATGCACAGCGTCATTGTCACGTCTGTTGCCACAACTCTCATAAATATTATGTCAGAAATATCTCTGTAACATTGCTTTCTTTCTTCATACTTAAGAGAGAGAAGTGATGCACTCTTACACCTGTAAGCTTAAGGGACAACTAACTAATAAACATGTCATCTTGTTTTGTTTTATATGTAAAACATTGTGGTTTTACAGTGGGTTTTGTTCAGGACTGTTTTGCCAGGTGCAGTGAGCCTTAGAGGTGTTGGTTGTCTCCAGTCTGTATGCTAAGCTAAGAATGCACTATTCTAACAGACTGAGTCACTGAGCAGAAAGTTGTGGTTGTACAGTCAAGTCCTCGGTGATCAGTTCAGGGAGTGAAATTACCTACCTGGTCTTCAGGTTTGTCACATGTGTCAAGAAAATAAAGTCATCTTGACATTTGGGTCAGTCAGTGGGGATGTTAGTGGAAGACTTGTTAGCTGGAGCACTCTGGCTTCTTGAAACTGTCAAAGCTGTCAAGCCTGGACATGATGACAGAGTTCATACAGTGGAGGTTCTGGTCAAGGACAAGACTTTCACTGGGTCTGCAGCTCAGCTCATACCCTACAACTACCTGCCCTCCCCCAGTGGGAGAAGGACTCTGAGCTGGTCTAATAAGAGACAAAACTGTCTGGACATATTTGGGAGCAGATGTCAAAAAGAACAGTAATTGCTGATTTGTAGGGTTGTAGGGTCCTCTCTTATTAGAAATGTCCAGCAGGTGGCACTGAAACCTAATCCAGCAAGTACAAGTATACAAACATACATTTGCCCATAGAGTTTCATGAGACCTTGCTTCAGTTCCTGACCATTAAAACCCTTTTTCTTTTTATCTTTCATCATATCAAAGCAACATTTCTTCAGTATCTGCCTGTCCTTTGATACACAGCACTGCATTGATTTGAGAAATCAATATGGTGGCACTGTGGCAAAATTCCCACCTGTCATATTGATGCTCTGTGATCTGTATTGAGCGTTTCAACCTTTGTTATATCAGAGCAGCATGAAATAGATCTGTGTGGACTGTTTTGGATTTTGTAATGCTTCAGATCTTCAGCAGCAAAAGCACAGGTGTATCTGACAGTGGCTCAGATCCATTATTCAGGTCCATAGACAAGTCATTAGTCCAAGTACCCTCAACCCTACCGCCATCAGAAACACCAAAACAAAAGTCTGTAAAATATTGCTTTTTCTAATACTTTTCACTTCACCTGTGAACCTTAGTTTCTTTGTTTCTGTTATTTAGTATTTTCTCCTTCAGTTTCTAGTGTTTAGGTTCATGTGTTATTTTTGGTGATTATTTCTCCTGCGTTTCTGGTTTTATTTTGATTTTCCTTTCCCTCATGTTTCTTGGTCTTGTATTTCCTGTTTTATTTTGGTAATGGTTTCCTTTTGTGTCTTTTGTGGTTTTACTTCCTGCTCACAGTTTTCTGTCTCACCTGTGTCCTATTTGTTCATTAGTCCCTGTGTGTATATACTGTATACTCTAGAGTGTTGCCTTATGTTACGTTTGGCCACCCTTCTTGTGCTCCTGTGTCTCCAGTGGTTTCCTGTGTTTCTGGATTTTTTCACTGCTCTATTTTGGCAGTGAGTTTTTTTTTTCTTCTTTTGTTCTTTTTTTGGGTTAAATAAATTTCTGGACTGAAGTCAGCCTTGTTTGTCTGCATTTTGGGTCCTGTGTCCTTTGCCTGCACTGACAATCCAAAATGTTAGGGAAAATAATCTGGTAGATAAATTCTGAATTATTATCTATTGGGGCCATCAGAAGGTACAGAGCAACATTTAGGATTCACTTGGAGCTGTGTTCATGCATCCTGATGAATGTAAGTCCAATATTCATTCTGCTTTTTGCTCTGTTTTTGTGTCCACTCACTCCCAAGGGAAATATGTGGTTCGTAAGCCACTAAATGCTCCACTGTGCTCACCAGCTAGTCATTAACTGTGTTTGTCTGTTGTTTGATGTAGAGCTGGTAGCATGCAATGTGTCTTTCCCATTTTTTACTGTCTTCTCATTTAGAGCCCTGCCGATTCTACGTACCCTGCAGTAACGCCTCTCCTGTCACCTGATTCCTCCACACCCACCCACTCACCTGTTAGCAGTTCCTTCACTAGCTCCCTAGAAAACACTCTAATGCACTTCCTCTTGCTCTCTGCCACATAGTCTGTTGTGGCATCCCAGTTGTAGCTTTCCAGCCCTCTTGTTCCTTCCCTTTGCTTGTTTTTGGACTTCACCTTTTGCCTTTTCGCCTGGTGTTCCTGCCTCTCCTGCTGCTCCTTGCTTAACCTTTACCTGCACGTGACCCTAACAATTTTTGATAAAGGTGAGCTGTTTGAACTTTTCTTTGGTATCTCTGAGTCATACCCTTTACTTCCTGTGTGTCTGAACTGTGACAAGATATACTGTGTCAGTCCAGAAATACTGGAATCCACCTATGAAACACCCACCAGGTGTAAGTTTCAGATGTATAAATTCCCCCAAAACTCCTTGTATAACTTCCCTAAAATGAGCTACAGCCCTGTATGAAATGTGGAATATTTCATTGAGTTCTTGCTTTCTTGACTTGTTATAACATTAACAATTGCTCTGCTTTATACAGCTGTTCCAGTAAAGCCATGACAAGGAGCCATCATATACAATACCAGGACCCTGGACTGGAAGCTAAGTGGAATTGCACATATCTGTACAGCAGTGGTTGGGTGTGAGATGATTTGTATGTTTAAACGTTCCTCATTTAGCCACTAGAGGTCTCTCTGGCTGTTTTTAACAAAGTCTTTGTGCAGCTTCTGGCTCCAGAGCAAGTACAATTATGTCTGTGTGTCTAAACCCTCCAGACTGTCTTCCTTCAATATAAAAGCAAAAGAAAAATACTTTTTAAAAATCAGTTTTTCCAACTATGCTTTTTAAATACTTGATTTTGTTTTGAAGGCTTTTGCTGTAAAATTTTGAATGGCAGACTTTTACTTAAATTGAAGTCATTTTACTGTGAGGGTGCTGCTAATAGAGGATATGATTAATTAACACTGGTATATTTTTTGGAAAAGACTGAGGAGGGAAAATGTCAGTCATCTTTAGAATGACATAAAAAAACAAAAACTGACTCCTCTTTCTTCCCACTGATAACACAGAATGTCAGTTCAATTTTTATTTATTTATTTTTACCAGAAATTGAGCCCAAACAATTCTACAAACATTGTGAAAAGTTGCATTGCTTGCTTACAGACCGTTTCCAAATTACCACTTTCCCAGCAGCACATCCTGACTACTCCCACACACTGGCAACTGCTGCCTCATGCCATCACTGAACCATTTCACCTATAATTCAGTTACTGTGGTGTGTCCAAGACATTCTGTTTATCTCAGAGTTGTGGTGAGTTGTTTTTATACTCATGCACTCTCAGTACTCCCAAATGTTACTGGTGTTTCTCTGGAAATTGACTGGAACAATTTACTTTGTTAAGTGACATATGAGTAATCAAGTCTGTGATGCTTCCACTGGTTCCAGAAAGCAGATAAAACTAATCAGTCATGCAAATGTGAGCTGAATTCTTTGTAATTTAGTTTAAATGTTCCTCCAGCATTCCTTCAGCAGTCTTATGCTTTCATTCTCGGATGTCTGCAGAGCTAAAAATTAGGCATTGCAGTGCACTGTAAATGCATCTGTAATGGCATTATGTCTTCATGAAGTTCACCAGTGTTCACCTGTGTTCAGACGTCTCCAGCTGTCTGCAGACTATATCTTTCCTTTGCCTGAAGTTAGCGACAATCTCAGCTAAAAATATTGACACTGTGTACCGTGCTAGGAAGTGACTGCCCTCATGAATCAAGTCCTTATTTCTTATTTATTTGTTCTGATTTATTTTTAGTAACCAAAGCTAGAAATGGATGTGTTGTTTGTTTAGGTGGGTCAGCGAATACTGGAGGCTATTTCTACACTGTGCTGCTGCAATCATCTCTCCGCAAACAACCTCTTGAACCTGGACTCGGACAAAAAAAAAAAGAAACCAGAACTGAGAGGATGATGAGACAGCAGTATAGAAGTCAATTTAATGTATAGATCACAGGATCAGATCATAGGAGGACAAAGCTAACATACATGTTCTATTAGCACAGCTGAGGGTGATGGTAATGTCATTAGTAGAGGAGGCTCAGTTCCAGGAGCATCATCTGAGGAGGACATTTCTAGGATCCTAGTTTTCTGTGACCGTGCCACCATAAACCTCATGGTGAGGAGACCCCTTAAAGCAAGTCACATTTCATTTATGAAGCCCAATATTCAAGGGGTTCAACAATCTGTACAGCATTACAATACCCTCTCTCCTTAGACCCTTAAGACGGACAAGAAAAATCTCCTTTAACAGGAATAAAATAAACCTCAAAGTCAGTAAGAAACCTGGTTGGGAACCATGAATGCCTGTTTAAAAAAAAATCATGGTAATCCATTCCATAGATGTTAAAGTATTTCACTGGATATGCAGAAACTTTCACTTGTTGGCAGCACCACATGAAAACTAAAGTTGTTTGTAGGATTCATCCTCAGGGCACCATGAATGTTTGTACATCCAGTAGTTGAGATGTTTTTGTCTGGACCAAAGTTGTGGACTGACTGGCATTCCCATCCCTAGAGAAATTTCAGATGAGATTTAAAGACATCCCTCCTCCCATAATATTACTGTAAATATCACCTGTCAGAAATCCCATTTTCAGCACCATAATTTAAAACCAAACCGATATGTGAAGCTCAGTGGAGCAACATTCTTTGGGTTTTGATAGAGCATGTGATGTCGTACAGACAGTTGTTTCTCCCTTTCCTGACACATCTGTCAGTGCAGCTGCCGTGATGAGTAGGTGTGAATGAGCGTCTGAACGATCTGTGCTTTTCTTCTGTCGCTGTAGACACGGCAGTGACCTCGGCCCCGTGTACGTCAGGAGGTGACCTTTGGTCAGGACCACGTCCTTATCGACGGCTCTGGGTGTTCCTGTGGCAACACTGTGGGATTTTCACACGTCGAGCTGGAATGCCTGGAATCCAGGTGTCGTTTTAGGGAAAACATTTTGGCTGTGGCTGGAATTATCCGTGTTGGAAGAGCCCTGACTGTGTGTGTGTGTCTCCTACTGTAGCTGCTTACATCTGGGCCACATCTTGACACATTAATCATATAAATGGCAGTAATACGTACATGCACAAAGAACTTACATGATCAGTTCTTCAAAAATTCTTTTTCCCTGGTATGTTTCCATTTTGTGGTTTTTCGATTCTCTTCTAGGACATTTTTAGACTCCTGGTGTGTGGAATTTGGTAATTACCATATTTAGTCTCAGGCTGAATGGCTAGGTGGAATTAAATCATGTCTCAATTCCTTGTTTAGGATATATTTAGACCATTCACTACAATTAAAGCTGTATATTTAACTATATAGCAGCTGTGCACCTGTAAGATTTCCCTTGTAGTTTCACAGGAGCGTTTTAAGAGGAAACACCTGGACATCTTAGTGGAGAAAGTACTTTTGCTTCTCATTATGTTATGTAAATGTTAGGAAACTGTTCCATCTGGTCAAACATTTATGTCTTCATCTTGTCTTTTTTCCTTCTTATTAAACATTTTATGACCCAGCTGTTAAAACTCCACGTGTTCTAGTGGTCACTGAATAAAAGAGAAATCTGTGCAGAAGTCATTTAGTTGTCACTGCTATTTGATTTCAAAGCCAAGATGACATTATCAACATGGCTGACTTTCAGAGACCTCTCAAATCCATGTTGCTCTTAGAGGGAAACTATTTGAGCTGAAGTGTGTTGTAGGAGAGTCATGAGGAAAGAAGGAAGAAAAGCAGACAGAACAGACGCAGTGCAGTTTGACCATCGACAGCTCAGTCTGTGACCTCTGCAGGGTGTGGTGGTGAGCCAGTATTACCTCTCCAAAACCCTTACTGGAATAATGAGTCAGTACAACTCAGTACATCAACATTGTGAATAGTCTACAACTCACACGTGCTTTCTGACTTATGGCTGCAAGGCTGGACCACTTGCATATTTTTGCTATTTCAGACTGTTCCAACAGTCATGGCTAATCTGCCCTCCTCAATGAAAGGATACCTGCAGATCTGGCAGAGCTAGTGCGCCAATGACCGGAAAACTTTCAGCAACGCAGGGTGCCAAAACCTCAGACACCAATTACCAAGTGCACTTGGCGCTGCTCTGCATGTTATGTATGTGTCAAATATTGTCCTGGGAAAAGATTAGAGTATTATTTGTGGCTGTTGCAGCCCACAGTCTGTTTATTCTGAGTCACACTCAAGTCAGTCACAGCTAGTTGGTACTACCCAAACCCACGAACTGGCAGACATGAATATTGTCTGGGTTTGCTTAAGTCACAGCATTGAGAGTACAAAAATGTACTTTTCAGAAAAAGCACAAGCCTAAAATTGTGTAGGGTATCAGAAGGTGTTGTGGTTGTTAAAACTACAGTGGCCAAAAAACCCAGTGTCAAATCAGCTTAGTTTTACAGATAAGTTTTCAACCAGCTGCTCCCAATATCAACATTGATTTCTAAATGTTAATGTTAGCATGCTAATATGCTCACAGTGATGACGCTAGCATGTTAGCATGTTCATATTTGCTGATTAGAACTAAACGCAAAGTACAGTACAGTTGATGGAAATTCCATCTTTGTCATGAGTGGAAAAAAAATTGATGAATTAATATTTTTACCTGATGCATTTCATCCCGACGGGGCCTCAATGTCTGTGCCCAAGTCAGATTCATCGTCCAGGAACCATGAATGCTTGTTGAAACTTTCATGGCAGTCCGTCCAATAATTTTTGGCAGTTCAGACTAGAGGGCTGGACTGATAAATTGACAAGCCATCCCTTGAGCATTGCCACTACTGCAAAAATTAAATATGTTAAATGTAGGGAATGAAACTGGGAGCATTTGTTGATCCCTAATGTGGCAGCTGCTGGATAAACCACGAGCACCTGCTGATTGATTTCAGTGTGAAACTCATCTTTTCAAAGTAAACATCGACAAAACTGCAGATTTCACATCTGTAAATGTGATTTAATCACTGCATAACTTCAGCAGAGTGTCACCTCGGAGTATCATTACAACAGTCTGAGTCCACTCTGTATTTCATGCTGCCTCCCCTCTGAGGTATTTTTGGGTTGTTGGACAATTTTTCTGAACATGTGTTAGACATTTTTGCTCCACAGTGACAGATTTGGTGGAGTGATTTTCTTTTCTTTCAGTGCTTAGATCAATTCATTCTTTTCTAACATTTGCAGGACGAATAATATTTTCTTTGCTCTGCCTCAAAGTTTTTGCATTCGTGAATCAACAAGGAATCCAATGGGCTTTTCCCACATACCATCACATACCAAAACAATATTCACCAAAACTGAATGGGAGTCATTGTGCAGGATTGCAGGGCTTCTTCAAATGTGTCTGCTGTCAGTGAGGGTGATACTTGACTGTCTGGGAACTTTCCAACATCTGTGTGTTCTGGAAAAAATGTCTTGAGCCTTGTCTACCTCTTTTGGTTTGAGTTGGCAGATATGATTTCACTATGATTGATACTGGCTGCAGTTGTTGATATTATGACTTGACTTTATCCTTTTCACACAGCTCATAGATCTGACATAATGAAGCCAGACAATGAAGCATAATGAAGCTAGATCAACATAACATTCATATGTCTCTGAGGTTATTAGGCTTGAGGATTTTTCACACAAAATAATTGTTTAGTTAAGATAATCCAGTGAGCTGTATTTGTAATATTCCGTAATTTGACATTGTCTTTCCAACTACTGCATGTTATAGTGGAGCTATTGCCTGTTTAAATGCAATCCTTCCAGACTCTGTCATTCTTGGAGAGCATGGAAAACACATGGAGTGGTGGCCAGGAAAGCATAATTTTCAGAGGAAGCTGAATTTGAGGCCTTGGAGTATATCTACACTGGCTGGCCACCTGGAACCCACCTGCCTGGCTGTCTCCTTCTATTTATAACTCATCACTGCACGTCTTTACTGCCCACCCAGCTCTGTGAGAAATGACTGATGGTGAAATTCAGGAATCCAGTGTTACTTTCGACTGCATTCCTCTTACCATGAATGGCTTACTTTCTGTTTCAGTGACTGTCTTTTGTGTTTAGATTTGGGCATGATGTGTTGATACGTTTTTAGCGTTTTACGTCAATCTCTCCACCACTTCGGTCCAGATTTATATCAACATCTATCTGATGAATTTTGAACGACATTCATGGTCCAGAGGGGATGAATCCTGAAGACTCTGGTCCTCCTCTGACAACTCAACATCTCCTTCACAGATCTGCACAAAGGTTCCTCTTGCACCACCATGAGGTTGAACTTTTCTTGAGTATTTTCATGTTATGACACTTTATACTTCTACTCCACTACAGTTCAGAGAGAAATACAGCACTCTTTACTCTATTACATTTATCTGACAGCTACAGTTACTAGTTACTTTACACATGCTTTTTATATTCAAACAACTCATGACCTTATAAAATGTGGCACACTGTTATAGATTAAACTAACCATCAGTATATAAAATAATTTAGCTTCAACTCAATAAAATATATAACATCCACAGGGGCCAAGTATTTTTACTTTTGATATTTTACATTTTGCTGAAAAATTTCTCATATTTTAATCAAGCTACAGAACTTTTACTTGTAATGAAGTATTTTTAAAGCGTGCTGTCACTGCTTTTCAAGTATAGCTCAGTCTTGTTGGGATAGTCACAGACACAACACACATGCTGTTTGGGTTAATGATAGCTGTTACACTGTGTGAACTTAGTGTAAGCACTGCTGCCTCTGCTGTAACTGCTCGGTAATTAGGCAGCTCAGTTACAATCTGTCTAATACATGTGGCCACTGAGGAGTTTTTTGAACTGTTTTGCTTCCAGGCTTCTGTTTGAACTCTCTTCAGGCTCGTCTTACAATAGAAGAAATACTGATGATTCATGCTCATGCCAACCTCAGACATGCTGCCCTTACACACCATGGAAACCGGAGGGAAAAGAAGGATTAAATCTCCTTTAAGTCTGGCTGAAGTTGCACATTAGGGTTTCGGAAGTATTTTAGGTTTCAGGAATAGTGGAAAAATCTGCTCTATATCCGTCCTTTCAAAAGATCAGCTACTATATCTGACTGACCAGCAGCTTTTAAAAACATCAACTAGATCAAATCTTGTCAACTTGAATCAGAATCATCACCACAAAAACCCCTGGAGGTTGTTTGACTTGTAGACAATTGGGCTAATGTATTTTTCTCCCCTCAGCTCGTGCTAAGCTGTGTAAACTTAGAGCGCCACAAGACTGGAAAGAGAGGGAGGAGAGGAAAAAGAGGGGAAAGAGTTGGGGGTGGAGGTGTGTGTGTGTGTGTGTGTCTGGAAGTGGAAATGGGCAGCAGGGAGGAGGAATGTGAAACATTTCTGATGCTGGTCCAGTGGCTGTTTACACGGTAGTCAGCCCGTGACATCAGAGTCCAGACTTTATAAATGTCAGCAGGCGCAAGAATGAGCAGTTAGCAAACAGCTGCACTGGTCGCACCACACCGTCACACAGGTTAGTGAGACAGACTGAGCTCCATCAACAACACAAGCCCCCATGGACCGACTGCTGTGTGACTGTGCGATTGCTGTGGCTGTACTGCTGTGTGCGGCGACACAGGTGAGGCCTGCTCCTGCTTATTCACAGTTTATTTACTTAAATGAAATGATTATATAATTCTTTGTGTGTGTGTGAGAGAGAGATAGAGAGCTAGAGAGAAATAGAAAGGAAAGGAGAGAGCATGGGAGTTTAAACAATGAAGCTGGTTTCCTCTGATTTTTCTTGGCTCTCTCTTTTGTTAACGATTGATTGATGTTGAAATGCTGCTGAAGAAATTTTCTATGCTGGAAATTACTGAGGCAGAGTCTCAGTGTGATATATTCTAACTATTTCATTTGTATTATGTGTGCTGGAAAATAGGCAGCATCTCCTCGTCCACTCTGATTTAAAGTGAAGAGGAGAAGAGTGATTTTTAGCCAAATTATCTGGACAGAAATAAGCTTGTGGACAGCTGTGTGTGTTGCAATCAATTAATCAATAATCAAATTGCAATTAATTTTCTGTAATTCTGTAATCAATCAACAGATCTTTTCACCTCTAAAGATGAGCAAAGTCACAGAGACAAAATCATGTTTACATAAGTGTTATGAAACCAGACTGTTTGTATTTTAAAGGACACATTTTTCTCTTTCAGATAATCAGTCTGATCATGTTTCTTTGTGATTTAAAGCTGATGAGCTGTGAGGAAATTAAGTGTAATATTGTAGGAGTGTATGTTTGATAATTGGACTACCTTGCTGGATGGTACATGACAACAAGTGGTGGGCTGTGTCTTTGTTAAGAAGTGTTGAAGAGATTCTTCTGCTCTGGTTAAGTGAAACTGGGCTTGTCCAGATCTTGCCTGTGTTTTTGGCTCCATCAGATACATGTAATTGGAAACAGTGGTTTGGCCCGACAGTGTTGGATACTGACGTGCAGTTTCTGAGCATACAATAACATTTTCTTTATTCTTTCACATGTGAAAATGTAGTGATGAGATCAATCATTTGGACAAACATGATAATTGTGGCGGTGATAACAGTAACATCAGAGGATTTTTATTTTGTACTCTTTAGCCCTCCACTTCACATTTGCATTCTCTCCTGCAGGTGTTGTGCCAGCTGTGTGACAGACCCTGCATTTGCCCTGGTCCCCCCCCCCAGTGCCCCGTCGGGGTGCCTCTGGTGCTGGATGGCTGCCGATGCTGCCAGGTGTGTGCCAGGCAGCGAGGCGAGTCCTGCACCGAGAGGTTTCCCTGCGATACCCAGAGAGGACTGCAGTGCGACTACAGCGCCAGCTTCCCTGGAAACCCTGGGGAGTGTGTCAGTGAGTGGCTCTTCTTGCAACAAGCAAACAACCAGGCCCATGTCTGTGTGGGTGAGATAGGGTGGAGGACACACAGGGAGGGGGTGATAGATCTTCAGCCAGTCTGCATGAGCAGGACAAACAGACAGTTAATGTTTAGAGTCTGCTCAGCCGAGCAGGACGGCCTGCTGGGCGGCGGAGCTCTGCCAGAACTCCAAAATGTTTCAGCTTCTATTTCCAGGGCTGCTGTTGACACTTTTCCTCTAATGACTACCCTTTGAGCATGATAGATTGCAGGGACAACACTCATGCATTGAAAAACAGACTCCTCAGTTTCCTAGTAGAGAGGCCTGGTTTCCCATAAAACTACACAACCATTGGCAGGGACAGCAGCTCCTGTGTCCTCACCTCTCTCTTTCATTTCTGCATCCATACCCCCCACACCCCACCACTCTCTCTTCCCTTAACGTAATCCTTTCACTTCCTGATTAAGTTTCCCACTTCAAACCAAGGTGCAAGTGTGGTTTTGAAAAGTTGCTGTCGGTGCTGTGTCTCCCGCAGGTCAGGAGGACCTGGGCTGTGAAGTCAATGGCATCACTTACCATGAGGGCCAGTCGTTTCAGCCCTCCTGTGACACTTACTGCTACTGCAGAGGCGGAGGTGTGACCTGTGTGCCGGCTTGTCCCCTGACTGGCCGTCTCCCCACTCCAGACTGTCCCAACCCACAATTTGTCCGGCTACCGGGGAAATGCTGCAAGGAATGGGTGTGTGAAAACCTCGAGAACACGGTTATTCAGGATGCTATCACAGGTAAACTCCACAGGTGGATGGATGGATGAGTTATATGGTTGGTATATCAACCCTTAGGAGAAATGCATCTAAACACATTTCAACAAGGCACATTTCTTTGGAGAGGTAGGAAAATACAGCTTCATGTTAGACTTTAAATAAAATGTTCTGCGTTTTAGGACATGTGCTTTTTCTCTTTTCAAGTTAAATGAGATGATTGATACGCCTCTCATCCAAAATGTTGACGTATTCCTTTAAATTCTTACCCTGACATCAGAGCTGGACATTTACAACATATTTTCCAGTGTCAGCCAGGGCCAGACGTATCTCCACATACTGTACAACTTCCTCAGCTTCAGTGGTTGCTCACTGATGATCAGTCCATATGGCAACACAATCCTTCCTTCATTTGTATGAGCTTTGTCACTGGTGGTCATGTCTGGAAGTTTTAACTGGAGCATTTTTGCATTAAACTGGGGTGTGTCTGGGCAAAGGAAAACTCCCAAAGTCCAAATATAACCCAGATTTCTTTGGAAAAGTCAAAACATATTTTTTTTCTCCCGTCACTAGGTTTCCTAGTTTCATAACAACAACCAACCGCAGCTGTGTGACAATTAAACATACAAAGCTATGTAGAGACTTCATTACTCCATTAAAAGAGGTGTGTGTATGAGAGAGTGAAGGAGAGGGGGTGTGTTAGGGAAATGAAGCCACTCCAAAAACATCTGGAATTCCAAACACTATCTGAGTCAAACTACATTATGAGAACAGCAAAGGAACATTTTGTTCTTGAATACAAATCCTGCCATGTCATGCCTAAAAATCAGCTGATTATTATGACTTTTACGCGTTAGTTTTGGGAGGAACAAAAATTTGCTTTGGATTTTTATATTCACAAAAATCCAAAGCATCGGACTGGATTGGAAAATTTTAAGATGAGACATTAAAGTTACTGGAAGTGATTCACTGGGTTAAGTAAGTTCAGTCAGCATCTCCTGTAGTTTAGAGTAGAGTTTGGTTACCAGCAGCTAGAGCTGCTGATGGTGTTCATAGAAGCAGATAAGACACTTTAAAACCTGTAATCAATGTTATAGCTCAGTCAGATCTGAACCCACAGATATGACACATATTTTTAGCTTCAGTGCGACTTACACCCTCTGATGATACCATTATCTAACTTCCGTTTTGAATAAACTAAAAAGCTACTGAGTGTGCTGTCATATATATCATACAGATGTACCAACAAGTAGTGATGTGCACGGCAGTTCTTTTTAGTGTCCCAAATCACTAGGATCATTTCCATAAAAGATTTGGATGTACAGTTCACCATTTCTTCTTGAACTTACTGGGCCTGACAACATTTGTCGTTAGCTTGGAAAAAAAAACGTGAGAAAAGAGTGGTGTGGTTTCTCTCACACACAAAACAGCAGTTACTTCTGCACACAATACTACCAACAAGTCTGCAATCACAACACACAGTATGTGCATGTTGCAAAATGAACTGTGCATGTGATTTACTTCTTACTCTAGTCATAGTTTTACCTGGTTTTCTTCCAGCCATGAGACCCGACAGGTTGTGGCACACTCTATCAAGGGATCACCCTCTAAACAGGCTGGTCCAACCTGCCTCCACCTGTATAGAACAGAGCACCCAGTGGAGCGCCTGCTCCCAGAGCTGTGGGGCTGGTGTCTCCACGCGGGTGTCCAACCAGAATCCTGCCTGCAAGCTACAAATGGAAACTCGACTTTGCAAGGTGCGACCGTGCAATGCAGTTAAGCCAGCCCCCAGGAAACCCATGGTGAGCTCTACCCACACACTGCTTCCTTCAGCTTGATTCTGCTGTTGTGTATTGTCAGATTTTACCACACTTTATGTCCTCTTGTGCTGCTGTCACAGCTTTAAGGTGACAGTTCAGCCAAATCATAAAGCACGGTTCTGGTTTTAAGTTGCTGAGTTTTTGGAACAGGACCAGTGTGTAGGATTTAGGGGAATCTATTGATTTGAAATTGAATATAATATTCAGAATTAAGCTTTAAGAGATCTTTTATTTAACACAAGGAGGGCGTGTGAAGATGTGCTGTGCCACACAGTTACACAAACACAAATGACTTCAGCCACATCTCTTAAAGGCTTTGCTACTGTTGCCGTGACCAAATCTGAAATTCACACTGAACCCCAATAAATTAAAGCTAAATCATGCACTTCATCATTTACATGGGCTCCACTCAGAGACCTAACCACGGTGTTATCAGGTGTAAGCTAGGGGTTTTCCGGCACTGTTTGGTGATAGAGTTGTGGCTTAAATGTGGTTATGACTCAAACTATACTGAGTATCGTCAACAAGTCAACAAGGTTAAAAGTAGTAAAAGTAGTAAATTTGGGGGAAAACAGACATTTGTTTTAGACTTCCAGATTACATTTCACTCAGATCTGCTTTAGTTATGTGAAAATGTCTAAAAATTTAGCCTGATTTACAGCTAGATGTCTGCAAATCTTTAACCTACAAATCATCAAATCATTGCATCCAAACTGGGTTTATCTTCTCACTTACCTCGTGTGTGTGTGCCGTTTTCCCAGTGGGGACAGCAGGGGCAGTGCAAAGCCAGCTACACGTCACCAGGGCCCATTCGGCTCGTTCACCAGGGCTGTTACAGCACTCGGGCCTACCAGCTCCGGTACTGCGGACAGTGCACCGACTCTCGCTGCTGCACACCTTACCAAACCACCACTGCTGAGGTGACCTTCCACTGCCCCTCTGGCAGACTGCTACAGCGAGCTGTGATGATGATCCACTCGTGCATATGTCACAACAACTGCCCCTACGCGCCGTTCAGAAATCCTGCTTTTTGGGCGTACAGGCCCTGATCAGCCTTTATGAGAACTGCATGAGAACAGTAAGACTTCACTGACTGATACAGGGAACCGAACAGTGAGAGAAACCTTATGTATCATCAGGTGGATCCACAAAGGCATCCTCTGATTGATGGACCTTGAAAGCGAAAATGATCATTGTAGATAAAAACTGTGATTGAGTTGGGATGAATGTGGATCATAACAAATGGACGACCTCAGTCTGCACTTATTCATAATTCCTTTACTCTCCTGCACCTTGGGATGCTGTTATTTTGCTGTTTAGCCTTTATCCAAGAATATGAATCATTTTGGTGAATCAAGCAAGAAAGCAAACTTTATTTTGGAGAATCAGAGAAGATAATACATAAAACAAGGGTAAATAAGTGTACAAACAGTAATAGAAATAAATAAGACAAGGAAACAAGTGGGTTTTAAGATTCTTTTTAAAGATATGCACTGATTTTGCTTCTCTGAGACCTTTCCACTCAGATATCAGAGAGCACAACAACTTCTTTAAGCACAAAGGTGCATGATCATGTACTGTCTCATAGGTAAAATGTAAAAATTTAAAAATCCTCAGTCTGCAAGGAGACAGGGAGCCAATAGTGAGAAAGTAAAACGTGTGTGATTAATAGTTTTTGTAAAAAGTAGAGGTTGGGGTGTGACGCAATTAAAACCGTGGTTGACTTCGTCTGTAAGTTGAAGTTGGAGTCTTCTAATGTTCCTTAACTAGAAGAACAGGACTGAACCAGTCATATGTAGCTCAAAACTATGTTATGATTGGAAGAAATCCCAAGGATTTTAATTTTTTTTTTTTTTTTTACACTGGGTTTCAAATTCTTTTACCAAGTGGGCCAGTTAAATTTGAGTTTTGTAAATTTGTCTACATAATGTATCATGGGCAAGACAAGGAATTTTTTATAATTCTTATAATTTGATGATGATTCCAATACCTTAACTATGAATTGAGGACAGTTGACCATGATGTTAATTTGGTCATAAATATAGTTTTAAAGACATATTTACATTGATAACCAGCAACATATGATGTCTTAAAGAACACATTTCAGTGAATTCAAAATATGTATTTGTTTAATAGAAATTCCACAGTGTGACTCCAACCTTTGTGTTGACAGATCTTGTTTTCTGACATGAGCAATGCAACCTTTAACTTGTATAGTCTTATTTGTGTGTAGTCAGATGATGTTGCACTTATTTCTTCATTTTCTGTTTTGCTGTAAATAATTCTGGACAGATGTCTCTTATGTATAGTGAAAAATGTCAATATTTTACATATGTTGTACTCTTTGTGATTATTGTGTTTATATTTTTTTTCATTTCATTACAGTATTCACAGTTTTCTGTAGTTATTTTGTACATACTGCAGCTTTTTGTATACCTTTTTGCAACATTTCACTTCATCACAATTTTCTAATTATACCAAATATCATGGCAACTTATCCAGACGTTGAGAGGTTTTCAAACTATGGTCCAAAAGTACACTTGAATCAATGAACTTCCACCCTCTCACATCTTGGTCGAATATGCAACACACTTTTTTATTTTTAAGTATACTTCCTGTTAACGCCTGACAAAGCTTTCTGAGAATGTCTCCATCAGTGTAGGGTGGGGCACAAAAAGCATAAGCAATAAATCGTCTTTGTTCATCCTGTCACGTACACTCAGTTGTCAGTTTATTAGGTATGCCTAGCTAAAACTAATGCAGTCTAACTCAACAGTCCTGTAATAAATCCTCCCTTCATGAAGGTTATAATGATCAGTTTTATTTCAGCTGTTGCAGAGGTGTTGATTCACAAACACATGTCAACATTACACAATGAAGTTCACCAATACCACAAATTTCAGCCAATTTGTGAAATGCTTTCACTGCTGTTGGTATCATGAATGACTTGATATATGAACAGATTTGTAAAATTACTGAGAACATACAGTATCTGAAGATACTATCAGATTAATACAGAATATGACAGGATGTGTTAAAGGACCTGCCTGTGTATCTTCGCCTGGGTCCTCCCTGTTCCCACTACCAACCATGACACCAGATAACTGATGTAATTTCCTGCATACTGGCAGGTGCAGAAACTCAAGTGCAGCGTGTAGAGAGCGCGGCTTAAAACGGGAAGTCCTCTGTTTCTATCTACAGAGAACACCACCACACTCCCCAAGAGAAGGAGCTACACTAACAGCTGTTCAAAAAACAATGAATAACACATCTTGTCGTAGCATTAGCTTTGACTTTGCAAGCAAATTCCTGCCTCCTGTTTTCGTCATAGTGTTCATCGTTGGTCTGACAGCTAATGGATGGGGATTGAAGACACTGCTACAGAACTGGAGGAAAGTGGGGAACGTCAATGTGTTTGTTATC
Source organism: Lates calcarifer (assembly GCF_001640805.2). NCBI lineage: Eukaryota > Metazoa > Chordata > Actinopteri > Centropomidae > Lates > Lates calcarifer. Next base: position 24,091,081 of record NC_066838.1, on the reverse strand, counting down.
AACCTTGGATTGGCAGACATTTTGTATCTGCTCACACTACCATTTCTAGTGGTTTACTACTTCAAGGGGAGTAAATGGATCTTTGGAGACACATTCTGCAAGATAACAAGATTCTGCTTCAACATGAATCTATATGGCAGCATTGGCTTCCTTACCTGTATAAGTGTGTACAGGTATCTGGCTATAGTTCATCCAATGAAAGTGTTGGGAAGAATAACTGTCACCCACTCTGTGGCTATCTCAGTCATGGTTTGGCTGTTGGTGGGAGTTCAGAGTCTTCCAGACATGTTCTACACCAAGACTTACAGGAACCGCACTGGGAAATGCTACGAGACCACCTCCAAACCCTATGTTGAGGATTACCTGAAATACAGCCTTGGATGGACATTCACTGGATTTTGTATCCCATCCCTCATCACACTGGCCTGCTATGGACATGTGATTTTCATTCTCTGCTGCAAAAATACCACTGACAAGGTACTGAGACAGAAATGCTTGAAATTGATGTTTATTTTGATCCTTCTCTTCTCTATTTGTTACATCCCCTTTCATTTATTAAAAAACCTAAATCTCTGGTCAAGAGTTCTGTCCAAACAGAAGATATGCCATGGATGGGCTGATAGAGTCTACATTGCTCATCAGATAAGTCGTGGCCTTGTGTGTCTGAACAGTGCTCTCAACCCTCTGGTTTACCTCCATGGAAATAGAGATATTCCTGCTCAGCTCAGACAGCTGCTCCAGCGAGGTCGTCAAGATTGTCGACGCCCGACCACCCATAGTCAAAATACCCTGGTGTAAATATTCTGATTTGTAAATTAAACTTCACAATGGCATCATCTATATTGTATATTGTATTGTAGTTTATTATTTGCTGCTGTAACATATTTACTGTACTGCCTTCAGTTTTGGCGTGGTGGTGTGTGGTATGTGGTGGTTATGTTGCTGTTAACATGCTAAAAAAAACTGATATTAAAAAAAGACAATTCGTTAAACGGCTCTGACAATGTGTCTGTTTATTTGTAGAAAGTTTTCCAACCACATCTTGTGGCTGAGGTGGGGAGTGCTACGCATTACCTGCTGTTTGTAAAACAGGAAGTTGAGTGAACATGTATTAATACAGGATGCGGATTGTACGAGCCTCACTAACCGCCACGTGTTTGTATAAACTACACACCACTGGCATGTATATAGGACAGGAAGCTGAAGTACACGTATAATCATAGAACAATGGAAAGTTTTCAGACCCATGCAGTTATTATAATGTCATGGTGACTCCTTTTACTTTAGACATTTCATTTTCCTGCTGCCTCATGATGTATTCTTTCTGCAAATACTGCTGTCTGTCGTTATCAAAGGTGTGTAATGGTGAGGCTGTGACAAACAAACAAATCACTGTATGTTCAACATGCTATGTCAGTGGTGGAAAACAAAATGAAAAAAAAAAAAAAATATATAAATATATATATATATATATATATATATATATTTGTCTGGAATGTAAAAAATAAGTGCTAATTCATGACCCAAGTCAAGTACAATGTGCCATTAGAAGACACATTTCCAAATGTAGTGATTCTATTGTCTGAGAATAGGAATAGGATTTTAATTAAGTATAGTGTAAATATAACGACCTGCTGTCCTCTAGTAATGCTTATTGTTGTGTGTCCTTGCTTTGCTTGTATTGTCAACGTGCAAGGGGATGCATGTAGGTGAGTGATGCAGTACACATTCCTGGCAGTAGTTTTACACTATTTCACTGACGTACAAGTGGATGCACCAAGATACACAGCAACACGAGCAGGAAAGCATAACGTATAAGCATAAGCGTAACCACTTAAGGTTCCAGACATTAAAGAAACATCTGTTTTGAAAATGTTTTATCAGGAGGGAAATCAATTCAACACATTTGTTAGACCTCAAGGATACACAAATCATGACTTCTGATGAGCAACACTAAATAACTTTAGTTTGTTTGTCAGAAAACTCCACAGGGCACCTTTAAGTAATAACATCAAAACCATAGTATACATTTGCTCTGTCACAAGTAAAAGTCCTGCTCTTCTGCTGCACTATTACAGTTCACAGAGGCAGTGAACTAACTAGACTTCTAATAAAGGCTGAGGACAGAAGCTGAGATTTTTACTACAAGTAATTGTGAATCAAATGCATGTGTAGAAAAGATTTGTATTTGTAAAAGAAAAGAGACCGTGTGAATGAAGTCCGTGAACAAATGGTATCAATGTTGTGATAAAAGAAATTTTATTTTTGTGAACATCTGTGTACAGATACTAATTAGAAAACTATGTGTAAAACTCACCACTCAAAATTCCCACAGTGTGTGTGACACTGAAGCTAGAATTTTACACTGAATCTGATTGGACAATGACAGTCCAATCAGAAGGCAGGTGGCTCTTTTAACTTGCGCTCCACCTAGGTGATCCGAGGTGTTGTAGGTTTTCAAGATGGACGACAGCACAGGCCCCTCAGCACTCCAGGTGGGTTAGCATTAAATGTTAACCACCATTTTCTATAGAATCATCAAATATAAATAAACCTTCCTGGGGGTAGAAGTCTTCCAGCTACTAAAGCTTTGTCCTAAACTGTGGCACTACCTACAGCATTATTAATATGTTTTCTGTTGCTGCACCCAGCCTGAAATCCACTCACAGACTTTCCCCACCATTTCTCATCTCCTCCATACGCCTCCACAGATCTTGGTGATCTGTGAGTACCAACCAATAATGCATCTGTGTTTTATTTTGGTAGCTTATACTAGTAGGTGAAGCCAAGACTCAGGTCTTTCTTGATTTATTTTTTTGTGAGTGAGTTGGGTATATGTGAGAGTATGCTCCCCTTAGTTCAATATTTTACTATGGTTACTGCTGGATGTGTAAATAAATAATATTTGTTATTATTTGTAATATTATTTGTAAGACTAACGTTACAAAAGGTGACGACATATCAGTGTTGTTGCTTCTGTTGCCCCCAAGTGGCCAAAAAAAAGTTGTTGCAGGTTTAAGATTAAATAAAGTCTATGTCAAACCACACAGCTCAGTCTGGCTTAGTTTCTTTCTGCCAGCACATGCTGATGATGCATTCAGCGAAACTATATGCAGCCTAAAATAATCTATGTAAACCGAGAAGCTGCATATTTCTTGTTCCTCATGACTTGTATGAGTAACGTTAACACTTATCTCACTGCAGCTGGATGAGTCACTGCATCAGAGGCCTGTACTACGAAGGGAGTTTAACCTACTCTGATTTAACTTGGGGTTATCAAGGAAAGTCGGGGTTGACAAACCCTGACTGCCTCGATCTGTGTTAAACGGTACTACGATGTCGATGACGATGTGGTTAAGATGTCGGTAAACTGAGTCGGTGTTAACTTAATCGGAGTTAGTGCGCGTGAATAAAACGGGCGTGCAGCGTATCTCTCAGATGAAGAGCGCACGTTAATTCTGTCGGTTTACGAGGAATTTAAAGAGACTCTAACGACACAATGTAAAACCGCGGCTGCCAACAAAGACAGGGAGACTTGTCACATGTTCTCTGGGTTCTTCATCTGTAATATGAGCTGTAAGGACACGGAACATATGTGATGATTTTCCGGATACTTTGATTACAGACAACACGTGGGTCACATGTCTGAGAATGAGCTGTTACTGTTAATGATGCTCTGCCTGGAACACTGTATATGTATGAATGTAATGCTGTTATGTTCAGTATGAACTTCATGTTAACAGTATTTCAGCCTCAGTGGAAACTGAACCTGGATCAAATAGAAACCTTCTATAAAGAGCTACACATTCATATTTCCCATCATTAATGCTGCATGTTTTGGTCTGTAGTCTACAATTACAACAGCCTGTCGCATTATATTGTTTTTCAGGACAATAATGCCCCCCACCCCCATTTATAGGATTATTGAAATCGATAATATGCAATACTAATGATGCTAAATTCTGCTGCTTCACTGTGAGAAAGAAATTACAAATTATAATATCTGACATTGAAAATGGAAAATGTGAAAAAACACCATTTGTTGGCCACATACCTCTACCATCCACTACATACTTTTTTTTCTTTTTTCTTTTTTTTTGTGTGGGGGGCGGATGGACAACCCCCGTCCTACGGAGTCAGCCTCTCCCAGTCGTTGTGCCAATATCGATTGGTTCTTCCACCTGTGGGGCGGTACTTAGGTAGAAGTAACACCGGTAACAGTGAGTTAGCCACGAACATAAACTGCTCGGAGCAGTTTGGAGACGCAGCATAAATGAGCATGGCAGCAGACCCCGGGTAAATCCTATCCACCTTTCGTAGTACAGGTTAACCAGGAAGTTACACCTGACGCCACCAAGTTACTCCTGAAGTTACCCTGATAAGCCAGTGACCTCGCTTCGTAGTACAGGCCTCAGGTAAGATTATTTATCTGTTAATTCTGTTTTTGACTCATTGATAATGATAATGATGATACAGTTGCTTTTCATTTCTGCAAAATATGTTCACCTGGAAACTACTTTACTGTATTATCGAAATCTAATCTAATAAAATCTAATCTAGACTAAGAAATGTATCAGGTATGAGAGATAGTTGTGTGTTTGCACATGATTCATCTAAAAAAACGAGCTGTTTTAACAGGAAGTCCCTTAAGGGAAAAAAAAAGTCACACATTTTTCTGTCACTTCTCATAGGTCATCTTGCTTTTAAACATCAGAAAACTCACAGAGAAGGAGACAATGAATAACACATCTTGTCCTAGTATCAGCTTTGACTTTTACAGGAGATTCCTGCCTGCTGCTTACATTTTAGTATTCATCATTGGTCTGGCAGCTAATGTATGGGGATTGAAATCATTGCTGCAAAACTGGAGGACACTAAAGATCATCAGTGTCTTTGTTCTCAACCTTGGATTTACAGATATTTTGTATCTGGTCACACTACCATTTTTAATGGTGTACTACTTCATGGACAGTAAATGGATCTTTGGAGATATATTCTGTAAGATAACAAGATTCTGCTTCAACCTGAATCTATATGGCACTATTGGCTTCCTTACTTGTATAAGTGTGTCCAGGTATCTGGCTGTTGTCCATCCAATACGAGTGATGGGAAGAATAACTGTCACCCATGCTAAGGCTGTCTCAGTCATGGTTTGGCTGTTGGTGGGAGTTCAGAGTCTTCCAGACATGTTCTACACCAAGACAATTGGAAACACCACTGAGAAATGCTTTGAGACCACCTCTGAAGCCCATGTTGAGGATTATCTGAAATACAGCCTTGGATGGACATTCACTGGGTTTTGTATCCCATTCCTAATCACAGTGGGCTGCTATGGACACATAGCTGTAGTTTTATGGACAATGAAGACAACTAATGAGATAAAGAAAGAGAGAGTTTTGAGCTTGTTGTTTATTTTGATCCTTCTCTTCTCTGTTTGTTACATCCCCTATCATTTATTAAAAAACCTAAATCTCTGGTCAAGAGTTCTGTCCAAACGTAAGATATGCCATAAATGGGCTGACAGAGTCTTCATCGCTCATCAGATAAGTCGTGGTCTTGTGTGTCTGAATGGTGCTCTCAACCCTTTGATTTATTTCCATGGAAATAGAGATATTCCTGCTCAGCTCAGACAGCTGCTCCAGCGAGCTCGTCAAACTGTCATGTGCCCGTCTATTACCCAAAGTCAAAATACCCTGACGTAAATATTCTGATATGTAAATAAAGTTGAACAGTTGAATCATCTGTATTGTACTGTAACATCTGCCACCATAACATATTTACTGTACTGGCTCGTGGTTTTCAGTTATGTTGTCGCTATATTGCTCTTCATATCAGATTTTTGGAGCATGTTAAAAAAAGTAAATTAATTTAAACAGTTCTGACATGTGTCTGTTTATTCTCAGATAGATTTACAACCACATTGTGGTGGGGAGTGCTATGCAGGGTTTGAATGTTACAGTACAACAGAGAGTTTTCAGTTTTGTTTTTTTTCGATTATAATGTCATGGCAACAGCTTTTACTTCTGACATTTCATTTTCCTGCTGCCTCATAATGTATTCTACCTGCAAATATTGCTGTCTGTGGTTATTAAAGGTCTGTAAAGGTGAGTCTGTGACAAACTATTGAGTGCTCAACACACTGTCAGTGGTGGAAAACAAAATGAAGAAAAATGATATATGAAATGATATGGAATGGAAAAGAATGACTTCAGATTCACGTTCATGTATTTGTACTGGAAGTTACTGTATAACCTGAGTCAAACACAATGTGCCTGTAGAGAAAGCAATACATATTTCCAAAATTTAGGGATTCTTTTAAAGTGTGAAAATAGCAATAATTTTAATTATGTCTGGATTGAGAAGATAAAAGAATGTACTGGCTGATAAAGCCCTTTTGAAACCCCACTGGATGACTAGGCTATCTTAAAGGTTCTCTGGGGAGTTTTTGTCCTCCAGTAATGCTTGTTTTTTCATGACTATGTCCTTGTTTTGCTTGTATTGTCAACATGCAAGGGGATGCATGTAGGTAGGTGACGCAATACACATTCTTGGAAATGGTTCCACTGAAATGCCTTGAGATCACCTCTGAAGCATATGTTGAGGATTACCTGAAATAGCAGCCTTGGATGATGAGACAAAGAAACAAAGAGTTTTGAGCTTGTTGTTTATTTTGATCCTTCTCTGTTGGTTACATCCCCTATCATGTACTCAAACCTCACCTCTGTCAAGAGTTCTGTCCAAATGGAAGATATGCCATAAATAGGGCAGACAGAATTTACATCTCTCATCAGATAAGTCTTGGCCTTGTGTCAGACACGCAATGGTGCTCTCAACCCCCTGGTTTATTTACATGAAAATAGAGATATTCCTGCTCAGCTCAGACAGCTGCTCCAGGCGAGCTCGTCCAGCTGCCACGGACCCATCCATTATCAAGTCAAAATTCTGTGATGTAAATAGTCTGATATGTAAATTCAATTGACTTGTACTGTATCATCTGTCATTATAACATATTATTTCTCTTGGTACAATGACAATAAAGCTTTCTGATTGAGAAACTATAACAATGTGCTGGCTGATAAAGCCCTTTTGTGTAAATAAAATCTGTCAACATATAGTATCAGTGTAGTAGTATCAAGTTAAACAAAGACACTGTGAAAAAAGTGCTTTTGTGAACATTGTGTACAGATAACAGAAAACTGTGTTAAACTTAGCACTTAAAGTTCCCACACTGTGTGTGACACTGAAGTTACTAGAATTTTACACCTGAATCTGATTGGACAATGACAGTCCAATCAGAGGGCAGGTGGCTCTTTTAACTTGAGCTACACCCATGAGCTCAGTTTTTCAAGATGGACGACAGCACAAGAATCTGCTACAGCCCAGGTGGGTTTACAAACACATACAGCACATTAAATGTTTACCATTAAATTCTACAGCAGCTTTGTCCTGAGCTGTGACACTAACTACAGCATTATTTTTTCTGGACTGTAGTAGCACCCAGCCTGAAATCCACTCACAGACCTTCCCCTGCCATTCCTCATCTCCTCTTCAGTAATGGTTTGCCCATACTTCAGATGACATTTCAAGGACCTGTGAGTACCAGCTCATATTGTATCTGTGTTTTGTTTTGGTCACTAGTAGGTGGAACGGATTTATTTTAGCATTTTATTGTATGAATTGATGGGTGCATGTCAGTGTGTGTTCCCCCTTAGCTGTACACTGTAATTAGGAAAATATAGGACTGAAAGTTGGTGTTTTGGGAAGAAATCAAAGGGTCATTGATCATCAGTGTTTTAGGTAACTGCTGCATGTCTATATAAGGAACTATTTGTGAATACTAACGTTATATCAACTCAAAAAGTGATGATATGTCAGTGTTGTTGCTTTGTTGCCCCCAGGTGGCCAAAAAAAAATTGTTGCAGGTTTAAAATTAACTAAAAAAAGTCTATATCAAACCACACAGCTCAGTCTGTCTTAGCTTCTTTCTGTCAGCACATGCTGATGATGCATATAGTGAAACTATATGCAGCCTCTAAAATAATCTGTATAAACCGAGAAGCTGCATATTTTTCTTCTTCTTTATGACATATATGAGTAATGCTTATCTCACTGCAGCTGTATGAGTCATTGTGTCAGATAGGATTATTCATCAGTTAGTCCTGGTTTTTAGTCATTGATGATGGTGATGATGATACAGTTGTTTTTCATTTTGTCCACAGTGCCATTTAGTCTGTGTTGCACTGAGAATTACAATGAAAAATCACAGTATTATTGAGGACCTCTGTAAAGTTATACTCTTGTGCAAATCATTATACTTTGTGGAACCTTAAATCAGTAGCTGTAATATGCTTAATTACTGCAGCGTTGGCTTTATTTTCCCCAACTTGTGACAACATGACTGAACTTGCATGAATTTTGCAGTTGTGCTTTTATTTAGCTGTTGTTTTATCTGACTCTTCAGTTCTCCAGAACTTTATGGAGCATTTTAGTGTCTATTAAGTTGTTGTTTTGGTTTTATGGCTCTCAGTTTTACTGTTGTTGTTCACTATCACTGTTCTCAATAACTTTGTTTCCAGCAGCTGTTAGTAGCAACAAAGTTTTGATAATTCATTTCATGTACATGGACGCAAAACTGTCATTAGACTGGGTTGAGTGTATTACCATTATTGTCACTGTTGTGAAAGCGTTCAAAAACTGATTGAATAAGTGGGCTGTTACACTTACTTTCAAATATCAGGTTGTGAGAAAGTCAAAGTGACACTACAGTATTTTCTTTTGAGATTAATTAAAGGATGATTCAGGTTATACCAACCTGGCACAAATAGGACTAAATGATATAAATAAAACCCATGATGTAATAATTTGTCATTATTCTTTAATCTTGACATAATTTCCACAATCAAGGCATTTCAACTAGAAAGACTCACTATGAAATAAACCTCACTTAATTTATTTGCATTGTCATAGGAGATAAGACAACATAACATAACACAGTTTATCTCTTTCGGTTTAGATGTTCATCAGGAAACGTTCTTTAAAGAGGTTACTGTATTATCTAAATCTATTATGTGATATAGTTGAGAGTGAGAGTCAGAAACACAGCAGGTATGAGAGATAGTTGTGTTTTTGCTCACATGATTCAACTCCGTGTGAAAATAAATAAAAGAGTGGCCTTAACAGGAAGTCCCTTAAGAAAAAAAAAAGCCACAACATCTTCTCTCACTTCTCATTGGACACCTTGCTTTTAAGCATCAGAAAACATCAGAAAACTTACAGAGAGAAGGAGTTGTGCTAACAGCTGTCCAGAAAGCAATGAATAACAGCTCTTGTCCACGTATCAGCTTTGACTTTCCAAGCAGATTCCTGCCTCCTGTTTACATTGTAGTATTCATTGTTGGTCTGGTCGCTAATGGATGGGGACTGAAGTCATTGCTGCAGAACTGGAAGAAACTAAAGATCATCAGTGTCTTTGTTCTCAACCTTGGACTGGCAGACATTTTGTATCTGCTCACACTACCATTTTTGGTGGTGTACTACTTCAAGGGGAGTAAATGGATCTTTGGAGACACATTCTGTAAGATAACAAGATTCTGCTTCAACCTGAATCACTATGGCAGCATTGGCTTCCTTAGTTGTATAAGTGTATACAGGTATCTGGCTGTCGTCCATCTGAGAGTGATGGGAAGAATAACTGTCACCCACTCTGTGGCTGTCTCAGTCATGGTTTGGTTGTTGGTGGGAGTTCAGAGTCTTCCAGACATGTTCTACACCAAGACTTACAGGAACTGCACTGGGAAATGCTACGAGACCACCTCTGAAGCCTATGTTGAGGATTATCTGAAATACAGCCTTGGATGGACATTCACTGGGTTTTGTATTCCCATTCCTCATCACACTGGCCTGCTATGGACACATAGCTGTAGTTTTATGGACAATGAAGAGAATTGACAAGGTACAGAAGCGGAGGAGTTTAAAGTTGTTGTTTATTTTGATCCTTCTCTTCTCTATTTGTTACATCCCACATCATTTTTTCAAGAACCTTAACCTCTGGTCAAGAGTTTTGTCCAAACAGAAGATATGCTCTGGGTGGTCTAATGGAGTCTACATCGCTCATCAGATAAGTCGTGGCCTTGTGTGTCTGAACAGTGCTCTCAACCCTCTGGTTTATCTGCATGGAAATGAAGAAATTCCTGCTCAGCTCAGACAGCTGCTCCAGCGAGCTCGTCAGATGATCAGCCATATGTTTCTGTCAAACTCTGGCTCTGTGACTGTGGCACAAACTGCAGATGAAGTTTAACAACACAAGTGAAAGTGTTAGTAAAATAAAAAAATTCTAAACATCTGTGCTGTTTGCCCATACAATTGTAGATGACATTAAATAACAATGTTTAATGATAGAAAGCTCAAATAGCGAGTCTTGCAAGTTCTTTAGATTTTATCTACATTATACTGTACATTTTGTACTGTCTCAAAAATTAACTCATTTTCTTTTTGATCTTTGTATCTGTTGCTTGTTGTGTTTGATCTTGTACTATAAACTGAAAAACTCAGATAAACCACAAGTTTTGTCGTGTATGGGGAGCTCCTGTTCATTACATGTGGATGAGGGGTGACAGCATGATGGCGCAGTGCTTAGCACTGACCTCGCAGCAAGAAGGCTCCCAGTACATCCCAGTACAGTATAAGCAGAGGGAGTGCAGCAGTTCTTCCAGACCTAGACATTGATAATCATGATAATACCATGGAAATTTCTTTGATTGTGTATGTTTTATTTTATGTGCTGTACTTGAAAGAAGTGCTGTTCCTGATTTTAAGAGGGCTGTGATGGTGAAGTTGTGACAGTCTGCTCAATAATCATTAATATTTGACACAACATGCTTAACAAAATCTTATGAAAATAAAAGTAAATTTATTTAAACAGTTCTGGTAATGTGTTTGTTTATTCTCAAAGAGTACCATGCAAGGTCTGCTGTTGAAACAGGAAGTTGATTGAAGGGGTATTTACAGGGGACAGATTGTATGAGCTTCGCAAACTGCCATGTGTCTGTATAAACTGCAAATCACTGGCATGTATATAGGACAGGAAGCTGAGGTACAACCACAGAACAACTGAATGTTCTCAAACCTGTAGCGTGATTATAATGTCATGACAAGTCCTTTTTTTATGTAACTATAAGCAGCCTCTAAATTAATTTATACATACCTTATATTATCATATTTCTATTCTTTTTTTATGTTAACACTTATCTCACTGCAGCTGTATGAGTCATTGTATCATTCATAGCAACAAAGCTTTCATAATCAACCGTACACTACCTGTTCAGCACAGGTGACGTGAAGATACTGGAGCATTTATACAGCAGAACAGATGGATATTTATTTTTAATTTGTTGGTTTTGTTTGATCTGCGCATTGCCAAATATCTGTAACAGTCTCCTTATTTCTCTCATTTACATCTTAGTCACCTTCCATTTAAAATGTAAGGAATAGATGCACAGAGGGAGGAACTGGGGAAACATTTGTGTAGCTCATTTTTTCTCACCCAACATGGCCTATGATGACCTTTGCTTGCTTGCAAGCACAGACAGACAGACACACACACCTCTCTTTCACTTATGTGCTAGCAGCTTTTGATATAGGGTAGTAAAAGTTTGATTTTGACACCACCTTCTGGTCAGTTTTTATGCTAACCTTACCATGACTGCTATGCATCAGAAATTAACCAGCAAGCTTAACTTTCACTTATCTAATAATTTATTTCTTCTTTATGATGAGCATTACAGCTTCTCAGAGTCAGCAGAGGGGCAGCAGACTCTTGTCTTGTTTTGCAGTTTGCTTATTATATCTATTAAAACCTCTTAGAAAACGACAGAATCATTTCTCCAAATCTGTCATTCTCAGCATGTTATTATTTAAGCATCAGAAAACAGAACAGAGAGAAGGAGCTGTACTAACAGCTGTCCAGAAGACAATGAATAACACATACTGTCCTCGTGTCAGCTTTGACTTTGCAAGCAAATTTCTGCTTCCTGTTTTCATCTTAGTGTTCATCGTTGGTCTGGTCGCTAATGGATTGGGTTTGAAGTCATTGCTACAGAAATGGAAGAAACTAAAGATAATCAATGTCTTTGTTCTCAACCTTGGACTGGCAGACATTTTGTATCTGGTCACACTACCATTTTTGATGGCGTACTACTTCATGGACAGTAAATGGATCTTTGGAGACATATTCTGTAAGATAACAAGATTCTGCTTCAACCTGAATCTATATGGCACCATTGGTTTCCTTACTTGTATAAGTGTATACAGGTATCTGGCTGTCGTCCATCCAGTACGACTGATGGGAGGAATAACTGTCACCCACTCTGTGGCTGTCTCAGTTATGATTTGGCTGTTGGTGGGAGTTCAGAGTCTTCCAGACATGTTCTACACCAAGACATATGGAAACACCACTGGGAAATGTTTCGATACCACCTCCGAAGCCTATGTTGAGGATTATCTGAAATACAGCCTTGGGTGGACATTCACTGGGTTTTGTATCCCATCTCTCATCACACTGGCCTGCTATGGACACATAGCTGTAGTTTTATGGGCAATGAAGAGAATTGACAAGATACAGAAGCGGAGGAGTTTAAAGTTGTTGTTTATTTTGATCCTTCTCTTCTCTGTTTGTTACATCCCCTATCATGTTCTCAAGAATCTCAACCTCTGGTCAAGAGTTCTGTCCAAACAGAAGATATGCCATGGATGGGCTGACCGAGTCTACATTGCTCATCAGATAAGTCGTGGCCTTGTGTGTCTGAACAGTGCTCTCAACCCTCTGGTTTACCTCCAAGTGAATGAAGAAATTCCTGCGCAGCTCAGACAGCTGCTCCACCGAGCTCGTCAGATGCTCGACTGTTTGTTTCTGTCAAACTCTGGCTCTGTGACTGTGGAACAAAATGCAGATGAAGTTTATGTGCCCATGTAAAAGAAGTTAAATAACAGTGTTTAATAATAGAAGGCTTAAAAAACCCCTGCTCTTTTGAGTTTAGATTGTCTAACATCTGTATTTACAGTATATTATAAATATTGTATACTTCATCAAAAATTAATTTGTCATTTTTGAATTTCATTGTATTTGTAGTTTGTTGAATTTGATCTTGTAAATGCTGTTACCATGCAGAACATATAAAAATAAACAGATAAACCACAGGTCTTGATGTGTGTGGGGAGATAAAATTTACCTTATGTGGTTAGGGGATGGGGAAGCCCAGTGTCATGCAAGAAGTATATAGTTTTCTATAAACACACTTAAAGCAGGATGTCTTTTATTTATAGTTATGATTCAGTATTAGTCTGAATTATACCTCATGACTTTCTCAATTCACAGACAACCACGTCACCTGGATTTTGAGTGATCCTAGAACAGTATAAGCACATGGAGCACAGCAGTTCTTCCAGACCTAGACAGAGATAACCATGATAAATGTCATGGAAATTTCTTTTGATTGTATATGTTGACCTGTTGGGTTGTTATATTGCTGTTAACATGCTAACAAAATGTCATAAAAAAGTACATTCGTTGAAACAGTTCTGACAATGTGTCAGTTTTTTCTCAGCAAGGTTTACGGACACATATTGTAGTTATGGTGGGGAGTGCCATGCAGGGTCTGATGTTGTTAAAACAGGAAGTTTGATTTAATGGGTATTTACAGAGGACAGATTGTATGAGCGTCACTAACCACTGTGTATGTATAAACTGCACATCACTGGCATGTATGTACAGGAAGCTTAAATACAAGTATAACCACAGGACAACTGTGTTTTCAAAACTGTACAGTTGTCATGGCAACTACTTTTTACTTAACTATAGGCTTCCTCTACAGCAGAACAGACAGATATTTATTTTTAATTTATTGGGTGCATGGCCAGACACATGACTCTAAATGAATGCTAATGCTCCTCTCTGTCTGCTTGGTGGGCAGGCAACTGTTTGCTAACATGTTTGCCATAACAATGTGATGGTAATATGTCAGTATTGTGTTTAGAAGTTATTCTGCTGTCTTCAATTAGCCATAGAAATCAATTAAGCTGCTTTGAATCTCTGTTTATCCTGAGCTATTAACTGTCATCTTTAGTGTGATCACCAAGGTCATCAGGATACATCATGTGCAAATCATGATGTCTGTACAAAATGTTTCGCTAATCCATTCAGTTTATGTTGAGATATTTCACAGGATTAGTGAAAACTTTATCCTGCTGATGATGCTAGATAAGAGATCATCTGATAACCACAAATGTCTGGATAAAATTTCATTTCAATCCATTTGATAGTTATTTGATACAGATATTTCAGTCTGGACAAGTGCTGGAACGACTAACCCACAGACCAGCACTGCCATCCCTGAAGCCATGCTGCTACCATGGCTATTAAAATGTTGTTCAGTACATTGGTTTCTGACCAAATGCTTGCAAAACAAAGGATTTTACCATCAGCACCAAATGTTAACTCACAAAACTGAAACAATAAACATAGTGAACATTACACCAGGTAAACATCAGAACGTTAACACTGGCATCTTAGTTCTCACCCCATTCAAAGGAAGGGATGCACAGAGGGAGGAACTGAGGAAACCTCTGACTAGCTCATTTTTGCTCAAACAACATTACATATGATGACCTTTGTATGCTTGCATGCACACACGCACAGCTACACATCTCTTTCACTTAGGTACTTTTGATATATGATGGCAAAAGTTTGACTTTGACACCACCCTCTGGCCAATTTTTACTCCAACTTCACCATGACTGCTATGCGTCAGAAATAAACCAGGGAGCTTAACTTTCTTACTTAACTTTCTTTCTTAACGTATGTAATGATGTATTTCTTCTTTATGATGAGCATTACAGCTTCTCAGAGTCAGCAGAGGGGCAGCAGACTCTTGTCTTGTTTTGCAGTTTGCTTATTTAGACCTGAGATGTAATTTAGACCCAAACAACTTAAAAATAGCTCTGAACAATGCACATACAAGTCTTAAGCTTCCAAACTCTCCTGAACAGTTTTTTGATGTTTATGCATAAAGACATTTTAGGTGCACAGTGAGTTTGCATCGTCAGTTTACTTTAATTAAGGATTTTACTTATTTTTTTACATCAGTCGATCATATAAAACTTTTAATAATGATTAAATAATAAGTATGATTTTGTTTTGAGTATGTCGATTTTTTTTATCTATTAAAACTTCTTAGATTAATGACTTCTCAGTATGTTATTATCGTTCAAAAAGGCTTGGCAATTGTTTTCTCTGTGAAGGAGGAAGTCTACCACCAGAGGGAGACTTTTACCTTACCATTCCTGTATGTGTCACCCAAATGTTTCTATACTGACTCCCATTAACAGTACTGTTAAAGAATGGAAGAAGTTCCCAGTTAATCTGAAAACCTGAAAAGAGAGACTTCCATATTCTCTCTTGTGAAGTTAAACAACTCTTTCTTTAGATTCATCTATTTTGTATATGGTACCTGTTATAAATACATCCCAGATGATGAATAAGTTCAAAACTTGAGATTTTATGAAAATTATGAGAGCCATGTACAGTTGTATGGTGCAGGGTGGCTGCAGGTGAGCTGAACTGACAATCTGTGCAGGGGAGTGAATGATGTATCTCTCTTATTTGTAGATAAGGTGCAATGAATAAAAGACATCAGTAATAATGTTGAATGTTTAGGAAAAAAAGAAAAATATAGATAAGAAAGAAGAACTTGACATGATAGAGTAATAAGCAGTGGTTGTGCACAAGAAAGTAACAAAGAACAAAGCTTGCATGCATGTGTGGATTGTGGCATGACGTTTGTTCTGTGATCTCACAAAAAAATCTGCAGTTTCACACGGGAAATCCTCTTTGAACAAATACTGTGTCATGTATTCTTTCACTGCTCAAAAGTCAGATCACCCACAGAGGTGTGAATTTGACCTTCTTTTCAGAAGACAGAATGAATCAAACCTCCTGTACTAAATTCAGTCTACCAATAGACTATGAAAACAGATTCCTGCCTTCTGTTTACATCGTAGTAGTTCATCGTTGGTCTGGTCGCTAATGGATGGGGACTGAAGTCATTGCTACAGAAATGGAAGAAACTAAAGATCATCAATGTCTTTGTTCTCAACCTTGGACTGGCAGACATTTTGTATCTGGTCACACTACCATTTTTGGTGGTGTACTACTTCATGGAGAGTAAATGGATCTTTGGAGACACATTCTGTAAGATAACAAGATTTTGCTTCAACCTGAATCTATATGGCACCATTGGTTTCCTTACTTGTATAAGTGTATACAGGTATCTGGCTGTCGTCCATCTGAGAGTGATGGGAGGAATAACTGTCACCCACTCTGTGGCTGTCTCAGTCATGGTTTGGCTGTTGGTGGGAGTTCAGAGTCTTCCAGACATGTTCTACACCAAGACATATGGAAACACCACTGGGAAATGCTTCGATACCACCTCCCGAAGTCTATGTTGAGGATTATCTGAAATACAGCCTTGGATGGACATTCACTGGGTTTTGTATCCCATCTCTCATCACACTGGCCTGCTATGGACACATAGCTGTAATTTTATGGACAATGAAGAGAACTGACAAGGTACAGAAAAAGAGGAGTTTGAAATTGTTGTTTATTTTGATCCTTCTCTTCTCTGTTTGTTTCATCCCACATCATTTATTCAAGAATCTCAACCTCTGGTCAAGAGTTCTGTCCAAACAGTAAGATATGCCATGAATGGCGTGACAGAGTCTACATCGCTCATCAGATAAGTCGTGGCCTTATGTGTCTGAACAGTGCTCTCAACCCTCTGGTTTATCTGCATGGAAATGAAGAAATTCCTGCTCAGCTCAGACAACTGCTCCAGCGAGCTCGTCAGATGATCAACCATATGTTTCTGTCAAACTCTGGCTCTGTGACTGTGGAACGAACTACAGATGAGGTTTCACACATGTAAACATGTTAGTATATCTAAAAAATCTAAACATCTGTGCTGTTTGCCCATGAACATTGTAGAAGTTAAATAACAACATTTAAAGATAAAGATTTGTTCTTAAGATTGTCCGGCATCTTTATCTATAGTCTACTGTTAATTTTGTATACTGCCTCAAAAATTAACTTGTTTTGTTCTTTGTATTTGTTGTTGTATTTGATCTTTTATTTGCTGTTACTGTGCAGAAAAAGTAAAAATAAACTGAATAACTCATTCACTGATGTGTGTGAAGAGATAATATTAACACTGTGTGGTTTGGGGGTGGGGAAGCTCAGTGACATACAGGAAGTGTACAGTTTTCTGTAAATGCACTTTAAAGTGTATCTGACCAGTTTTTACACTAACTTCACCATGACTGCTTTGCATCGGAAATTAACCATGGAGTTTCACTTTCACTTATCTAACAATTAGTATTTCTTCTTTATAATGAAAATTACAGTTTCACAGAGTCAGCAGAGGGGCAGCAGACTCTTATCTTGTTTTGCAGTTTGCTTATTTAAACCTGAGATGTAATTTAGACTTAAACAACTTAAAAACAGCTCTGCATTTCACCAAATCTGTCATTCTCAGTATGTAATGATTGTTTAGAAAAGCAATTGTTTTCTCTCTGAGGAAGGAAGTCTACCACCAGAGGGAGACTGTTATCTTCCCATTAGTGTGAATGTTGACTAGGACTTGCAAATATTTTGTGTCTGTCCATACTCCCATTTTTGGTGGTGTACTACTTCATGGAGAGTAAATGGATCTTTGGAGATACATTCTGTAAGATAACAAGATTCTGCTTTAATTTGAATCTATATGGCAACATTGGATTCCTTACCTGTATAAGTGTATACAGGTATCTGGCTATTGTTCATCCAATAAGAGCGATGGGAAGAATAACTGTCACCCATTCTGTGGCTATCTCAGTCATGGTTTGGTTCTTGGTGGGTGTAGCAAAGTCTTCCAAACATGTTCTTCCTCAAAACCAAAAAACAACTATGCTATCATACCACTTTTACAGCCTATGTTGAGGATTATCTGAAATACAGCCTTGGATGGACATTCACTGGGTTTTGTATCCCATCCCTCATCACACTGGGCTGCTATGGACATGTGATTGTTGTTCTCTGATCCAAAAATACCAATGACAAGGTACTGAAACAAAGAAGCTTGAAGTTCTTGTTCATCTTGACCTTGTTCGTCTTAGACCCAAACAACTTAAAAGCAGCTCTGTACAATGATAAGGTGCAAGGAAGAGAAGACATCAGCAATAATGTTGAGTGTTTATAAGAAATGAAAATATAGATAAGAAAAACCATGAACCATTGAAGCTCCTGACCAATTCATAGTGCTTTTCAGATGATAGAGTAATAAGCAATAGCTGTGCACAAGAAAGTAAATGGACAAACCTTGCATGCACATGTGGATAATTGCATGACAATTTATCGGGCTTCACACAGGAAATTCTCTTTTTATACATAGTACGTCATGGGTTTTTTTTTTTGTTTATCACTGCCCAGAAGCCAGATCATCGACAGAGGATCAAATTTGTATGAACTCTTTCAGAAGACAGAATGAATCAAACCTCCTGTGCTAATTTCAATCTACCAATAGACTATGAAAACAGATTCCTGCCTTCTGTTTTCATTGTAGTGTTCATCGTTGGTCTGGTCGCTAATGGATGGGGACTGAAGTCATTGCTACAGAAATGGAAGAAACTAAAGATCATCAATGTCTTTGTTCTCAACCTTGGACTTGCAGACATTTTGTATCTGGTCACACTACCATTTTTGGTGGTGTACTACTTCATGGAGAGTAAATGGATCTTTGGAGACACATTCTGTAAGATAACAAGATTCTGCTTCAACCTGAATCTATATGGCACCATTGGTTTCCTTACTTGTATAAGTGTATACAGGTATCTGGCTGTCGTCCATCTGAGAGTGATGGGAGGAATAACTGTCACCCACTCTGTGGCTGTCTCAGTTATGATTTGGCTGTTGGTGGGAGTTCAGAGTCTTCCAGACATGTTCTACACCAAGACATATGGAAACACCACTGGGAAATGCTTCGATACCACCTCCCAAGCCTATGTTGAGGATTATCTGAAATACAGCCTTGGATGGACATTCACTGGGTTTTGTATCCCATCTCTCATCACACTAGCCTGCTATGGACACATAGCTGTAGTTTTATGGACAATGAAGAGAACTGACAAGGTACAGAAGCAGAGAAGTTTGAGGTTGTTGTTTATTTTGATCCTTCTCTTCTCTGTTTGTTTCATCCCACATCATTTATTCAAGAATCTCAACCTCTGGTCAAGAGTTCTGTCCAAACAGAAGATATGCCATGAATGGCGTGATAGAGTCTACATCGCTCATCAGATAAGTCGTGGCCTTATGTGTCTGAACAGTGCTCTCAACCCTCTGGTTTACCTGCATGGAAATGAAGAAATTCCTGCTCAGCTCAGACAGCTGCTCCAGCGAGCTCGTCAGATGATCAGCCATATGTTTCTGTCAAACTCTGGCTCTGTGACTGTGGCACAAACTACAGATGAGGTTTAACATAAATAAACATGTTAGTAAATCTAAAAAAATCGAAACATCTGTGCTGTTTGCCCATGAACATTGTAACATTGTAGAAGTTAAATAACAACATTTAATGACAAGGATTTGTTCTTAACCCTTGTGTTGTCCTCTGGGTCAAAGTGACCTGGTGGCTGACAATGTGCCTTCGTGTTTGTGTGTGTGTATGTGTGTGTGTGTAGTAGGATTTGTTGACATTCGTGATTCTGAAGCGGTTATCTTTTGTTTTTGAATAATAGTAAGATAGAAAAAAGTATACGGAATACAAAGGGCAACGGGAGGGTTAAGATTGTCTGGCATCTTTATTTATAGTCTACTGTTAATTTTGTATACTTCCTCAAAAATTAACTTGTTTTGTTCTTTGTATTTGTTGTTGTATTTGATCTTTTATTTGCTGTTACTGTGCAGAAAAAGTAAAAATAAACTGAATAACTAATTCACTTATTGAGTGTGTGAAGAGATAATATTAACACTGTGTGGTTTGGGGGTGGGGATGCTCAGTGACATACAGGAAGTGTACAGTTTTCTGTAGGAGCTTCACTTTCACTTATCTAATAATTAGTATTTCTTCTTTATAATGAAAATTACAGCTTCACAGAGTCAGCAGAGGGGCAGCAGACTCTTATCTTGTTTTGCAGTTTGCTTATTTGGACCTGATATGTAATTTAGACTTAAAAACAACTCTGCATTTCACCAAATCTGTCATTCTCAGTATGTAATGATTGTTTAGAAAGGCAATTGTTTTCTCTCTGAGGAAGGAAGTCTACCACCAGAGTGTGAATGTTGAAGCACCTGTATCACCCAAATGTTTATACACTTAAAACTCCTTTAACAATATCACACACCTGTACTTTGTGTGTTAAAGCTATCATCATGTAAACAGCTTCATATGGGAATACAAACTGAAATATTCAACTGTGTCTGTTAAAGAATGGAAGAAGTTCACAATTAATCTGAAACATGAAAAGAGTATAATGTTGGCCTATTTGGTGATGATATGTTTTGCTCTGAGTGTTATTGTTTCCTTCACCTGGCCAGACACTGCAGATTTAAAATAGAAAGTAGCTAAATCTGGAACAAACATCCTCTCTCTTTCTTGAGAGTCATATATTTTGTACATGGTCCCTGATATAAATGAATATATGTTTTTACATCCCAGATAATGACTGAGGTTGAAACCTGAGTTATTAGGTAAAACCAGAGTCATGTACATGTGTATGGTGCAGGGCAGCTGAATTGACACAATCTGTGCAGGGGAGTGAATGATAAGGTGCAGTGAGCAAAAGATTTCAATAATAATGTTGAGTATATATATAAAAAATTAAAATAAATACATAAATAAAGCATGAACCATTGAATCACCTGACCAGTTCAGTGCTTTTCCAATCATAGAGTAATAAGCAGTGGTTGTGCACAAAAGAGTAAATGGACAAAACTTGCATACATGTGTGGATTGTGGCATGACAATTTATCTTTGATCTCATGTATGCAAAACTTTACACAGGAAATCCTCTTTGCACAAATAGGTCATGTATATTTTCACTACTCAGAAGCCAGATCACCCACAGAGGTTTGATTTTCAACAAACTCCTTTCCAGAAGACAGAATGAATCAAACCTCCTGTGCTAAGTTCACCCTACCAATAGACTATGAACACAGATTCCTGCCTTCAGTTTACATCATAGTGTTCATCATTGGTCTGGTAGCTAATGGATGGGGATTCAAAACCTTGCCACAGAAATGGAAGAAGCTGGGGAACATCAGTGTGTTTGTTCTCAACCTTGGACTTGCAAACATTTTGTATCTGCCCGTACTCCCATTTTTGGTTGTGTACTACTTCAAGGGGAGTAAATGGATCTTTGGAGATACATTCTGCAAGATAACAAGATTCTGCTTCAATCTGAATCTATATGGCAGCATTGGGTTCCTTACTTGTATAAGTGTGTACAGGTACCTGGCTATTGTTCATCCAATGAGAGTGATGGGAAGAATAACTGTCACCCACTCTGTGGCTATCTCAGTCATGGTTTGGTTCTTGGTGGGTGTACAAAGTCTTCCAGACATGTTCTTCCTCAAAACCAAAAGACAAAAATGCTATCATACCACTTTTACAGCCTATGTTGAGGATTATCTGAAATACAGCCTTGGATGGACATTCACTGGGTTTTGTATCCCATTCTTCATCACACTGGGCTGCTATGGACATGTGATCGCTGTTCTCTGTCGCAAAAATACCATTCACAAGGTACTGAAACAAAGAAGCTTGAAGTTCTTGTTTATCTTGATCATTCTTTTCTCTGTTTGCTACATCCCTTATCACGTGTTAAAGAACCTCACCCTCAGATCAAGAATTCTGTCCAAAAAGAAGATATGCCATGGGTGGTCTAATGGAGTCTACATCGCTCATCAGATAAGTCGTGGCCTTGTGTGTCTGAACAGTGCTCTCAACCCTCTGGTTTACCTCCATGGTAATCAAAATATTCCTGCTCAGCTCAGACAGCTGCTCCAGCGAGCTCGTCAGTTGCTCAACTGTTTGTTCACGTTAAACTCTGTCACTGTGGTACAAACTGCAGATGAAGTTTAACCAGAGTTAAAGGGTTGTTTTTTTTTATTATTTGCTTAATAAGAAATAGTTCAAACAGTTGCTCAGCTGATCTATAATGTGAATGAAATTGTCAGTCATTCTCTGGAGGGTTGTATACTTTTCCTGGATAACACTTTTGCTGTATTGTGTTACGTATCTTCCTTGTGTTTGTCATGATGCTGTTGCTACATGCTGTCAAACAGGAAATTCAGATAAACCACAGATCTTGATGTGTCACTGCCAGAACAGGTTTATGGAGAGATAAGAATCTTGTAATGTTGTTTAGGAAGGCGAAGCCCAGTGCCATGCATGGTATCTGCTGATTTAAAACAGGAACTTGTTAGAGAAAAGTAAGTTAATGCACCATAAACCGGTAACATCGAGTCATCTTCAGTGTAATGGTGTGGTTTACGCACTGAAATGCTTTTAACGGTTTTTGAACAACAATGGAGCTCTGGGGTACAGAGGAATCAGGCTTTGGACACACAATATTTGTTAGTGGGATACATAGATTTTTGTCTTTTCACAGGAACTTTTAACAATAAGATGAATATAGAGAGTGAACAGCCTCATCTTCTAAAGGCCATGATTAGCATTCTTAACTTATAGTTCTGTTTAATTTAGTTTATTTAGATCTGTGACCTTATTTGTCTACCTAAACATTCAAGTTGCTCTGTACAATACTGTTGAAAGTTAAAACCTGTAACTAACATACACACTGTGGTATCTGACCAAGTTTTTTTTCTTCCATCTGTTCAGACATTACAGAATTGTGCGTCCATAATTAGACACATCCTGTGTCAGCATACCAAGTGACACAGTAAACCTCACCATATCAGCATCTGCCCACGTTGGGAGATATTATGTGTACATTTTCTGCTTATTCCTACTCTGAGAAGGTCGAAATGGAACGGAGGCTTCCTGATCAACTTTGGCTCATGTTTCTTATGACTTTAAATTTATTGACGTTGTCACATTCCCACAAGTCATGAATTAAATTGGTGAATAAAATGTTTCTGGTACAAATGGGACTTGATGAAAAAATAACACAAATGAAACCCATATTGTAATCATTTGTAATTACTCTTTAAGCTGGACATAATTTCATAATTCATGGAATTTCAATCAGAAAGATTCACTATGAAATGAACCTGATCTAACTTACTTGCATCTCTAATGATTGTCACATAAGAGAACATAACACATCTTTCAGTTTATATATTCAGGAAGTCTTCTTTAAAGAGGTTACCGTATTACCTAAATGTTTTTAATCATTCGTGACCATTTAGAGTATCCAATATGTTATATGGACAAGAGTTGCTTGCACCATCTTTGCATATACAGACACACACCTTGTACACTTATGTGCTTGCAGCTTTTGATATAGAGTAGTAAGTTTGACTTTGACACCACCTTTTGGCCAATTTTTATGCTAACCTTACCATGACTGCTATGCATCAGAAATTAACCAGCAAGCTTAACTTTTACCTATCTAACAATGTATTTCTCCTTTATAATGAGCATTACAACTTCATGGAGTCAGCAGAGTGGCAGCAGACTCTTGTCTTCTTTTGCAGTTTGCTTATGTAGATCTGAGATGTAATTTAGACCCAAACAACTTAAAAACAGCTCCTTAAAAAAGCTCCTGACCAATTCATAGTGCTTTTCAGATGATAGAGTAATAAGCAATAGCTGTGCACAAGAAAGTAAATGGACAAACCTTGCATGCACATGTGGACAATTGCATGACAATTTATCTGTAATCTAAAATCTATGCAGTTTCACACAGGAAATTCTCTTTTTACACATAGTACGTCATGGTTATTTTTCACTGCCCAGAAGCCAGATCAACTACAGAGGATCTAATTTCAACAAACTCCTTTTCAGAAAACAGACATGAGTCAAACGTCCTGTGCTAATTTCAGTCTACCAATAGACTATGAACACAGATTCCTGCCTTCTGTTTACATCGTAGTGTTCATTGTTGGTCTGGTCGCTAATGGATGGGGATTGAAGTCATTGCTGCAGAACTGGAAGAAACTAAAGATCATCAGTGTGTTTGTTCTCAACCTTGGAGTTGCAGACATTTTGTATCTGCCCGTACTCCCATTTTTGGTGGTGTACTACTTCATGGAGAGTAAATGGATCTTTGGAGATACATTCTGCAAGATAACAAGATTCTGCTTCAATCTGAATTTATATGGCAGCATTGGATTCCTTACTTGTATAAGTGTATACAGGTACCTGGCTATTGTTCATCCAATAAGAGTGATGGGAAGAATAACTGCCACTCATTCCGTGGCTGTCTCAGTCATGGTTTGGTTCTTGGTGGGTGTACAAAGTCTTCCAGACATGTTCTTCCTCAAAACCAAAACGAGAAAATGCTATCATACCACTTTTACAGCCTATGTTGAGGATTATCTGAAATACAGCCTTGGATGGACATTCACTGGGTTTTGTATCCCATCTCTCATCACACTGGCCTGCTATGGACACATAGCTGTAGTTTTATGGACAATGAAGAGAACTGACAAGCTACAGAAAAAGAGGAGTTTGAAGTTGTTGTTTATTTTGATCCTTCTCTTCTCTGTTTGTTACATCCCCCATCATGTTCTCAAGAATCTTAACCTCTGGTCAAGAGTTCTGTCCAAACGTAAGATATGCCATGAATGGCGTGACAGAGTCTACATCGCTCATCAGATAAGTCGTGGCCTTGTGTGTCTGAACAGTGCTCTCAACCCTCTGGTTTACCTGCATGGAAATGAAGAAATTCCTGCTCAGCTCAGACAGCTGCTCCAGCGAGCTCGTCAGATAATCAACCATATGTTTCTGTCAGACTCTGGCTCTGTGACTGTGGAACGAACTACAGATGAGGTTTCACACATGTAAACATGTTAGTATATCTAAAAAATCTAAACATCTGTGCTGTTTGCCCATGAACATTGTAGAAGTTAAATAACAACATTTAAGGATAAGGATTTGTTCTTAAGATTGTCCGGCATCTTTATCTATAGTCTACTGTTAATGTTGTATACTGCCTCAAAAATTAACTTGTTTTGTTCTTTGTATTTGTTGTTGTATTTGATCTTTTATTTGCTGTTACTGTGCAGAAAAAGTAAAAATAAACTGAATAACTCATTCACTGATGTGTGTGAAGAGATAATATTAACACTGTGTGGTTTGGGGGTGGGGAATGCTCAGTGACATACAGGAAGTGTACAGTTTTCTGTAAATGCACTTTAAGCACTTTAAAGTGTATCTGACCAGTTTTTACACTAACTTCACCATGACTGCTTTGCATCGGAAATTAACCATGGAGTTTCACTTTCACTTATCTAACAATTAATATTTCTTCTTTATGATGAGCATTACAGTTTCACAGAGTCAGCAGAGGGGCAGCAGACTCTTATCTTGTTTTGCAGTTTGCTTACTTAAACCTGAGATGTAATTTAGACTTAAACAACTTAAAAACAGCTCTGCATTTCACCAAATCTGTCATTCTCAGTATGTAATGATTGTTCAGAAAGGCAATTATTTTCTCTTTGAGGAAGGAAGTCTACCACCAGAGGGAGACTGTTACCTTCCCATTAGTGTGAATGTTGAAGCACCTGTATCACCCAAATGTTTATACACTTGAAGTGCTTTAACAATATCATGCACCTGAACTTAAACCAACTTGTGTGTTAAAACTGTTGTTGTGTAAACAGCTTCATATGGAAATACAAACTGAAATATTTAACTTAGGGCTGTCTGAGTATCTGAAGTAAGAATGGAAGAAGTTCACAATTAATCTAAAATATGAAAAGAGTATAATGTTGGCCTATTTGGTGATGATATGTTTTGCTCTGAGTGTTATTGTTTCCTTCACCTGGCCAGGCACTGCAGATTTAAATTAGAAAGTAGCTAAATCTGGAACAAAACATCCTCTCTCTTTCTTGAGAGTCATATATTTTGTACATGGTCTCTGATATAAATGAATATATGTTTTCACATCCCAGATAATGACTGAGGTTGAAACCTGAGTTATTAGGTAAAACCAGAGTCATGTACATGCATATGGTGCAGGGCAGCTGAATTGACACAATCTGTGCAGGGGAGTGAATGATAAGGTGCAGTGAACAAAAGATTTCAATTATATAGTTGAGTATACATAAAAAATTAAAAAATATAGATAATATAAAGCATGGACCATTGAATCACCTGACCAGTTCAGTGCTTTTCCAATCATAGAGTAATAAGCAGTGGTTGTGCACAAAAGAGTAAATGGACAAAACTTGCATACATGTGTGGATTGTGGCATGACAATTTATCTTTGATCTCATGTATGCAAAACTTTACACAGGAAATCCTCTTTTAACAAATAGGTCATGTATATTTTCACTGCCCAGAAGCCAGATCACCCACAGAGGTTTGATTTTCAACAAACTCCTTTCCAGAAGACAGAATGAATCAAACCTCCTGTGCTAATTTCACCCTACCAATAGACTATGAACACAGATTCCTGCCTTCAGTTTACATCATAGTGTTCATCATTGGTCTGGTAGCTAATGGATGGGGATTCAAAACCTTGCCACAGAAATGGAAGAAGCTGGGGAACATCAGTGTGTTTGTTCTCAACCTTGGACTGGCAGATATTTTATATCTGCCTGTACTCCCATTTTTGGTAGTGTACTACTTTAAGAGGAATACATGGATCTTTGGAGATACATTCTGCAAGATAACAAGATTCTTCTTCAATCTGAATTTATATGGCAGCATTGGATTCCTTACTTGTATAAGTGTGTACAGATACCTGGCTATTGTTCATCCAATGAGAGTGTTGGGAAGAATAACTGTCACCCATTCTGTGGCTGTCTCAGTCATGGTTTGGCTGTTGGTGGGAGTTCAGAGTCTTCCAGACATGTTCTACACCAAGACAATTGGAAACACCACTGGGAAATGTTTCTATACCACCTCCAATGCCTATGTTGAGGATTATCTGAAATACAGCCTTGGATGGACATTCACTGGGTTTTGTATCCCATTCCTCATCACACTGGGTTGCTATGGACATGTGATCGCTGTTCTCTGTCGCAAAAATACCACTGATAAGGTACTGAAACAGAAATGTTTGAAGTTGTTATTTATTTTGATCCTTCTCTTCTCTGTTTGTTACATCCCCTATCATGTTCTCAAGAATCTTAACCTCTGGTCAAGAGTTCTGTCCAAACAGAAGATATGCTATGGATGGCGTGACAGAGTCTACATTGCTCATCAGATAAGTCGTGGCCTTGTGTGTCTGAACAGTGCTCTCAACCCTCTGGTTTACTTTCATGGAAATGAAGAAATTCCTGCTCAGCTCAGACAGCTGCTCCAGCGAGCTCGTCAGATGCTCAACCGTATGTTTCTGTCAAACTCTGGCTCTGTGACTGTGGCACAAACTGCAGATGAAGTTACATAACAAGAGTTAAGAGTTCTATATTATTGGTTTAATAACAAATAGCTTGAAGTGTTGCTCAGCTAGTGGTGTATAATGTAATTGTGAATCTTTCTCTGGAGTGTTGCATACTAATACATTTGCTGTAATATGGTTGTCATGATGCTGTTGCCACATGCTGTCAAATCTTCCAAATAAACAGGAAATTCAGATAAACTGCAGATCTTGATGTGTCACTGCCAGAACAGGTTTGTAGAGAGATAAGAATCTTGTAATGTTGTTCAGGAAGGCGAGGCCCAGTGCCATGCATGGTATCTGCTGATTTAAAACAGGAACTTGTTAGAGAAAAGTAAGTTAATAGAGGATTGTCGTTGTATTAGCTTCACTGACTTTGACAAGCCTGCATCACCTGCAAATCACTAAGGAGATGGACCGCTGATGAAATTACAGAAAAATCCCACAAAATCCCTCTCCCTCTCAAAAACAGGACAGACTTTTAATGAGTGTGGGGTTAGTCCAGGCAGAACACTGAAGTCATGCTGGCATCAGTTGTTTCATATACAGTTTCACAACCATAGGTTTATTCACAGCTTGTGTTTGCAGAAACATCCTCAGCGCAACACTGTGGTTTACTCACTGAATTGTTTTTAATAGTTTTTTAATAGACAACAATGGAGCTATATGGTACAGAGGAATATGATATTTGGACTCACAATATTTATTAGTGGGATACATTGATTCTAGTCTTTTCACAGGATTTGCTGACAATAAGACAAATATAGAGAGTGACCAGCCTTATCCTCTAATGGGCATGATCACCATTCGTGACTTGTAGTTTTGTTTAATTTAGTTTATTTAGACCTGTGACTTGATTTGTCACCCAATACATTGAAGTAGCTTTGTGCAATACTGTTGAAAGTTAAAACCTGTAACTAACATACGCGCTGTGGCCTCTGACTGAGTTTTTTTTCATCCGTTCACATAGAACAGAGTCGTGTGTTGATAATTAGATGCATCCTGTGTTGACATATGAAGTAACACCCTAAACCTCAACATATCAGCATCTGCCCACCCTGAAAGATTATAGCATCCATTTTCTGCTTACTCTTACACAGAGAAGATTGAAATAACGGAGGCGTCCTGATCGTTTAGTTCTACAACAAACATCATTGATATCATTGCATTGTTGTGATAAAGTGCAAAGATTTTATTTGCTACTTTGCAGGAGACAGAATGAATAACACCTCTTGTCCTCGTGTCACCTTCCACGCTTACGGCAGCCTGCCTCCTGTTTTCATCTCAGTATTCATCGTTGGTCTGGTTGCTAATGTATGGGGACTGAAGACACTGCTACAGAACTGGAGGAAACTAAAGCTCATCAGTGTTTTTGTTCTCAACCTTGGAGTTGCAGACATTTTGTATCTGCTCACACTACCATTTTTGGTAGTGTACTACCTTAAGAAAAGTACATGGATCTTTGGAAATGCATTCTGCAAGATAACAAGATTCTGCTTCAACCTGAATCTATATGGCACCATTGGCTTCCTTACTTGTATAAGTGTATACAGGTATCTGGCTCTTGTCCATCCAGTACGACTGATGAGAGGAATAACTGTCACCCATTCTGTGGCTATCTCAGTCATGGTTTGGCTGTTGGTGGGAGTTCAGAGTCTTCCAGACATGTTCTACACCAAGACATATGGAAACACCACTGGGAAATGCTACGAGACCACCTCCGGAGCCTATGTTGAGGATTATCTGAAATACAGCCTTGGATGGACATTCACTGGGTTTTGTATCCCATTCCTCATCACAGTGGCCTGCTATGGACACATAGCTGTAGTTTTATGGACAATGAAGAGAACTGACAAGGTACAGAAGCAGAGGAGTTTAAAGTTATTGTTTATTTTGGTCCTTCTCTTCTCTGTTTGTTACATCCCCTATCATGTTCTCAAGAATCTCAACCTCTGGTCAAGAGTTCTGTCCAAACAGAAGATATGCCATGAATGGGCTGACAGAGTCTTCATCGCTCATCAGATAAGTCGTGGCCTTGTGTGTCTGAACAGTGCTGTCAACCCTCTGGTTTACCTGCATGTGGATGAAGAAATTCCTGCTCAGCTCAGACAGCTGCTCCAGCGAGCTCGTCAGATGCTCAACCATTTGTTTCGGTCTAACTCCAGCTCTGGGACTGTGGCACAAACTACAGATGAGGTTTAACATAAGTAAACATATTAGTAAATCTAAAGAATTTTAAGCCTCTGTGCAGTTTGCCCATGTAAATTGTAAATGTTAAATAACAGCGTTTAATGATGGAAAGCTAAAAAAGCTTTCCTCACAAGTTAAGATCTATTTACCATCTGTTTTTACAGTATGTTGTAAATATTGTGTACTGCCTCACAAATCAACTCTGTTAATTTTTGACTTTCACTTGTATTTGTAGTTTGCTGTATCTATGCATCTTGTACCTATGCATAAAATGTGCTGTACTTGAAAGAAGTGCTGTTCATGATTTTCAGAGGGCGCAGCTGTGACAGTCTGCTCAACAATCATTAACATTTGACAAAGTAATCTCAAATAAAGGTTTGGTCAAAATATTTCTTTGGTCAATGACAGACTGTCACTCTCAATTTATTGAATAACTACATGTTATTTTAGCAGTGGCATAAAATGTAGAACAATATTTACACTACAGATCAAGAAACATTGCAGATTCCCGTGTCAGTGATTTTACAGGTACAGTAAGATAATTTGCCTTTAAAGGAATATTAATATTAAGAAACATTAGACATGTAAACCCACTCTCCTGGCACTTTGTGTGCATGTACATGAAATTTAATCTAATGATTTGATCACAAAACGTGATGATGTCCATCATACGACAGATCAAGTTTCGCATCCAGAGTCTTGTCTGTGGTTAGGTCTAGGAAACAGAAACTCTTTGCCTGAGACTGATAAAAGATTTTGTTTTTGGTTTAATTTAAATCAACATTCTAGGTCTAAAATCACTGAACTTTTTCAGTATTAAACTAGACCACAATCTTTTGCTGACCTTAATCAAGTCCTGTGAGTGGCTGAGCATGACCATAAATAAGTGCAAAGTTTTTTTAGTCATTACAAGTTGTTATTTTGCTGTCATTAGGAAATGAATTCCCATCCATGTAGGCTGAATGAATCAATATATTAAATGTTGTGACCATTTGACAAATTCCACGTCGTGCTGGCTGTCACAAAAAGTTGAAATCATGTTCATGTACCCAAAATGAATAGATACATGGACACAAACTCTCATGAGACTGGGTTGAGTGTATCACCATTATTTTCACTGTTACAGTGAAAGACTTTGAAGACACATTGAATATACTGAAAAAATCATCATGGCCAACACTGCAGTATTTTCTTTTGAATTAAATTAAAGGATAATTACCAACCTGGAGTTTATTTTCACAGGTTCTGGTACAAATAGGACTGAGTGAAAGAACTACATAAAAACACGTTGTAATCATTTTCATTATTCTTTAATTTTGACATAATTGCAGCAATCGTGTAATGTCAACCATAAAGACTCCTATAAAATGAACCTTATTTTATTTATTTGCATTTCTAATGATTGTCATTTAAGACAAGACAACACAAAATAACAGTTTATCTCTTTTAGTTTAGATGTTTATCAGGAAACCATCTTTAATGAGGTACTGTAATATTTCAATGTCCTTGATCATTTGTGATAATTCATAGCATCTATTATGTCAAATGGGTAAGAGTGAGAGTCAGAAACACATCCTGTATGACAGCTGGTTTGTGAATTTGCACAAGTGATTCATTTCCATGTGATGACAGAATTTCAAAGGAAGTCTGAACAGGAAGTTAAAAGCAGCATTTTTTTCTCTCTCACTTCTCTTAAGTTAGATTGTTTTTACAGAAAACTCACGGAGCAAAGGAGTTGTTCTGACGGCTGTTCAGAAGACAATGAATAAGACATATTGTCCTCGTGTCAGCTTTGACTTTACAGGCAGATTCCTGCCTCCTGTTTTCATCTTAGTATTCATTGTTGGTCTGGTTGCTAATGTATGGGGGCTGAAGACACTGCTACAGAAATGGAAAAAACTAAAGATAATCAATGTGTTTGTTCTCAACCTTGGATTGGCAGACATTTTGTATCTGCTCACACTACCATTTTTGATGGTGTACTACTTCAAGGGGAGTAAATGGATCTTTGGAGACATATTCTGTAAGATAACAAGATTCTGCTTCAACCTGAATCTATATGGCAGCATTGGGTTCCTTACTTGTATAAGTGTGTCCAGGTATCTGGCTATTGTGCATCCAATCAGAGTGATGGGAAGAATAACTGTCACCCATGCTAAGGCTGATCTCAGTCATGGTTTGGCTGTTGGTGGGAGTTCAGAGTCTTCCAGACATGTTCTACACCAAGACATATAGGAAACAAGCCTGGGAAATGCTTCGATACCACCTCCAAACCCTATGTTGAGGATTATCTGAAATACAGCCTTGGATGGACATTCACCGGGTTTTGTATCCCATCTCTCATCACACTGGGCTGCTATGGACACATAGCTGTAGTTTTATGGACAATGAAGAGAACTGACAAGGTACAGAAAATGAGAAGTTTAAAGTTGTTGATTATTTTGATCCTTCTCTTCTCTGTTTGTTACATCCCCTATCATGTTCTCAAGAATCTCAACCTCTGGTCAAGAGTTCTGTCCAAACAGAAGATATGCCATGGATGGGCTGACCGAGTCTACATTGCTCATCAGATAAGTCGTGGCCTTGTGTGTCTGAACAGTGCTCTCAACCCTCTGGTTTATCTCCAAGTGAATGAAGAAATTCCTGCTCAGCTCATACAGCTGCTCCAGCGACCGTTCAACCATTTTTCTTTGTCAAACTCTGGCTCTGTGTCTGTGGCACAAACTGCAGAAAGTTTAACACAAGTAAACATGCTTCATAGTAGTTCTGTGAAATTAAACCCCTGACTGTCTCCCATCATCCAGTTGTGTCCCTTGTAAAATTGATGAAACATTTTCCTGTCATATAATCTTTGTAGAATACTTCTTTAATTATTTCGTATGTTTATTTGTAATTTGTGTACATATTAGAAGAACAGCAAACCACAAAAAGTCCTACAGTTTTTATTGTTGTAGAGAATCCCAGGCATTGCAATGTACAAATTAAGAGAAAAATGTGACATTGTTAAACTGATTTAGATTACACTTTAATCACTGTATGCAAAATTTGCTGAGATCAATTGTTGATTTTTTTTTTTCAAAAGTAAAAATTTAAAACATAATTTTTATACTGGTGTTAAAGATTTTGAATTTTCAACACATTCCAAATAATATTTTCATTTAAGTGCTGTGTAATATATTGGTCCCTGTTGGTATTCTGTAGACTCAGTAGTACTGTAAATTACTGCTCAGTTTTATCTCATTATTAAAGTCTCTTGCTTTATTTCTCATTGAGTTACTTATTCACTCTTAGACTTGAATATGGACTTCTTGGTCCGTATAAATCGTCTAATGAGACATTTACAGGAAACCCAAACTAATGCGATGATTAACAGACCAAATGCTACAAAGACTGCCATCACATCCAAGCAGTGATAGGCATTCCATGGCAACTTGTATGACTCAGTGCGCAGATGTGCTGCGCCCTTGTGCCTCATGACGTACTCCATCCAGAAAATGGCACTGTCCATAGGTTTTATAGGTTTGTCATGATGAAGCTGTGACAGTTTGAGCATATTCTGTTTGTAGGGCTTTTCTGGGTCTAGAATATTCTTCAGAGCACTTGTCAGCGACTCAACATCCATCATTGTCACTTCAACCATCTCAGCTACTCCTCGGGCCTTCAAACGCACCATGTTGTCGAACTGGTCAAAGATGAGGGGCATGCCCAGCACTGGGACACCATGGTAGATGGCCTCGTAAATGCCGTTAGTGCCTCCATGTGTGACAAAAACCTTGGTTTTAGGATGACCTAGTAAATCATTCTGAGGCAGCCAATCAACCAGCATGGTGTTGTTCCCCAGTGTGACAGGTCTTTCCCCTATGTTTCTCCATATGACTTTCTGAGGAAGGTTAGCAAATGCTGAGGCAATGATCTCTGATATCTCAGGTCCAAGGTCGCCCAGCAGGGTCCCCAGAGTCATAACAACCACCCCATGTTCACCAGAGCTCTGCACAAATTCTTCTAAATCTGATGGAAGAGGCTTGGAGGGCTTACCCTGAAACCCTCCGATGTAGACGACATTGGGCATGGTGGGCCGAGGAAACTCAAATGTATAGTCAATCCGCATTAGCCAGAGATCTGCTCCCTGAACGAGAGACATGACACTGACATCATGTCCAAAATACTTATCACACACAGCCTGGTAAGGTGGATTTGTGATATAGTGGTACATATAAACTAATATGCTGTGATAGATTATGTTATTGATCCTTTGAAAAAAGTCCATCTTGTCAGAGTAATGGGAGAACAATTGGGGGACGTAAGACAAGGGAGAAGGAGCAATAGTGAAGTGTGCCTCTCCATTGAAAAGCCAGCGCACATTGAGAACCAAGGGAAGTTGGAGATGGTGCGCCAACAGCACTCCACCTGGAAATGCAGGGTCAGCCAGAAGAAGGTCATATCCAGATTCCCTCATCTCCTTAACCAGTGTGTTATTCTCAAAGATACTGATGACCATTTTTGCCATAGCTCTCTGGTTCTGTCCCATCAGGTCAAAAAGGATCTGATAAAAATCTATAAACGCCCATAGTGAGCCTTTATTCCGACGAATCTCTAGTGACCTCTTCAAGAAAGAGGTCATGTGGTCTTGGCTCTCAATGCTTGGAGGGTCCTCCAGGGTGATGGTAATAGAGGTGTAATAGGGTGAGATTTCAGAAATGTACCAGCTGGTTGAGGTACGTATTACTGTGACTTGATGGCCCCGAGAATGAAGTGCCTCTACCAGGATTTTCATGTTCAGCCAGTGGCTCCCATCTATAGGGAAAACCAGCACTTTTCCACCATCACAACTGGAGGCCAGAGTTGCTGTAAACAGCAGAACGAACGCCAGAGCTGGATATGATCCCATCACTGTAGAAAAGACACAGAACTTACTGAACAAATATTTTCAGTTTATGCAGTGCTCATGCTGCAGAGAACTCTGCACATTATCTCCCATATTACCATCCTAAGAAGATTCACTGTTAATATGAAATATGTTTATTATTTAATAAAAGTTTGACAAAGAGATGTTCATAGTTAAGTTTTTGTCAGTTCCTTTTTCCTCCTTGCTTTGCCTTAAGTGTTTAGATATATGACAGTCCAAATCTGTGTGTGTGTGTATGTGTGTGTGTGTGCGCGCTTACACCTCTTCAATAGCCTGATGAGGTCCGTATGTCTAATGCTATGAACACTATGCATACGATGCGTATGCATAGTGTTCTCAAGTTGATCCTGGTTCACTTTCCAAAAATGTTTCCAGCCACAATTTTGGGCCTTGAATCTGTGTTTGTGTTTATGTTCAGCATTCTACCACAAGTATACCTTGTGTTTGCTAAATCTGAACATTACATTTTGCTCTTTGGCCAAAGTCTCTGGCAGTTTTTTTTTTCTTTTCCTGGAACTGTTAAGTAATGCTCAGCACCAGTTAACCAAGTCAAAGTCCTTGTGCACTTGATACATGAAAAGTGTCATGCATCAACTCTGTATTCATTTAGCACATAGTCTTGTTATAAAAGTATGTAAAATATCAAGAGTATTTAACTAAAATTAAAACAGACAAATGTAAGCATGACAAGACCTTACAGGGAACATATCAGCTTGTTTTGAAGTTTTCTTTGCATTGCAAATTATCACCACATCTTAAACTGGAATTTAGTGCTACCGCAGATCATTACGAAATGCAGTACACATGACATAAAAAAAAAAAAACACACAGGCTAGATTCCTGCAGTGTATTTTCAGTTTTAGGTCAAATGTCAAGAAAAAATGGGACATGAAAGCTTGTGTTTTTAAATAAGTGAGATCATTATTAGCAACAGCAGTTTGTTACAGAGATGTTAAGTCTTGTATAATGAAACAATCAGCTGTTCTGCTCATGTTTATCTAATGAAGCTGTTGTGTGATGAAATCCCTGTGAGTATTCTGTACATGAAAACCACATAGTGCATAAGAAGTAAAAGAAAACTTATAAAACATGCAGCGATGCACAGTAAAATCATGCAGTAAAATCAATGCTCACCTCAGGCCTCCACGACCTCAGACTCTGACTTCTCATCCAAAGCAAGAAGAATCCAGTGTTTGAGGTTATCATGCAACAGTCCCCCTGAGCCACTGGTTGAAATGCAAGTGAATGTATAACTCTACATGCCCCTGACTGAACTTATCCATTCTGCTGTGTGTTTTTCCAAACAAATGTAGAGGATCCCTCTAAAAACCCTCCACCCAGATTTTTTTTTTCCTGTTTCTGCTGCTTTGCTTTGCTGCCCAGCCACCATCTGGATATAATTTTATCCACTCACGGAATGAAGACTTTTACAGAAATCAGGAAACAGGTCTACTGTATTCAGACCCTAATGCAATGTAGCCCCTTCTCTTCACCACTGTACACCAGGATGATAGTTTTTTTTCTTCTTAAATTAATGTTTATTTAGTTTGAAAAGAAAGAAAATAAATTATCCCTCTGTTACACACCCAGTGAGAATGAGGAAAAAAGAAAAAAAAAAACAAACACATATAGCTTATTTGTTACACTGCTGTTTCTTTACCAAAGGGTACAGAGTTGGTCTGGTATCTTAGTTTCTAAGTAATCAATTTAATGTCTATTAAAAGTCTGTGGATGACCTTTGAGTCAGAATGCATTAACTTGTATGGTCAGACAACTTCACTTCAGCCATTGGTTAAAAGTTGGTGCTGTTACAGTTGCTTTTACCCCACTGTTTTACCTACAGGATACAAAGGCTGGTTGAGTTTATCTTCAATCTTGATAGTTTCAGGCCAATGTGAGAGTCTAAAGATGCAAAGGTGTGGGCAAACATAAACAGAGCAAGAGACAGTAGATAAGATCTGTGTTATTTTAACCCAGAGGGTTTGCAACTCTCTACTCTGAGCCCTGTTACACAAATGTTTGGATGGTTAGTGTGATTAAATTAGTGTTAAAGAGAGAGTGTGATGCACAGTATTTGTGCCTAATTACAGGTCAGAAGAATGCATGGAATGAAATAGACAATATCTCTGGTTGTGCTGCATCAGTTTAAAACATTTTCTCTGTCCATTGTGAGGCTGAATGTGTGACAGGCGTGCAAAGTCCTCCTTTATGTTGTACTTGAATTGAAAGTCTTGAGTGTCAGCTGTGCCAAACTGACACATTTATAGATTCAAGTGTATATAGTACAGAGCGCAGCTGCAGGCAGCAGAAAGGTCATGACTGCCATGAAGATCTTACTGAACTCAAAGACACTTTTAGTCATCTAATACATGATGTAGCACATATTCAGACTTTAAATATTAGTATTGCTCTCTACCTATGTTTACTGGTCTGTCCCAGTTCCTTACTGCATAGCTGTCAGTAGCTGTAGCTGTCTAACTATCCTCCGCAATATACTTTAATATTTTCAGACTGTTCTCCTGTAAGAAGAGGCCATTCGTCGTCTGTGCAAGCAGCTAATATGATCCATGGTTCCATTTTATTGTTAGGTGACCTCTAGTGGCCGTAGTAATTATGACGGGAGCAAAGGAGGAAGTCAGGTGAAAGTCTGTTAAAAGGTGATAGAGTCGGATCAACAAAACATAGAACTTTTACACAGGAGAAAACTGTTTGTTTCCCAGGCGAAACTGATAATCAGCTTTGTGTTTTTTATCCATGACCACATATTTATTATTGTAACCATGACGAGGAAGGTCCTCTGACATCAATCGTAATCTTTTCCTAAAACTAATTATGTAATTTTTGGGCCAAAACCTAATCAAACTGTGACTATTCCACAACTGCTGGTATGCTCCAACAGGTCGTATATGAGGATGGGGACAAACAACATATATGGTTGTTTGGGTCTGAGGACTTTTTGTGTGAGCAGCTCCCTCTATTCCTTTGCGCACTGCACTGTGGGAGAATATTTACTGTGTACCAAATCCATACCACAATAAAAAGTGTTCTCACTGGAGAAGCAGGAAAATGAAGTATACACATCTCATGCAGAATGCAAACTACATATAATCTATTTTTGCTGTTCATGTATATTGTCCAGCAAAGAAAACAGAGGAGTTCAGAGCAGAAAGAAAAAAAACATAAACAATAATTTGTGGGTGGCAGTGAGTCAACTCCAGAAATATCTTGAAAAAACACAAACGAACAAAAAAGATCAAATCTGAAGAAAAATACGTGGCAGTGATGTTCCAGTACAATCAAATACAATATGCACATGTTGCAAATGTTAAAGCATCTGTCCAGTGGTTTTTATTTTAATACACTTACTGCTAAAATGGTATACTGTGATGATATTGTGTACAGTATTCTTTAGTATACTTTTTTAGCAGTGGTACTGTGTTTCTTATTTGAGTATACTTGTTTTTGTCACCTGTAATCAAGACTTATTTAGAACTAGTACTTTTGATTTGAGACACACTGTTTATCTTCCAGGGTCAGTAGAGTGTATTAAAAAAAACAATGACTGTTCTGTACTTGACTAAAAATAATATATGCAGTTGTGTGTTATTTCAAAGTCGTGTCTGAACTGTGGGTTTTGATCTCAGATATTACACCCTCTCTATTTGTTGAGGAGTGCATTACATGCTTCAGACCTCACAATAATTCCCTCCATGTCTTGCACGATGAGTGATTGCAAAGTGTTGCCATGTCTCCCTGTGCAACAACAATCTCCTTCTCAGTGACCTTTGCACTTGTTATGACGCGCCCTCTGAGTGCTGCGACTCACTCACCATGTGTGTGCGTCGTGAACTCTGGTCCTGGCAAACAGTAAAGGACAAACCCAGAGTGCTGCTATCATATGTCCATGTGTCGTGGAAAGAGAGGGCTCAGGGGAGTGGGGGTAGGGGTGGGTTGAGAACACTTTGGCATATAGTTTCTTTAAAAAGAACATCAGTTCTGTTGCCACCGGCCACATAATCCTGTGTGTTGATTGTGTCTGGTCTTTAAGCTGCTGTGCTGGTTGCTTCATTGGAGCGTGGCACAGAATGGAGCTTCCCCAGCTGGAACATGTGAGGCTCCGCAGGTGTGACAGCGCAGGTGAGATCACTGAACTGCTTCTGCAGACAGCATGCCAACAATACACAGGAAGACACCTTGAAGCAAGGTTTCTACTTATGTGTGACACGCACAGGTCATAGCTATGTTCATACTGACTGAAAGGGTAAAGATAGACTCCATGTGTTGTTATATAATGCCATGCTGTATGCAGCAAAAAGTGACTTCCTTGTTGAGAGAAGCAATTGCACAAGTAGCTGATATAAAAAAAGCTAAGTGACACAAAATACTAAATTGTGTAAGAGTGTAGCCTGGTTTGCTTGTTATTTGATGCAGTTAATCATTGCTTTTAAATATCTCTATATATCATCTATCAGTTGCCTTGTTTACAGGTGATACGTGCTTTGCAAGACACGCTTTACTTGCATGAGTGATAATGGTACTGAGTGGCTTTGTGTGACAGTTAAAGAGCCAGGCACCCTGACCAGCATCCTGTAACTCACCTCAAACAAAAACAAGTGCAAACTGATCACCAGACAAAGACGTCACCTCTGGGAACCTGCTTACTTTGCAGTATTTGGAGGAATGTGCTCATGCATTATTTCATATTTCTTGACAAATTTCTCCAACCCTGTTATGAGTGAGTGCACAGGATGTACTGCACACGAGAGAGGGGAGATAAAGGGAGAAGTAGTGAAAGGAGGAACCCCGACTCTAATCCTGTGTGGCTGTTGGGTGGATGTGACAAACTCCTGCCAGGCCAAACATCAACAGAATAGCACATACCTTCTCTAAATAGTTGAGCTTATTCCAGAACAAAGAAAACAAAAACAAACAAAAAAACTGGCCATTACTGGTTATCAGCGCTCTGCTAATCACTACCCAAGAGAACTGCCTGTCAGACTTTGAACACAGGCCAAAGCTGGGTAGATGATGTTGCCTGTTTGAAGTTAATGGAATGAGTGACATTAAGGTTTGAGTACTGAGACTTGATAATTTGATACAGAGGGGCCTGCAGCATTATGTCATGAGTGACACTTTTTCAGGGTCAGGCAAGATTAGTTTTAATATGGTCACTGATTTTTTTTCCTCTTTTATTTTTTACTTTTAATTTTGTATCTTTTGCACAAAAGGATCATTAGTTGACTTTACTGTTTCTGGGGGAAAATTATCTTAGATCCAGGTAAAGCAAAAAGCACACTGAGACTATTGCTCACAGACTATGGTATAAACAACACGATAAAATACACACAACATGTATACAGCAAGTGACAACGTAAAACCTACAGTATGTTTAGCCATCGCTGTTCAATACAACCAACCCAATCCATGATCCATCCATAATCATGACTTTATGTTGCAACCTATTCTTGCAAACTACTGAGAGACCAATTACTAATAATAAAAGTAATAATACAGAAAATGATGACTGACTCTACCAAGGAGCTGTGGAAGACTGTCATGAATTTAGCAGAAACCTCAAACCAGTTGAGCTGAAAGAGGAAGTGCAGTCATGCTGCTGTTTTGTCACTCAGTCAGCATTTAACAGATATGTGTAAAAAAAATGGCAGTGTTTTTGCATGTCTTCGGTTACATTCAGTCAGTTAAATGTGAAGCTACAGCCAGCTACTGGTTAGCTTAGCCTGGTAAAAAGATTTCTTAACGTATTCGTGACCTTTAAAGGTGCTGGTACTGTTACCTCTGGACAGAGCCAGGCCTGCTGGCTGTTTCCCACTGTTTCCAGTCTTTATGCATATTTCCCAAAATGTCAAACTGTTCCTCAAAGAACAGCTTTGAGGCATTTGTCTGTTTAGAGGACTGTACTGAACATTTTTATATATTCAGATTTCTGCATGATCACGTTTTAGAAACAGTATGTTAAGTAGTTAGAACTAGCTCCATCTCAACCAACTACATTTAAATACTGTTTATATCAGTGATAATGATACAGTTATGCAATATATACACTTTATGTCTCAGATTTAGATTAATAATAGAAAAATATAATCAACAAATACATTGTCATGTTATTTTAGGTTAAAACTAAATAAAACTTGATCCCTGAAAAGAAACTCACAAGGTATCCATCAGTATATAAAGTAAAATTAGCTCCACCTTGTGCAACGTAAAAGAGACATACACAATAATGTAATTATAATCCAATAATATACATCATTCTGAAATGGGAATTTTGCATCATGAGTATTTTTTACTTTTGATACTTTAAGCATATCTTGCAGCTAACTAATTTGTACTTTTATTTAAGTACTTAAACGTTTTCTGTACAGTGGTATCACTACTTTTATCTAAGTAAAGGTCTGAGTACAGTGAACAATAACTGTTACTTCCCTATTTCAGATCTAAAGTTAAGGTTTAAACTGCCCTCTAGTGGTAAGAAAGAAGAATCCCTGCTCTACACCTCTCAGGCTGATAAACAAACTGCTTGTGCAGCACCACCAGAATTCATGAGAGATTCCCACATCTGTTATACTTGTCTCGCATGACTCTGTTGCTCTTACTCTGGCTGAGAAACCAGCTGTGTCACCATAACAGATGTACAGTACGGTGGATTTGGATGCTTCCCTGCTGTCTGACATCACTACAGAGATTTTTGGCAGCTGTCCTTGGGTCTTTTAAACCATGAAACAGACAGGAGAGGCAGACAAGCAGCGTGACCTCAGGTCCTCCCCCTCCTGCCTACCAAGTACTTCTCCTTGGCAACAGTCAGCTGACCTGTAGGTAGTGTTCAGTGAAGCACACACATGCACACAGATCGCAGAGCTGTGCGCCTTTGTCGTTCACTCCTCTGCCTGCCACATAGGCCTCATGGCTCTCACCATTAACACGTCAACAGAGCAGAAGAAACTCACACAGACTCCTCTGCTCAAGATCTGGGTGCCATGGATGGGCTGCAACTTGAACCGCAGGAGGGGATGTAAGTGCAGTAAAAACCTGTCTCAGCTTGAATAGAGGAAGATTAAAATGCATCGCCTATTCTGTCTTGTTGCTGTTTGTTCTGCCTCTGCTTTAACCCAGTTCTGGTTTCAACAGATGAATGTGGTGTTTGCAGCAGTGATAGTGTGTGTTTTGTACTGACTGTTGTTTCAGGACTGAGCTCAGTCCTGTCAGGGGATGCAGGTAGACAGGCAGCAGTCTGAGAGACACAGAGGAGTCAGCCATGGGATGACAGCCAGGCTGGACCAAACCAGGTCCGAGTTGGCTCTCTGTTCAGTGTCTGACGTGGTCCTTTGAGCATTTTGCTGACGCAGCATACTCCATTCATAATCGAACAGCCTGGAGGCTGACACTCTCCCTGTCCTTGTATAGACACACACAGGTCATCCGGGTACTTTTGGGGGGGTACAGCTAACTGGCAAGCAACCCTGCAGTCTGCTTTATAAATTACTGGCATTTTTTGACCTCAGAGACAGACTGGCATGCAGCAACTGGGTCATGACGGGGTAAGAAACACACAGAAGGTTTGAGTTTCTGTTAAAAATGTGAAATTAATGTGGAGATTTATGAGCAGGGAATCCTGTCATTCTGTGGCTCCACATTGCTCCAATCAGATGAAGATTCTGGGTTTTATTTTTAGTCACTTTACCCTCATGAATATTAAATATCTGTGACTAGTAACACACAGACCAAAGCCTTGGATTTATCCAATGAGAATGAGAGTGTTTTATTGGGGACATTGTTGCGTATAGTTAAGCTCATGTGTAACTGACGTTAAAATACACTTGGAGATTAGAAGTCTTGTTCTCGTGGTTGTCAGCCATATGGCACAGTACACTGCTGCTCTGGTTGTTTCTATGTGAGTACCTGAGGAGGAGGCGGAGGAGGAGGAGGAGGAGCATCTGTTTAGTAAAAGTTTTTTTCCTCACTTCTTTAAGGATGTGTTTGACTATTTGCAAACTTCTTTGTGTGTCTGTTTATTTGATTTTGTTTGTTAGTTGGACAGTTTTCTGTGTCAGGACGTGCTGCCAAACACAGACAGGCATAAGCCAAGTGACTCACTACGCTGGTGTACAGACATTTGAGCTGCGCCACAGAGCTCTTGTTCTCTCTCTTAATGAAGATTACCTTGGCAGTGACACACACACACACACACACACAACATGTCCTGCAGCACAGAGCCTCAGAGGGTTGTTTGTGACTCTTGACTGCATCTGAACATGAGGTTGACGTTGAATGATGTATCACATGTTCAGTAACACTTAACATGCGTGATTTCTTTTCATCTCAGCCTCGGTGCCTCAGTTCTGTAACTCTCCTACAATGATTGTGATGGTGGGATTGCCAGCCAGAGGAAAGACATACATCTCCAAGAAGCTCACCCGCTACCTGAACTGGATTGGAGTGCCCACAAAAAGTGAGTTTTCAAAGAGAATCCTTGAATCCTGATATTATAAATGAATCAAGGGGAAGCTATATGTTTTTTTTTTAACCTCTGTTTTTCAACCTCACCAGTGTTTAATGTGGGTCAGTACCGAAGGGAGGCAGTCAAGATCTACAAGAACTTTGAGTTCTTCAAACCTGATAACGAGGAGGCCATGAGGATCCGCAAGTAAGGACAATACAGATGGTCTCATGAGTCACTTAATGCTGAGAGTCATTGTGGAGTTTTAAATGTGTAATCTGTTCTGTCCTTCGCTGT
The DNA here is from genome assembly GCF_001640805.2 of Lates calcarifer. NCBI lineage: Eukaryota > Metazoa > Chordata > Actinopteri > Centropomidae > Lates > Lates calcarifer. The sequence continues at coordinate 24,047,639 of NC_066838.1, read as the reverse complement.
CATTCTCATGTCACATTCATCATTCACTCATTTATTTGCAGTTTTTGCTCCTTTGCCTATATGAGTGTAACTTCTCTCTCAGGGCCTGTGCAGCAGCTGCTCTCAAAGACGTCACCGCCTACTTCACTAAGGAGCAGGGACAAGTAGCCGTGAGTAAGAGGACAACTGAAACTGTCCCTCTAATCACAGTACAACACACTGATTAATTGTGTGTGTGTGTGTGTGTGTGTGTGTGTGTGTGTGTGTGTGTGTTTTCCTTATCCTTTGGTCAGTCAGGCCTGACTGAGATTAAAGGGACACTCCACTGATTGTCTGGAGTCTGGGGAAAAAAGATGATGAAAGAAAAAAATTACTTCAGAAAGCCTGTGTTTCAGATTGGAGATGGGGAGTTTTAAAGATGTGGGCATTTATCAAACAGGGAAGGTCTGATGAAAAACAATAGAGTTGCATTATGGGAATTGTAGGTCCAGTGTTTTTGCAGCTTGACCCAGTCTGGGGACTTAAATACAGGATATCTCAGCCTGAGGTACAGATCACCCTTTCTCTAATCTGCCCCTAACCATTTTAAAACACTGGAATACCCCTGTATTGTTGTCACATGTCTCAGCAGTTATTTGTGACATAAGCAATTAAAAGCAGTTGCTTTATAAATGTAAGATATTATTATATAGAACTATGATGCTTAATTTCTGACAGTCATTCTGGATAGTGTGAATGTACTTTATTTCCATGAATTATATGGACATGTTATTGATCACCTGTGTCCTGTCCTATCCAGGTATTTGATGCCACCAACACCACCAGGGAGAGAAGGGCAATTATTATAAGTTTTGCAAAGGAGAAGGGCTATAAGGCAAGTACAGGTGTGGAAGTGACACAGTGATGTTTAAAGGAATGGTTCTGGGAAATGCGCTTGTTCTTAGTAAGAAAAAAAAGCAAAAATGATTGGAAGCAGGTGGGAAGACCATGTTTTTAACTTTTGAATAAATTATTTTGCAGGTGTTCTTCGTAGAATCAATCTGCGATGACCCAGAGATAATTGCAGAGAATATTAGGGTGAGATGCAACTTCACACCATCTGTCAGCAATGTGTTTTTTTTTCATGTAAATGTTTACGGAGGGTGGGATGTAGTGCTCTCAGTTAAATTCCAAAACTTTCCTCCCCAGCAAGTAAAATTTGGGAGTCCAGATTATGTGGATCGTGACATAGATGAAGCCATGGAAGATTTCATCCAACGCATTGACTGCTACAGGGCCTCTTACATGCCTATAGATGATGAGAGAGACAGGTAGTGATCCACAGTCTTTTTTCTTTACAAAACAGCTTTCCCTTCCTAATTTCTGACAAATTTATTTTTAAAGTCGGTTTTCCTCAATGCCATGACTTTGAACAGGAAGCTCTCCTATATCAAGATCTTCGACGTGGGCAATAGATACCTGGTAAACCAGGTCCAGGACCACATTCAGAGCAGGATAGTCTACTACCTCATGAACATCCACGTAACACCAAGATCAATCTATCTGAGCCGCCACGGAGAGAGTGAACTCAACCTTTTAGGTCGCATCGGTGGAGATTCAGGCCTCTCCCCTAGAGGACAGAAGGTGAGCAGACTGAATCAAGATGTGAGCTATACAAGGGAGTTCAAAGAGTTCAATCCTTATCTGCAAATTCTAATCATAAAAATTACAATTGATATATGTTATAAAAAATACAAGATGAGGACAAACCTATTTGACTAAATTTTACAATCTCATTCTCTCTAGTATGCTAATGCCTTGGCAACGTTCATCAAGGGTCAGAATATCCGTGACCTGAAGGTGTGGACGAGCCACATGAAGAGGACCATTCAGACTGCAGAGGCTCTGGGAGTCCAGTATGAACAGTGGAAAGCTCTCAATGAGATAGATGCTGTGAGTTTATTAAGCACATTTTAAAACATAGTTCAGTCCTTCAGAGAAGGATGTAGTATATAAGGCTACTTTTATATTTCTAACTGATGTTTCACATGTTGCAATCAGGTTTGACTGAATTAGAGGTTGTGTATTTCGGGGTGATAATGCAGGGTGACTTTTTCTCACTAAGGGTGTATGCGAGGAGATGACTTACGAGGAGATTCAGGAGAATTACCCAGAAGAGTTTGCGCTTAGAGACCAGGACAAGTATCGTTATCGTTACCCCAAGGGTGAGGTGAGCATAACTCTTCATACACTGTGATATTTTCTTTCTTTTTCTTTTTTTTTTTTAAATTCTGAACTGATTTGCACCAAACTTGGTGGCAGGATGAGGCATGGACCTGGGAAGAAGCCATTAAATTTTGATGTGAGGTAGGGCATTTTTGGATTTTTGGCATTTGGAGATATGCACTCAGATAAGGTCAGGTGAAAGCGTTGCACAGTATACAAGCCCTTATCAAGGGGGCTGAAAAGGTACTGTAAAATGAGTCTGGTTGTAAAATGAATGAACTATTTTGTCTCTTTTCCAGTCCTATGAGGACCTTGTCCATCGTCTAGAACCAGTCATCATGGAGCTGGAACGACAGGAAAATGTTCTGGTCATCTGCCATCAAGCGATAATGCGCTGTCTGCTGGCCTACTTCTTAGACAAACCTGCAGGTATAGAGAACCAGACTCAACCTCTGCATAGACTGGCTTCTTTTCTAACTTATAACTCCTTGATGCAACAGTGAGCAACAGTAATGTTGTCATAATACTCCAAACACTCAAACATTTTATTTTCTTCCCTCTGAAGATGAGCTGCCTTATCTGAGATGCCCCCTCCACACAGTGCTCAAACTCACACCAATAGCATACGGTAGGTTGTGGATTCTTGAGTGTATGACTTCTCCAATTATTGTAAATCTTTCCCTGACAGTCTGGCTTTCTCTTCAATTTCAGGATGTAAGGTTGAGTCATTTTTCCTCAATATTGAAGCGGTCAACACACACAGAGAGAGGCCAGTGGTGAGTTTCCACAAGCACACATTTGTCATAATTGATACTTAGATTTGCCAACTATTGGTCTGTGGTACATTACATATGTCTGATGGTAGGCAGTAATAATTTTTAATTTGTACGTATTGCTGAAATGAATATGTATAGTGGCGAGGATTGAGCAAATATACAGCTGAACTGATTTATGTCATTTTTATCATTTTATAATTTATATTTACATATATATTAGAACAAAAAATTAAAATAAAATTCCCCACATTCTCAGTCTTTAAAGTGGATCTATGTAACTTTTGAAAGAAGAAATATCACAATCATTCTATTATTAATAAAAAATGTTTATTCAAAAGCTATAAGGACCATCCTCAATTCCACACACACATTTTTACTCCAATGGGCTCTCTTGGTCTGGTATGACCAGTTACTTATGATGGGTAATGTTAGCTCAAGTTAGCAGCAAACTTTAAAGGGGCTATTTGTACATTTTCTCTGCTGCCAAACATGGTTTCTTGTTGCGAGTGGGTGGTGGTGATGGTCACTTGCCAAGAGCTTCAGCTATTGTTGCTTTTACAATACAAGAGGTTATAATATTCCCTCTGGGCAGCGCTACTTATTCAGGGCAGTTGGGATGCTGCATTGGGTCTCTATCGGAAAGTAACGAGACAGGCTGGCCAGGCCAGAGCTAGCTGGTTAGCATGCTAACTTCAGTGAGAGAAAAGAGTTGATAGAACTAGAAGTAAAACATTTGTCTTACTTTCCACCACTGGAGACAACTGTTAGCAAATAAAAGAATTAAGTTTGTAAGTAAACAGCCTTTAATGCTAACTTTGGCTATTTAGCAATAGCAGAACTTACAGATAGCCCCTTTAAAGCTAATGCAATGTAAGTGATATCAATAAGTTCGTTTGCTGACTTTTTGCCACTTGTTTACTTGTTCCTGTAGTCCTGTAATTGCCACTTGTGGCCACAGTTGTCGCTCTTCAGCAAAAGTTGCAGACTCTCACTTTAAATGGACTCTCATTATTCACATTGCTGTCGTTGCAGAATGTCGACATCAACAGAAATCCAGAGGAAGCTCTGCAGACTGTTCCTGACCACATATAAACACTGTTTTGTGAGAAAAGGACTGAAATCACGTGAAAGTGGATGTGTTGCTACTGACTAGCTTCACTAAAAAATTAGAGATGCACTCCAGTTAAAGGTTGATTGTGTGACAGCAGAAAGCAGGGGGTTTCAAAACAGGAGACCAGATGGTAGAAAGAGAGAGTTGAGGAAGTAACATACACTCCCCCTGCAGTGAGGATATAACCTATAGCTGCTACTGGAGTTTCTGTTTTCAACATGTCAACATGTGAAATGTTCCTGTGTCTTATCTGACTAGAGTTTGCTTTTCTCAGCATATTTGAACGTGTCACATTGTTTACAGATGATTTAGAGAAAAGTAATGCACTGTGCACTGAGGCTGAGAGAAACACGTAAAAAGACGTAGGGTGACATTATAACTTGGGACTTCATGCACATATAACTGTTGTACAGATAACATTATTTGTTGTTGATAATCTAATTATAGGGGCAGGAATCAGCACCATGGACAGCACCCAAACAAACAAAATATTTTTGTTGTAGATTTGAACTCTTGACTGTATTGTTTGTAAAGTAGATAAAACGCCAAAATTCAGGAAGTGTGAATAAAATAATGTAAATAAATAATGTAAGGAAAGAGTCACCTGCAAACTGTTACTGCTCAGAAAATAAATTCACATTATAAGTCCTGTTTTTTAATGCTTTGCCGCTCTGTTGAGTTCTTAACTCTTCCACAGAGAAGCTAAAGATAAATCCAACAAATGATTCCCCCAACAGACCAGTGCACTGTTCCTCTCAGTCAATAATGGGCCTTTGTGAAACGGTACTCAAGGGAAGTGAAAACCCGCATTTGGGAGCAATTTGAGGAATATAACTCAGACTGGAGAATTTCTAAGTGCACCCCTACAGAGTCTAGATGAGGAGGAGGTGTTTTGGTAGCGGGGTACTTTCCTCAAATAGTCGAGCAGGGGTTAATAATCCCTCATTTCTCACGGACCTCGGTGGCAGCACTCCGCGAAATTTCCAGTATGCATGAACACAAGCTGGGAGCTGCTTTCTTCAACTCAGCGGGACTCACGCAGCTTTCTGACTGAAACTTTTTTAGTCATCTTTTTCCCCCCTCTCACAACACCTGGCGGATGTTCACCTCTTATTACAACGTATATATATTTTGTTATTATCGCTGCAGTGGAGCGTTTTAAACGAAGCTGAGGTGAGGGAGGGGAAAGACTGCCCCTTGGAAAAAAACATAACGTGTAAAATGTGAGGTGTATGCACAGCGTCCTGCTGTACGAGCTGCTTCAGTCCCGCTGATAACCTGAGACCACTGGGAAATACAACTGCATTTTGAACTGAATTATTATGGACATGATGAATTTAAGAATTCGTTGCATCCTAGTTTTCTTCACTTTTTATGTGCAAGAGGGATTATCAGGGGATTATGAAGCACACCTTGGAGCAAATATTCTTTTACAGGTGAGGATTTTTTATTATTATTTTGTCAGTGAAGGCTACAACTCATGCTACTTTCTCAAACACACCCCTTTAGAGGAGGACAGAGTGACATTAATACAGAGCAAGTATTATTGGTCTGCAAAATGTTGTCAGAGAACATGCCCAACAAATCCATGTTTCTTAACGTGAGCTCTTGCAGCTTTACTACATGGCTCACACAGGCAGAACCTTTCACATACTCCTGTTTTTAATGTAAATTATATGATTTGTGTGTCCCCTATAAAGGGTTTCCACTCTTAAAGCTATTTGTTTATGTTAAATTCCCAGCAATGACCAGGATATGTGGTAATGTATTGACACAGCAGTGACTTGTGTGCAGAATTAACATTTGAGACCAAACCGTGCACCTTCACCGGCCCTGTGTACAGTGAAAGCATTTATTTCCAGTTCCACTTCCCCTCCATTCATGAATGGCTTTGATTCAGACTGCTTTGACACAAAATCTTGACTCAACCCCTCAAATAGTCAGATTGTGGAGATAACTTCAAAAAGTAGACCAAATTCTGGCACTAAGAAACGGTATTTCTAAGCACTGTATTGTTACATATGTGTGCCATTGGCCTTTTTTCTAAGCTAGCCATGCACTTAATTGACTTGCTGCTTTATTTCTTTTCCAGAGAGTAAAACGTCAAAGCAGACCAGCAAAACCAGTGGTAAGTTTGTCTGTATTACTGCTGTACATGGAATCCAATTCATCCAATTGTTAGAGTATGGCCTTAAACTACAGCCCACCAATTACTGTGTATATATTTAGTGTTTACAGGAGATCAGTAAAACACTTATTGGTCAGATATATGTAAGTACACAAACAGTAGACACAAGGTTCTAGGAAATAAGGGAGTAACAACTTGTGTTCATGCTTTTAAAATGATGATGATTAAGTCGGGCGGCTGTGGCTTAGGAGGTAGAGCAGTCGTCCACCAATCAGAAGGTCGGTGGTTCGATTCCCGGCTCCTCCAGTCTGCATGCCGAAGTATCCTTGGGCAAGATACTGAACCCAAATTGCCTCCGATGTGTGTGTTTCACATCGGTGTGTGAATGTGTGTGAATGTGTTTAGAAAGCACATTAAATATAGAATATGTGCTGTGTGAATGTGTGTGAATGGGGTGAATGTGATCTGTAGTGTAAAGCGCTTTGAGTGGTCGAAAAGACTAGAAAGCGCTATATAAGTACAGTCCATTTACAAGTCTTGGCTGTAAAATAAAGTCTTCTGTTGTTCACCCCCTTTTCATTGTAATTATAGTGTAGTTACAGGGTGAATTAAAGTTTATTACAAAGTATTTTCAAATTAAGTTTAAGTGCCGCACCCAGTTTGACTTGTTTTTATAATATAGCTCTTGTTAAAGGACATATTTTTTATTTTTTATCATATTTGGAATGGGCATAGCTACTCATACAAAAATAAAAGCTCTAAAGTTGTGTACTTTTGGTTCAGGTCTTGCCCTCTGTAACTACAGAACAAGCTCCACAGACAGGGAAACAGCCAACAACACCTCTCAGGTTATCATCAGTAGCTCCAGTGTGGTTTCCCCTCAGTTTGCTTCCGTGTTAACTGTGAAGCGGCTCCCTGAGAACATACAGTAATTCAGTCTGTATAGCACAGACCACAGCTTTCCTAAATACCAGAGAGCCGGAGGGCTGATGTGGCTCTCTTCCTCCTGCCTGTCGCCTCATCCTGCAGTCATGTGGCCAGCACTGACCAGATTGGTCTCAGCAGGCGCCAGCATTACCCGAGTAAACAAGAGGAGGTCAGAGACACCATGCAGGGAATTGCTTTGTGTTGTTTTGGTGACTCGTCAGAATGATGCAGGGCAAAACGTGATATAGAGGGAAAAAGCAAAAACAGTTATGCACCAGGTTTATGGTTTATTTTTCCTACGTCTCAGGGTAACACAGTGGGTTTAAGTATGGCTGTCTGTTATAATTAGACCTGACTTGTGGTGTCACATCAGTATATAAATTTGGCTGTGGGGGTGATTCCACCTTTCCAGATCCAAATAAGTTTGATTCAGGTGGCTTTAATGTCTCACAGACTTTGGCTCCTGTGTGATAATGAATCCTCGACTGCCTTCCCCTCCAACCTTAAAGTGATTTGTTTTGTCGCTAGCTGAAGGTGACAGACTACCATGTCAGGTGTTCGGTGGTGTCCCGCTATGCTGTTACCACAGTCCAGAGCTCAGTATGGAACCAGCTCCCCATCATCAAGGAAGCTGCTTTTGAGGTGGATCTGCCCTCCTCTGCTTTCATCTCCAACTTCTCCATGTAAGTCAGTCCCACATTATCCTTCACTGTATGATTGCTGCCTAAAGTATTTCTACATCACTACTGTCTCACTTGCTTTGTTTTGAATGATAGTTCCTCACAGAAAATGGTGATTTTTATTTAAATGACAGCTCAGGTACCCACACCCACTGCACACTGAAGTTGGCAGGGAAATATTAGATTTTGCCCTGTAGAAATAATATTTCCCTGCTAAAAGGAGAGAAGCTGAAATAAGGAAAAGTAATGTTCTTGTTGATGGTCAGAATCCAGAAATAAAACTTCAGAGGAATTATGTAAGAAGCTAGGATTCCGGTCTGGGGTAGATGCATAATTTGATTACCGCGAGGGTTGGAAACCACTCTCCTTTAAAAATGCTAAATATAAACAAAACAAATAAGTCAACATTGCAGGCCAAACAGCGAGCCTGGAGCTGGATTTGGGAGCGGAAGCAGGTCAGGAGGAGGGGGAACCCGAGGGCAGATGAATACCAGGCTTTGTAAATGCAAGTCAGAAATTTAATAGAGAAAATGACAGGAGTTTGCGCAGTCCCCCTTTTCTCCCCCACACAGTTTACTGTGGCACCATGCCAGTTTAGATATGCTACATACACACACGCCTCCATCTACTGCATGTACATGGAGGTGGATGTAGACTTAGACTTTTCAAGTTCATGTGAGCCTGGAACTTGTACAGCTTTTTACAACCATAATCTGTCATATCTCTTTTTCTATGTCACTTTCACTTCTCTCTGTCACACACACATGCATATTTTCACCCATACGGCCGTCTGCACATCACCAAGTACCCAAAGGAAAAAAGCTGTGGCAAGTTCTTTGGCATATCTGCGTGTGAAACTAAGAACTCTGTGTTCTGTGTGTAGGTCACTGATGTACAGCCTTCCTTTACCCCCTCAGCCAGCCACACATATAAATACAAGCGCCTCCATTTTCCACTCTGCTCTCTCATGCCATTCTGCTCTGTCTCAAACAAGAGCCAGCTTCAAGTCTGTGGGTTTATTTAGTTAGCCCTTGATGTTTTTTCTCTTTGGATATATTTGTTCAAAGGACTTGACCTTAATTTAGCACCTTGTCACATGACATCGGTGGTCACCAAAGTCTGGGACGTGCACTGTGTGAATTGGATCCCACTTTGAGCGTTGGTTTTGGTTGGGATTTTGGTGGGTGTAGCACGGAGGAGCACTCCCTCGGAGCATCACTGGCTCTTCATTAATGCTGTTTTTAAAGGGAAATTACTCTTTTTCCACTCAACCTGTTTATGACCTCACCTCCACCTCACATGGTATGAACTCCATCTGTAAACAGGCATGATGCGTGTTTGTGAAGCAGCTTTTTGATAGCTGTGGAAATACAAGGAGCAAAATAAAGTCATCATGCTCAACAACTCAATGCAGGCCAGGCGTGTTTCTGACTGAAATATAATCTGGCTACTGTGATTCACACAGAGAGCTATTTCTTCTTCCTCTTTTTTCTATCCCATCAGCACCTCTAATGGGAAGGTGTATGTGGCCCAGGTGAAGGAAAGAGCTGCTGCCAGGAAAATATACGACGCTGCTAAGAAGCAAGGAAAAACAGCTGGACTTGTCGCTACCAAGTCAGTCACAGGCAAAACTACAGTTTTTTGACCCTAAGTTACCACAGAATAAAATGTGATTTATCCAAGAATCTTTATGTGTTTAATTAATATTATATTGCTTGTTTTCCTTTTCCTTTTAAACGTCAATGTTCCAGAGAGCGGGAGATTGAGAAGTTTCGTGTGGCAGTGAGCGTGCCACCAGGAGCTCGGATGTCCTTCTCTCTGTCCTACGAAGAGCTGTTACCCCGGCGACTGGGCCGCTACGAGCTCAGTCTGGGTCTGAGGCCTGGACAGGCTGTGCAGAACCTGACGTTAGATGTCTGCATAACAGAGCGGACGGGCATCAGTTTCATCAAAGTCCTTCCTCTCAAGACAACCAGACTGCTCTCCAACACAGCAAAAGGTAAACATTTGACTGAGTTATTACAAATCAAGATATGCCAAAGTCTTGTTATTCTCAGCAATGAGGAATCCAGGAAGTTAGTTCTTCCAGTCAAGAAATAGTCCGGCACATAACTTTCCTAAACCACAACTTGTTTTTACACTTTGGATTTTTTCTGGATTGTTAATTATTAAACTTTAGAAGTGCTGGTAGGCAGATTTTGTTACCTTTGGTTACCATTTCTCACTGTTTCAGACTTAAAGCTAAGCTAAGCTGAGCTAACTGGCTACTGGCTATATCATATGGACATGAAAGAGGTATCCATCTTCTCACCTCAACTTCTCTCTGCAAGAAAGCAAATGAGCTTATTTCCCAAATTACTCCTTTTATGGAAAAGTTTTAGATTATGACTTAAAAATTGTTTAAATACAACTGCATGAATTTGACGCATATGTTAACAATGTTGAACTGTAGGTGATTCAGACCCTCCTCCCTCCACTCATGTTGAGCGGAGTGCTGGCTGTGCTAGAGTTCGCTACAGTCCCACTCTGCAGCAGCAGAACAGCGTCTCCTCCAAGGGTCTTGATGCGGACTTCGTCATTCAGTATGATGTGAACCTCAGAGACCTCATAGGTGACGTCCAGGTCAGCAGCATTTTTCATTTCTGGCTTTTAAAACACACAAACGTGCATGTTTGTCACAGTACCAAATCATGTTGGCAACTATTCTTACTCTCTCAGGTGTACGATGGCTATTTTGTGCATTACTTTGCACCCAGAGGGCTTCCTGTAGTTCCTAAGGATGTTATATTTGTCATTGATGTCAGCGGCTCAATGATAGGCACCAAGATAAAACAGGTAAAGTGGACAAACACCCTTCTACAAAACACGATGGACGCCTCCTCGCAAACTAGGGCTACATTAAGGAGACAAGAGCTCCAAGATGAGGAAATAAAATACTACAATATTCTGCTGAAGGCAATGTGGGTTCTCTGTCATTAACTGTAGTCATTTCTGTCAGTAGACTAAGCAGGCCATGACCACCATCCTTGGGGACCTTAGAGAGGGAGACCACTTCAACATCATCACCTTCTCAGACAAGGTTCACACCTGGAAGAAAGGACGAACAGTGCGGGCAACTCGGAATAATGTACGAGACGCCAAAGACTTTGTGAAGAGGATTATTGCAGAAGGATGTGAGTTGAGATGTGATATTGTCTGAGCTGTGGCACTGTAGTGAGTTGATCATTATTTTCCTTATTCTAATCTTCAACACTGATTGTCTCCATTGTTCCACTTTTGTCTCAGGGACCAATATCAACGCAGCTCTTCTTTCAGCCGCCCAGCTCGTCAACCCTCCATCCTCAGGCTCCTCCAACCTCCTCTCATCTCGTCGAGTACCCCTGGTGATTTTCCTCACTGATGGGGAAGCCACCATCGGAGTAACAGCAGGTGACACCATCCTCAGTAATGCCAAGAAGGCCCTAGGCTCAGCCTCTCTGTTTGGTCTTGCCTTTGGAGACGATGCCGACTTCCTCCTCCTGAAACGCCTGGCTTTGGATAACCGAGGCGTAGCTAGGATGGTGTACGAGGATGCAGATGCGGCCCTGCAGCTGAAAGGCTTCTATGATGAAGTAGCCAGCCCTTTGCTGTCAGACATCCAGCTGTCCTACCTGGATGATCAGGCGTTTGATATCACCCGCTCCCTGTTCCCAAACTACTTCCAAGGCTCTGAGTTGGTTGTGACTGGGAGGGTTAGACCAGGAGTCAAAGATTTAAAAGTGTCAATGTCTGCCACTGATTCAAAGCAACATGTCAAGATCGAGAATGATGTGTTGATTTCCCACGCAAAGGGGGATGAAAGTGTAGATTCACTTGACTGTTCAGGTGGTTTAGAGGGTATCTCTAGCTTTGTGCATCGTCTCTGGGCATATTTCACCATCAAAGAGTTGCTACTGGCCAAATTGAATGCTACTGACCCTGCAACTCAGAGATTATTAGCAGACAAGGCCACAAATCTCTCCCTTAAATATAACTTTGTAACACCAGTCACCTCTTTAGTTGTAGTCAAGCCAGATGCAGACGAAGCAGCTCCAAGTCCAACTACTGCAAAACCCACCACAGCAGCCACTACAACCACAACAGCAACAACTACTGCTACTAGCAAAATATCAGCTGCAGGTGCTGCAAAGAAGCCCAGCACACCTTCTAACCCCAGGCCTAACAAAACAAAACCAAGCCCTCCACAGCCACCTCCAAATATACCACAAACTAAAAAACACTCATCACCAACTTCCACAGCAAAAACAGGAGTTTCACCATCAAAGAAAACAACTACAACCTCAAGTCCCAGCTCCATCAAAACTGCCCCAGCACCTCTTTCTGGTAAAAAGCCCACTCCCTCCCAAAATGATTCTAAAACCGCCTCTCCTCCACCTGCTGGAAAGATAGCCATATCTCTCCTTAACGCCCTAAAAACAGCGCCACCACCTGCCCCAGGAAAAGTGCTCCACCCTGCCGCCCAACGCCATGAAAACAACCAGTCCCTCAGTGCTAACATTCACCACCACACCTCCACTCAGCTCAGTCAGAACTGACCCTTCACCTTTGCCTGGCAGACAGCTAACCCCACAGCCCAGCACAGCGAGGACAGTTCTCCCTGCTGTCAGAGTGACAGTGCCCTCCACAGAGGCAGAGAACAACAGCACATCTGCTCCAGATGTTCCTCAGCCTGGAATCGCCACTGCTCTGCCTGAGCTCTCGTCTCCGCTCACCTCTCCGACACCGGCACCGTCACCGGCTGTGGAAGACAACAACACAAACACAGGCGCTGACACAGACTTCAGCATCGCCACCCTGGTGTCGGCCACCTTCGCTCCCATGCCTGGTGTAACAGATGGGCCACGACTGTGGGAGGCAGCAGGGCTTCTGGGTAGGTTTTATTTGGTCTCATTTGCAATCATAAAAATAACATAGAACATAGAAGTAACATGGAAGTTACAAACTGAATTTTAAGGGTGTAGACTTTGTATATTTATCCCTAACTGAATGTTTTTTTTATCTCTCCACTAGATGTCTCTACTTCCATTCAGATTCAGAGAAAAGGTAAAACTGAACTTCCTTTATTACATCAACAAATTATGTTTTTCTGAGGTTGTAATTGCATTTAATCTGTGCATTTAAATGCAGTGGTGGAGGAAGTACTGAGATCCTTTACTTTAGTAAAAGTATCTGAACAATGTAGAAAATTATTTGTTCATATTTCATAAGATTATCACATATCTCTTCAAATGTAAAATCTTAATCTGAAAAGTGACCAGTAGCTTATCAGCTGTCCAGTAAATGTAGTGGCAATAAAACTATGAAGCAACATAGAATTTTAATACTTGAGTGAAGCGCTAGTACCTTAAAATACACTTGAGTAAATGTACTTAATTACCTTCCACTCCTGTTTAATGTAATAAGATGCTAACAGCTATTTAATTATGACAAAGTGATATAGTCTATTACATTACAGCACTGGATTTGAACAGTCAGTAATCTTATTTTCTGTCCCTCTTCTATTAAATAGATATTGACCTTGTGAAAGGTGAGTATCACTATTAACACTTCATATCTCTACCTGTTGCTGCCTGTAAATAAAATTCCTTGTTGAGAAGCAGAGTGTATCCTGACCTTTTCCTTAATTCTTGCTTCCATTTCACAGATTATGAAGCTACTTATGACTACGACTATGATCTCAACTATGATGCCTGTAAGGTTTGAATGTTTATCAGAGGCGATTCTGTTCTCAAGCTGTTTGTCAAGCCTGAAAATTGTAAAAACAAAAAATGTGTTTTCTGACCTGTTTTCAGGGGATGATACTGCCGACACAGGATCATTCGGTGCGTATTTAGTGGCTGGTATTTACAGCTGCCATGTCTTAAATAATGTGTGATTTATTGTAGAAACACAGCTTGCAGCACACATACCAGTCCTGTCATTGGTTTCAGTGCTTGGGAGTGAGGAGGACTGTCCCTTAGTTGAATGTCTTGTGCTTTTAGAATCTCCATCCAGACTGAGCACCGTGAGGGTCTTCTCCTCATCAGGTTAAGAACTTACACTTTATTTATAAAAGTCATTCGAATATTTTCTATACTCACTTCATATTAATGCTCAGCGTTGTCTGTTGTAGTTGATGGAGATCCTCATTTTGTGGTCCAGCTGCCAAAGCTGCATCAGAGCCTGTGTTTCACAGTAGATGGCAGAGCTAATGATGTTCTCAGACTGTTAGAGGACCCAGACAGAGGTATGTATCACAATAATAGGTCTAATATTTCTTTTTGGGGTTATTACCAAATGTATACATGTGTTTCCTTCCTCCACAAGGGACCATTGTGGATGGCCACCTGATAGGCTGCTCCCTCCAAGCATGGCGCTGAAGACCGCTCCCGAACCTACTTCGACCACCTCACCATCTCCACAGCCACAGGCGGCTCTGGTGACATCATGATCACAGTCTCATTGGATACTGTTGTGGTGGAAGGGGAAGGGCGGGACACCCTTCCCATCAACCAGCAGGGATCAGTGACGAGGCAGGGTGTGACGGTCACCGTGGACAACCATCAGAGCTGCTGGATCGAGCTGGCCAAGGATGTGCGGTTCCTGGTCCTGTTCCACCACTATAAACACCCTAGTTACCTACAGATGGCTCACCTGGGTTTTTACATCACAGATGGACGGGGGCTGTCGGCCTCGACACAAGGTCTACTGGGTATGTACACCATCCTTCAGTGGTGGAAGAAGTATTCAGATCCTTTGCTTTTCTAAAAGTGCCGATACAACACTGTAAAAATATTCTATTACAAGTAAAAGACCTGGAAACAAAATCTCATGTGGCTGGCATCTGAGTACTTCCACCACAGCTTCAAACAAAACAGGTTTCATTTTTAACAATACATTGTTTTTTTACAAGCTTATCGATGTTAAATAAGTGTAGTGGAGTAAAAGTATAGCAGTAGAAACTACCATAAAACTGAAACATTCAGGTAAAGTACAAGCACCTCAAATTTATAGTCCTAGAGTAAATATACTTAGTTACATTTCACCATCTGCTTGCAGGCCAGTTTCAACATGCTGACATGAGTGTAACGGTGGTGAAGGATCGTGTGATTGGAGGTGCTCGCCGAACTAACAAGGAGGGACTTTTAGCCAGGGGGATCCTGAGGTGGGGCTCAGAGCACATGCCAGTCACCTTGCAAGACAAGACGCTGAAAGACACGGTGCGGAAACGCCACCTGGGCAAATGCTGGGTGGTGCCCAAGGCAGAGATACAGAGACTTCTGGGTCATCCATATGAGAGCTACGTGGTGGATCATGTGTAATTCTAGCTGAGTCAGCTCCACCTCGGTGCCTCTCTGCAGGTCACAGCAGTTATTATGGCATGGTTATTGGACAAAGGATGAACGAGAACTGGGACTCCTCGAGGCTAAAATGACATGTTGCCACAGTCTCTGAATGAGGCCGTCAAATATTCTGTAAGGAGCAGTGAAACACAGGTGTGGTTACAAAAGAGGAAAAGAGGAGGTGACAGATTAGAGACTACAGTGAGAAAAAAAGGCTGCAAATGAAGGAATAATGAGGACATATAGTTTGTCAGATATAATGAGGGACTGAATGATTCTTTTGTGCCTTCTCAATTTGAATTGGATTCAAGCTCTGTGTTCTGCATCTTTGACAGAGACGCAATGTTCTGCTGGTCGCATGGCAACAACAAAATGTCCATTTGTGCTGCAGCAGTTTGCGTTCGCTCCAAAATATCTTGCACACTAACTCTGTTCACAACTCCAAAGATATTTATCAGATTATTCTTATATTTCGTCATTGAATGATTATTAGGCAAAGCCAGATTCTTCTATTTCAGGATAATGTGTAATTATAAAAACTGTATCATTCTGTAAGTTGTATTTTTAGGACAGGTGTATATAAAAAATACTATTGTATGTATGTATAGACAATCTTCCCACATTCCCGGATGCAGTGATTTCATCTTCTAAAAGAAACACAAAACAAAGTCAGGGTCTTTCCAGGTTTGCCATGTGCTTTTTATTTTTCTATCATTTCATTCATAGTTTAATTCATTTTATTTGTTACACAAGACATTAGGCATTGTTCACATACTAGTGATCAAACAAGGACAGTAAGTTTTCTACTACTCAGCCTGAACTATTTCTTTTGTCAATTTCAAGGGATGTTGTCAATAGTGGTTTTCAAAGGCCAAACTGGATGGAAATTAAAACAGTACAACCACACATGAGGCTTTTGTTCTCAATAAATAAAAAAGAGAGAGGACAGTATTTGATGCTGAGGAAGGGCAGGGAAGGGAGGGCTTCAAATATATCTATTTTCAAAGAGTAAACAGTATTCCAGTTTTTATCTGATAACATTGTTTCCAGGATGAAGACCACACAATTCACATAATTTTGAACGATGCACAGTATGAAACTGTTGTGAATACACAGCTGTATAGATTTTGATTTCAGCTCCATGTCAAACTGTTGCTGTTATCCTTCCATCAAAACCTGTTTCTTAGGAATGCTAATAATAATAATCATATTAAATCATGATGCCACACTGGAATGATCGGTAATTAAGGTAAACATAACACATGAACACAGCAAATAACAAACAAAAACAGATAATTTCGGTGTGCATCACTTTCAAAATCCATTTTGTCATCAGATTATAAACTAACAGCATAGCATATGCATTTGACATAAACCTTTTCACAATACATCAGTGAAAATTCAAATAAATAGAGCATAACAATAAGACACGTCAACACCCCAAACGTGTGAACTTTGTTTAGAGTTGTTAAGGGATTGGTCACGGTGGATAAAGTGAAATGGAACTGCTTCAGTATTTTTAAAGGAAATTATCAGAGCGTCTCATCTGTTTGTTGTTGGGTGTGTAACAAGCCATGCCACAGATCAGTCTGGCTGTGAGGGAGTGTGCACTGCAGAGATATGAGGAACCGCCTCCACTCAGGTGTACAATAACAACCCTCATGTGGTAGAAAACAATATCCCTTCTATTGTATTCAGACAGCAACACACACTACCAAACTGAAATTATAACTTTGCCAGCAAGTTTTGCCAATAACAGCAACACCATTTTTGGCACAAGACTGACCTGCCACTAACTGTTCAAAGAAGCAGTCAATTTTTTTTATGAAAGGGCCCAAACATTTGAATCAGACCCCAAATTAAGGCTGCAACCAAATAAAAGCATCTCGGTTCATTCTCATGGGGCGGCACTTGTTAACTGTGGCGTCATACTTTTGCTATGCTACGAAGTCTTTTAAAATCATGGGAGATTCCAGCTTTTCCCTCTTTTTAACAACTACAGTTTTTCAAAGGATTTAGTCCCTAGGGGAATGACTGATCTCAATGACATACACAAGGGTTGAAACAACCAAGACACAATCTGGTGCTTTCACTTTGAGCCGAAATTTCAGTCTTCGCCCTCTTTTCACTCGCAGGTGAAACTCTGCAAACGTCAAATCAGAAACATTCTCCGCATACATTCTTTTCCCCATGGCACACTTCCTCTCATCTCATGATCAGCTTGTTTTCATCACTCATTCCAAATCTTCCTGAATACTTCATAGTCACCTGAAACTAGACAAATCCCCTTCATGCCTCTCTAGCTTCCAACATTCCCTTTTTTTTAATGTTCCACTTGAAGACCACAGTTTCAACCTCAGCTCTGTAAACTTCATAACTTCAGCCAGTGAAATGTGCACCAAATATATAGAAATAAAACTCTTCAATAATTTAAAATGTTAGAAAGTAAACTATTCAAATTCAAAATTGACATCACACAACAGAGATAAACAAAGGAACAGTTTCTTTTCGGGAAGGTGGGGGGGGTTGACAATTAATAGCCACTGGTTAGCTTGCCTGCTAGCACAGGGAACACAACAGCATTGCAAAGTGAGCACTATCAGTTGACAGAACAGCCCATTTATATGTAACTTTTCATCACATTTTTTTTGCCCAACCAACAGATTTTTCCAAAAGGAGCGGCGTCTACTGAAGTAACACAGGTAAAAGACCAAGTAAGAGAAAAGTGAAAGCAGGGTTGACAGGAGCGATGCGTGGAATGGTCCAGCCTTCATACCGCAGTGTCATTTGAGTCTATGTACAATACTACTGTGTGTAAAAGATGCATGCATGTCAACTGGAGGTGACCCTTCCAGAGGATTCTACACTAAGCCATTACAGGTCTCTCATGTCAGAGCTCACGATTCAGATCTCTTAACGTCATCAAACTTCCATCCACCTCAACCTCTGATACGAAGAGAAAGACATTACAGAAAGAATGAAATGCTTTGAAAATCGCCAACAACAAGTAATAAATTCACCTCTAATGATAATAGTTAAGACATGATTATACTGTAAATTCTACAATGGAATGAAAAGACCATATCAACCCTGCTTTTCAGTGACAGAGATAGGGAGTGTGAGTATTTGAACAGCGTGTATGTGTGTGTGTTTGTGAGCATTAATGTGTTTGAACGTGTGTCAAGAGAGAGAGGGACGTAAGGAAAAGGAGGCAAACAGCTTAGGGCAGGCAGAGCCTAGAAACACACCCTCTTCGCCACGCTCACTCCTCTCTCTATTTTACCCCCCACCCTTTTGTTTTGAAAGCAGCCCTGGCCCTCTGCTGCAGGCTCTGCCGCCTGTTTCGCCCCTTTTCGCCCACCGTCTCCTCTCCCGGCCCCGCCCTCTCTCGGAAGCCCCTCTACTGCTCACTGCTCATCCTCCCCAAACACATCGTTCTGTTTGCGTTTCATGTTCTCAAAGTCAAAGTCGCTCCCGGTCATACGTTTGTAGATGTCCTTGATGTCGTTGCAAGTGGTCTCGAAGTGAGTGGTGGCGTCGTAGGACCTCGAGGCGAAGACCTGGGAAAGATAAAAAACTGAGACTGAGAATCTGCAGCTGAGCAAGTGGCTCTGTGTGGGTGGCTAACTGCTAACATCAGCAAGCCAGCATGCTCTCAGTAGCAACGCAAGCGTGCTGATGTTTAGTAGGTATCATGTTCACCAGCTTACTATTGGATGGCAATCCATCTAATAGATGTTTAGATATTTCATAGAGCTATGCCACGAGCATATTGGCCATGAGCATCAGGTACATTTTCTTGGGAAACAGGTTTTTATATTGCAGTGTTGTTGGTGAAAAATGTCTTACCTGACTCTCAGTACCATCATCTGTAGGCTCATAAAGGTCACTAATAGCCACGAACCTGTCAAAAAGAAAAAGCTTCAATACATAACAAGATTTCTTGACTGTTTTCATATCATGTTGTCATCATGTTTTTTGGCCTGCTTGTTTGTTATGTTATAAAGATGGCACCAAAATAAGTAGAAGTAGATGTGGGACTGACTTTTGGTCGATGGGCTCCAGCAGCTCCAGGGCTGGCTCGATCTCAGCCTCTGGCTCGCTGGTTTCCACTGTGGTGCTGACGATGGCAATGTACTTCCCCTGGGCTGCCACGTTGTGAGCATAGGAGATCATGCACACGTAGATGTCTGGAGAATTGACAAAAGGGTTAAGAGAAGGAGAAATTCTAATCAGAAGAGGTTTTTTTGGCCATTTGGGGACAGAGGATACAAGCTGCCAACACAACTGTGATACATTATTCCCCTATAAAGCTGTTAGGGTGAACTTACTGGCACAGAGCAACACGTTGTTTTCAGCAATGCCTACAAGTAGTCATATGATCCATTGTTGATATAAGATTGAAGTAATCTGGTAGAGCTAATGAGCAGCTTTGACTTAAAAATAATATGTTTTGACATGTTTCTCTAAAAAGGGTTGTGCCTCCAAGTGAGCTCTGTATCTCCAGGGTTTAAAATCAAATCAATTATTTTTAACAGAAAGGCCATCTTTGTAAACCCTCCAGTTTCTAAGAGCCTGACTCTACGAATCTGTGTTCCACCATTTAGCACATTTGCTAAAAAAAACTGCCGATGATCCTCACCTGAGTTGCGGTTAACCTGATTCTGAGGAATGATGATCTGGCAGGAGTTGGCGTCATTGGTGTTTTTGATGGGGTGGCTGAGGATGCAGATGACGCGGATCACCTGACCTGCCTTACGGACGCGGTCCGGGATGTAGCTGGGGTCACAGATGAGCTGCTTACAACGAGCCACCTGCAGCACAAAGGAGGCGGCAACATTAATGCAGTGTGACCTTATCTCCTGTGAGTGAGTACACCTGGGTGAATCACCTTACTGTGTATCCATGCTAATGTGTGCTAATTTTCATTGTTAAATTTGCATAATAGCTGTACCTCGCCCTCAGACTTCACTCCAATCACGTGTCCACCCTCCATCACTATCTCATCCACCGGTTTATTCAGCATGTAGGTACCTCCGTAGATTGCACTCAACCTAGAGATGACAAGTGAGTCAGATTTATTAAATCATGTGGTATTGTATTTCTGTATTTAGTATTTAAGACAATCTGTACATAACTGTCACAATGATTAAAATACCTGGCAAATCCCTGTGGCAGCTCTCCCAGACCATACAGGGGGTAGAGGTAGGGGCTCTTCCCGTACCGTGCCAGTGATTCACTGTACAGTTTGATACGATTGATCGTGTCCAAACAGGGAACATCGAGATAGCTGAGAGGGAGAGGAAAAATAAAGGAACAGATATTGATCCTGATCTACACAACTGTTTGATTAGAAACCCCATCCTACTCATTTCTAAGTGGTTTATTAAAACCTCTAATCTTTGTCCTTTGCTGTTCTTACTCATCTGTCCTGTAGAGGGCCAGGGCGTGGCCGGTGAAGTCAATGACATCCTGGCCGAGGTCAAACTTCTTGTAAACATCCCTCATCGTTGTGGATTTGGGGTCCACGCCCTCAAAGGTCTTGGGGTCATTCTCATCGAAATTGGCCACAAAGACTAAGAACTTACGAAACCTTCGCTTCTCAAACATCCCCATCAGATCTGGAAATTCAAACAAAGGTTTTATGCTGAAATACCTCAATGTAAACACTCCACTCTTCAAATCTTTGCTCACAAAGTGTGATGAGACGTATTAGAGCGGCTTACTGGAAGCTAGTGCCTCAGTCTCAGTTGACGGCACCTTGTAGATCTTTCCTCCTTTGTAGACAAAGCTTCCCTCCACTACCTTAAAGTCAAGGTACCGTGTCACTTCTGTATATAGCAGCATCTTCACAAGCTGACCTGCAATCACAGACATGCTACATCTTAGTATCCGTCACTTCACTTGTCTGTCCTTCATCGATCAGAGAATCTCACTTCACCTATGAGCAGTCTCATTAGTTTACTGTCTACCTATCTTCTTGATATTCAGTCTGTGCAAACTCAGTGATGAGGGACTGACCATTGGCCATGAGAAACTTGGGGATGAGGTCAACGTTCCAGTCTCTTCCTCTGCCCATGGACTCAGGAGGGCTATCTGGGAGATTGAAGCGCTTGTACAGCTGTGGAGGAGGACAGGAAAGAGAAACATCAACCACATCCTGTAAGGCTGAAATCTGTGACTCTCACAGAATCTGAGGTATAATAATAATGATAAATGAAGACGGTAAAACAGCAGCTGATGGCACTGGAAGTAAAATTCGATGTACTGAGGGGCATAAAAATATATTGATTGGTTTTATAGATCCCAGGATCCCTTTACCTCCTCCAGGGGGGTGATGGAAGAGCTCTCACCACCGTAGTAGGGGTTCCTGTCCATGTGCAGAACCTTTTTCCCATTCACAGACATGATCCCAGACAGAATGCATTCCTGCACAAGACAAGATTTAAAACCCAACATGATCATCAGTAACGTTGATGACTGATTTGATGAGAGGACATCAAATAAAAATATCTTGGGAATAAAATGCAATATAAAAAGCTACATCCACCAAAATGATCATTCAGCTGAATCAACACCTCTTTAAAACACTTTAACAAATTGTGAACATTATAACTGTCATGAAAGAGGATTTACTGTAGGAGTCTGTATTAAAAAACATTCGTTTTAGCTAGGTGTACCTAATAAACTGGCAGCTCTCCGGCCTGATGTATTAGACTACATTAGCTGAAGCTAGGTGTACCTAATAAACTGACAGCTTAGTGTAAATGCAAGTTAGGAGGTTTTGACAGAAGGCTGCAGGGGAGGACAGAAGAGACGGTGTGCGCATGCGCGACAGGATCGTTTCAACCATGTATCTACTGTAATAATAACAGTAATGATCATAATAATAATGATAATATAATAATATTGTTATTCTTCAAAACGATGTCCGAGTGACATCATCGCATCATGAAATATAAGTAACTGTTACTGTGCGCTGACAAAAGGATATTTGATACCTTTTAGAAAACTACCAAAATGTCGACTTATGCGCACGCGAAAACCTCGATTAAATGTCACACAAACTGCATCAGGCGTGTTTGTGCCGCACTGGGTGTGATGAGTGAGGGGAACTGCGGCGAGAGTGGCAGCAGTGAAAGGCTCAGTCATTTAATAAACCCGTGCTCAGGCCTGCGCCAACCTCAGGATGGAGGCCTGTCTATGCAAAGAGGACCATGACACACTGTGGGGTTACGCCTAAAAGATGCTACAGGGTGTAACACAACACTGAGCCGGCTGGGAGAATTTTTTAAAAAAAACAACTCCTGGAGCGTTGTTTTCTTCCCGTGATGCACAAGCAGGTCGAGCGTTTCATTTAATTTAATCATTTCATTTCTGAAGCGCATCTTTTATCACAATTTTCTGATGTCACAGGGATGCAGGAGGCTTTCACTTCTGGGCTCGGAGAGAGGACAGCGGGCCCGTGGTCTGACTAAAATCATCATCTGGAGGCTCACACAGTCAATCTGCTTTGTCTCAGTGCAGAGTATATGAAGCCTGACTACTTACTGTGAGTCCGGTGCCCAAAACGATCACATCATATTCCTCATCCATGTTGTATCACCGCCTCTCCCGTCTCGCCCTCTTTTTGCCTTGAGAAATGAAGGGTATTGAAGGAAAGAAATGCCAGTGAGTCCACAAACCGGGGAATTGGCTCTCTGTCTCTGCCCGACTGCTTCAAACGGCTCGTTCAAAGTTAAGTATTATTTATTAATCATTAGGCATTAATGACCAATGGAATAAACTGTCCACACTGTCACCGGCGAGGACGACCAAAGATGGCCCTGATCGTGGAGCACTCTAGAACAATGTTATTGCGCGTCGGGAAATAGTGCGCATCCTCCTTCCCTCTTCCCATGTTGCCACACAATGGACTCAAACTGAAAAGCTGCCTGTAATAGGAAACCCCGCCCTGAGCTGGCGTTATGGAGCGATTATGCAAACGTTCAGTTCCAGTTTAGAGTTTGGCTCGGAGTTTTACTTTTTTTTTTGGACATTTTAAACACATTTTGTCCAAGTCTGTGTGTTTCTCTAATTTTCTGTTCTGTCCTTCCTTTCCAGTTGTAAGCGCAGCGTTGCGTGGATGCAGGCAGTGGTATCCCTCCGCCACCACAGCTGTGTGGATGGGAGTTGCTTTCACTGACTGAACGCAGACCTTTTCAATGCAAAAAATGTTTTAAACTTTACTTGTATTTTTTGCGTGTTTGTCTCTGTTTTACAGTGTTAGTAACTGTCACACGTGGGCGGTGCGTTATGACGATGTAAATGGTGAAATGCCAAATTTTAAGACTGTGTCAGCACCATGGACAGTTGCCAGGTGTACCTGCCATTCATTCACAAAGAGCAGAGTCCAGCTGCATTATGCACATCACATGTCTGTTTATGGCACAGTCAGTGTTTTGGTAAGACTTTCTGACAAGGCACTGCTGATAAATGGGCTATAATTCATGTATGTGTTAATGGTGATAACAGGTCAGTTACAGGTGCATTATGGATCAGTTGTAGCCCAACAATAACAACAACTTTTGTGTTGCCAGATTGTGGAAAATCCTCGTCCAGCATGACACTTTTCCTGTCTTTATAGGTCTTTAATTCATTAGAGAGCCCTCTCCAAAAGACTCTTTGGCAACCTGTCTTCTGGAAAAGTGCTGCAGGACCATTTAAAAAAACTGTTTATTGACATTTACAGCTGCAGACTTGATGGACTGTAGAAGTCTTTATTGACTGAAAACCTGATAAATTATAAGAAAGATTGAAATCCTAAGTGTTTATTCATTGTTAACAACAATTATAGCTGCATTATTACTGAACAGAAACACAAAGCCATGTTAATAGCAAAAGAATTTATTTAGATAGAGCAGAAATTTGTACTGTTAATAGGCAACTATGAATAATATCCACCATGTCCTCCATCCTCTATTATGTGGTCCCAGTCTTGTAGGATCAAGAGGCTACTGTAACACAGAAAATCTCAGGCAAGTTAATATTATTCCATCACAGGAGAACAGCATACATCTGCTTTAATTGACTGAATTTTTAGTTTATAAAATGTCAGAAGATGGTATAAAAAGTCCATCATTATCTGAAGCACAAGTTAACATATTCAGTTTTCTTGTTTTGTCTGACCAACAGTCAAATATGCAAAGACACTGAGTTTAGAGCTGCATATTCACACTTGAGAGGTTGGAACAAGTGTTTTTTTTTTTTTTTTTTTTTTTTGCATCTTTCCCTTTATAGTAATACTTAGATGATTAATCAGTAATCTGAATTGCTGCTAATTAATTTCGTCAACCAACTAATCAATCAATCCTAAGAGAGCTGGCTGGTTTCTGGGTGACTGAGGAAACAACGAAACTGTATAGAGGAAGTCAACAGGGGCCAGTTTGGAGGTGAGTTTGTTCTTAAGCACGTTACTTGAGTAAATATACTTAGTTACATTCCAGCACTGGTAGTTAGCTAGCTGTGTCTAGGCCAGGAGAGCTTATTTTTAATGTGAGAAGGCCGGACAGACAGGCTGTTGTAGGCAGGGCAGGCTGAATGAAAACACCAGGAAGCGCTTTCTTCCCTTAGCGTGACCGCACATGACTGTCAGCTGGTTTGCATCACGTGAGCACAACCTTACGGAAGAACTCAACGGAAATGGCAGGACCGAGGTGCGCGAGTGAAGTGCGACCAGCGGCTTTTATCGCCGTTTTCTGGGCTTTTTTCGCTACGGGGAGCTCCACTGCTCAAGTGCCACTTCTAATATGGTCCAGTGACGGGTAATTATTCATTTTCCTGTTTTATTTGTCAAGTAAGACTCGCTTATGGTCAACACTAGCCGGCTGCTAATGCTAACGCTAACACTTGCAGCTACTTTTAGCTAGTCAAGGCTAACTAGCCCACTTAACCAAAACTCATGGATTAAAGTGGAAAAAAGTTGTAGGTGAGACATGAAAAGTAGGAGTAATAGTAGTAGAAGTTACTTAAAAGTGATCCATATGACTCTCAGACACGTTCATCAGTATCCGTGTTGTGGAAATCCGCACTTGCAAAACATCCTAACCAGCTGTTAGATTGTATAAATATCGTTAAAGGAAATGATTTCAGGGAAATCTTATAGTGCTCGGAATTAAAGTTCAGTCACTAACACGTCTCCTTAAACACTAGCTCAGACACATTCACGACATAGGCGGTGAAATTGAGTTTTAGGAGTAGGAGTAAGGAGCAGACAGACATTAGACAGAGACAACATGGCGTTCAAACAAAATGAAAAAGTAGAAATTAGCCACTGTTTGTTGTGCCTGGGGTCAGAAGGAGGACAGAGCCTGTGGGCACATCACAGCTACTTCAGGGTTTCACTGTGCCAAAAGATTTTTGTGTATTGCAAAGAAAATATCTGATACACAACGCTGCAACTCGCATTAATTTGTTGCAGGGAGACATTTGTCTTTACTGCACAATGACATGACTGATTTAATTTTTATATTTTACACAACTGTCACTTTAAATGTGTTTACAGCAGAGGTACAAGGTGCACAATAACAGTGACAAACCTATGCATGGGTGCTGGTGCAACTCATGTTTTGTCATTACCCAAACTCATTCACTCACAACAGCCTCATGCTCATGTCGAGGCAGGATGATAAATTTTATGGCATGAGGTGAGGAGGAATCAAAAGCTGTAGCATGACAGGAACATTTGTACACTTGTCCCAACTCACACATATTTGTTTTATGGATACATTTGTCTTTACTGAACAATACTGTGTAACTATTGTTCAGTTATGATTTCAGTATGAGTATAAGGTGGTTTTATTGAGACCTGGCGTTTGCATGACATGAATTTAGAGGGATACTTTTCAGTTACCTGTAGAGAATATTTGACTTGACTATTAGGTTACTGTAATTAAGCCTGAAATATAAAAAAACATATTCAGTCACCTCTAACGTGCTGATGATTCTTTTGATGCGTGACAGTCTTTACTTCCACAGTGATAAATAGGAATGTCATTTTAATGCACTGTTTGCTTTCACTGAGTGATGATGGCCTTTGCAGCACAATTGAACTGCGACTGTGTGTTTCAGAAATGTGTTAAAGCAACTGAGAGAAACTGTGTGAGATATCATGATTTGTCCTCTCTGACATTTAGTTTACCACCACTGGCCGTACCTGCAGCTGGTCACATCACATCCCATGACCAGTTGACTTCCTATCTCACTGCTGCCTTCGGCCACAGCCCCCACACTGTGCTACTGTTTCTGCAGGACAAGGTCAGTCCCTGAGACATGAAAACTATATTCCTGCTCTGTTATAACATTACAGTATGTTACTGAACAGATTGGAGCAAAGGGTGTAAAGTGTTGAGGAGGATTCAGCCTGTACAGTCAAAGATTCTCTGAGATTTTCATAGATTTCTTCAGTGTTTATCTGTTACAGAGCTTGTCCTTGGGTATGTAAGTTGTGTAAAGCAGGGCAGTAATGAGTCATTTGTAGTTGCACTGCAGTCCCACGAGACTCTGTGTAACAGTCTTCTCATTCTGGTGTGATAATGAGGTTTGGCATTACTTCCCATTTCACAGTTCCTCTACAACACATCCATTCCTCATGTTTGTTCTCTGTGCTGGATCGTCCTGGTCCTGACTGATTCATTTGAATGATTTATGTTTAAGTGTATTTAATTTTCACAGTTTCAATATACTGTTCTGTTTCCATTTGTGTTCAGTTGAGCAAAGATGACTTCACAGTCTTTGGTGGAGTGTTTGGAAACAAACAGGACAGTGCCTTTAAAAATCTCGAGGTAAGTTTTAACAACGTACATTAGTCCTAAATGTAGGTGATTTTGTCAGTCTAAGAAGACCGATAACTCTTTCCACTCACTCCTTTCCAGGCTGCACTTCAGTCCTCTTCGTCGTCAGTCACACTTCCAGCCTTGGAGTGGTCGGGCTCCTCTGCCATCTTGACTCTGTTGCAAGAGAAACTTGGTGTCTCACCTCTGCTTGTAGACGCTGACACTCTGTCACACCTGAGCATCAACACGTCTGTCAGCAACCTACTGCTCATCAACCTTCCTTATTGTACTGGGTGAGACTTTTGTTTTCTGCTGTAGATTAGTGAATGGAAGTATAATTTTTCTATTTCTAACGAGATATTTTTTTTATTGTTTTATAGCTCGCACAAGTCTTGCATGGAAGTCCTGCACAACAACGGTAAGTGTTTTTCATGGAATTTCAGAGTGTCAAATTATAAGCTCAGTATAGTTGTAATCATAAACCAATTTTTGACAAAATGTGTAACTCTAGTGTATTTTCCTTTCAACAGATGAGATTATTGGGAAAGTTCTTAATATCATGAAAGCCAAAAATGTCCAGTACACTGCGATATACACAGGACTTCAGCCATCACGAGTAAGATATTCTCAACTTCACATATAATTTGGCACATCATGTACCAGAATTACATGTATTTTAGTTTTTAATCATTTTTATCCTTGATCAGCATCATATACAGTAAAAAATCAAACACAACTCATATGAAGACATTAAGTCTTTTAATATTATCTCTGCAGGTAATCCCAGAGACATCTGTGTCTGACCAGTCTGTGGGCCGGTCCTTGCTCCAAGCGGCTGACACTGTCAGAGAGCCCATCATGTTTAATGTATCTGGTGCCCCTTGCATAATGCTCTGGGCTCAGAATCTCAATGTCAAACTCTCAGATGCTTCAGCATGGATTGACCTCGCTCAGCAAACACCTTCCTTGGAAGGATCCATTTGTAACGGCAGTAACTCACAGTAAGATGGCTTTTATTATTTTGTAAAAAATATCACAAGCATTTTTTTCTGTGATTTTTAGCAAAAGAACTTCAGTTCTGTGTTATTTAAAGGAAAAAGTATTTTAAAATATATTCTTTTCTCTCTTTAGGCTTGTCCTCACTTACACATCAGGCTTAACACTAAGGTAAGACAACAAATTGCTTATTTAATGGAATAATTAGACAAAGAAATACTCCTGCAATAAACAAACAAGATAAAACGTGTTAATAAGCATGTGTCATATTGTCATCTTACCTTTTTAATATCTGTGCACTGTTTGGCTGGGAGGAAATAGCATTTTGTTCTGATGTAGGTTCTGAAGGGTAACCAATAAAAATGAATCAAGAAGCTAAGCTAACTGACTAATGCTGTAGCTTCATATCCAAGGGGACAGAATGGCATCAATCCTCTCGTCTAACCCTGGAAAAATACAGCAAATAAGCACATTTTCCAAAATGTCAAACAACTCCTTTAATCATTTGTTTTTGGGCCCTGAAAACGTAGCTTCAAATCTTAAGTATTTCTCTGTCATTTTAAATGTTTGTGACGTAAGAAGGAACATCTTAAGGCAATTATTTATTGAGCGTTAAGGGCTTCAGACTTCACTGATATACCACAGGAAGTTACCATTCAGAGTTAAAACAATAGTGAGCATTTGTCACAGCTCTAACTATGAATACTGGTGGTAAACACTGATATGCTTTTGTTAAAGTACTCAGTGTTGTTTTGTCGATCCCCAGTTTTGCCATGACTCGGCGGTTCTATCGTGTGTCTGCACGGAACTGGTTCACCCTGGACTCTGTGCAGCTGCAGTCCAACGGTCTAACTGCATCTTACACCGGGAGCCGCGGCATCTACGCCCCTGCAGAGTACTCCTTCCACTGCCAGTCCGTCACCAACTTCCAAAACGCTCTGCTGGTACCAAACAACACCAACCAAAACACATCCCAGTGGAAGCTCAATTTTACTGACTTCCAGGTACAACTATTATGCTGCATTTTCCATTCTGCAACTAAACAGTCCTGTAGCAGTGCCTCACACACTGTTTTGTTCTTGAGTCTTTTTTTTATTATCAGGTTTTGTTTTAATTAAATGTTTCATATGTTTTCTTTTAAAAAAAATACAGATTCAGGGCTTTGGTTTGGCAAATGGGACGAATTTCTCCTACGCCAGTGACTGTGCAGGGTTCTTCACGGCAGGGATTTGGATGGGGCTGCTGACCTCGCTGCTCATGCTGTTAATTTTCGTGTATGGTCTGCACATGATCATGCAGCTAAACACTATGGATCGATTTGACGACCCCAAAGGTCCGTCGATTTCAGTGCCACAGTCGGAGTGAAGCACTACTAACACACACATGCACACACACTCCTTCAGTGCCACTCTTTCAGTGCCTCCTAGTAATGGTGGACCTAGGAGAGTCCGTCTTTGCCGTATAGCTTTTGTGTGATATTTGTCAGGCAGATCGTCTTTTCCTCTCACATTCTTTCCTATAGTTTTCTTTCCTGAATCCTTCCACAGCTGTATTTGTGATGATCTTGCAGGGCACATTCCATTTCATCTCCCCACATTTTCAAGTGCCAAAATGGATGCACCTTTAGCTTCATCTTAGTCGATTTTTAGTGTGTGTGCCAAACTAAAAGGTGTTTTTGTGCCACTGACGGCCAGACACTGGATTTTTCTCCCTAAGATAATTTGCACTCTTACCAGAGAGTGCCTTCTGTGCCAACATGAATGTGATCGCTGGATGCTGTAGGACCTTTTCAGACCTCAAATCTTACTTTTTTATTATTCCAGCTTAACTGTAATTTAAAGACTACTGGTAATGAAAGAAGTGCCTGTATATAAAATTTGATTGTGAAATGTGTGAAATTTCTGAAATGTTGCTGTTGCCTTACAGAAGTATGCTAAAGCTTCCACTTTTCACTCATGGTTAAATCACAGTCGTACCCCGCTGCAGTCCCATGTTTTCTTGCCAGGTAATTTATTTATATATAAAAAAGACTCTGCTTAATGTTTACTCTTTACATCAGGTTCATCAATGAACTTAATGACAGTGCCTCGGTTCTGCTTTTGTCAAAGGTATTGATGTGCAATTGCCATGACATGTACAGTACATTGTCTTTAATTGAGAATAAAGATATCTATTAATTATTATTTGTTTAGTTTTACAGCTTCAATCTGATCATTTTATATATTGAATATTCTGCCCATTCTTTAATTGATTAATAGATTTATTGATTTAATACTGAAAAATATCCATTACAACTACTCAAATACATTTATCAGACTATATATATAGACTATTAAAAACCCAAATATATTGCCATCAAAAATGAGAAAGGAGAGCATCAAAACTTCACAATTAAAGAGGATGGCGTGAATGTCTTTTTTTCATAACTGTCAAAATAGTGGCTGTATATTTTGTCTTTCAACGTGTCGATCGTTTCAGCTCTCTGTAATATTTTGATTGCTAAAACACAAATATGTGTAATTAACGTCAACAAGGAAATGCCAACTATTTGCATAATTTATGCGCCAACTCCGTTGCCATGGTTACAAGTCAAAACACAGCGACTCCAGGTCGAGACGACTTTAACTGTGCGCTCGCGTAACTTTTCTTTTTCGTTCAGTTTCTGTCACTTACTTATCCACAAGTTGTTTTCCAAAATGTCACCAGCTCCTGCAAAGAGAATGTTTTTTGGCAGCACTCAGGAGAGGAAACTTTTTCCTCTGCATCATGCACCAGACCGGCTGGGAAACCAAATGTCACGACCGGAAGCGCCACATGTCGGCCCTGGCTGCTATGACAACCATGAGGTTTGTCTCTTAATATCCACATTAGTCTGGGGATGTAGTTTAACACATCTTTTTGCAGAATAGTTTGGTTTTGTGATGCAGAAATTAACGTGATTTAAGCCATAATTTGGCTCTATGATGTTAAGTGTTCCCATTTTATGACAAGAAGACTAATTCCTTGCATTTTCCTCACAGTTTGGCACCATACTTTACGACCTACAGAAGACACCTGAGAGTAAGAAAGGATATGGTCTCTCTGCGAGGACTGCAGCACGCTTTCCACCTCGTAGCAAGGTACATGGAGCAAACTCACAACAAATGAATAAACCAAGTGCTGAGAGTACATTTAGTCCATAATCTTAAAGTATACTGTAAAAGTTGATTGAATTGAATATTGATTTTACACATGTAGTTCAGTTCTGAGGGAGCTTTCCAAAGATTGAAAAATAACCTTGATGATGCCATTGGGGTTATCTTAGCTTTAACCTTTAACTTTTTAATATGAAGTCTGAATTACAAACTGGAGGTGTAGGATACAGTACTGTCCAAATGTTGTAGGCACTAAAAGTAAAGTGAGGATACTTTTAAAAATAATGCTGTGAATAGTTTTTACTTATCAATTAATACAAAGTACAGTAAACTGAAATTAAGAAATCTAATCAATCTGCTTGTATTTACAGATTTAAATATGATACGCATGAGCATGTGAGACCCCTAGTTTTGTGGAGTGCAATATAAAATCACTGCAATACCCTTTTAATATGTCAACTGTGATTTAAAATATCTTTATAATCTCTATCACCAGAATGTGACCCCTTCACCTCAGCAGTACCAGCAGGATCAAAGCCAGTCCAGACTCCCCGCTCCTGGAAAAGCACCTTTCAACTTAGCTACACAGAGGTTCAAAACAATGTCAAGCACAGCTGAGGACAGTCCAGGGTAAGACACAGACACACAGCTTCAGTATAACAGCAGTGCACTGGGCTGACAGATGTATATTTGTGATGCAGCCCCGGGGCCTACGCTCATGATGCAGTGACAAACAGGAAAGTGAGCTGGCCAATGTGCTTTGGGAGCCCAGACTGGTCCAGACTACCCCAGCTGGAGAAGAAGTCACTCAGAGTGAAGGTGGGTGAAGCCAGCCACATTCTGGCCAGATGCCCTTAATGTTTTGACTTCCAAATGTAAAACAAACCAAAATGGGCCAAACCAATAGCCATTTTCAGGCAGATAAGAATATAGACCCTGTTGTTGTATCTTGCTGTTAAATATGAAGCTACAGCAGCTTAGCTTAGCTTAGCCTAAAGACTGGAAGCAGGGGGGATATAGCTTGCCTGACTCTGTCATTTCAAACAAAATGAACCTACCAGTACCTCTAAAACATACCAAGTAAATCTTGCTTGTTTGATTTTTGAAAAATGTCAGACCTCTTGTTTTACAGTGGGACTATTTCTGGACTGGACCAGTGACTTCTTGGAGTCTTATCACTGAGTTAATAAGAAAACCAGTGGAAACTCCTGGAAGTGACTGTGCCTAGCCAAGAAACAGTCCACATACATAACCTCTCACACATCTTTTGTACAGACTAAACAAGCAAGGTTTAATTAGAAAGCTTTTGGCAAACACATTTTATATGTATGATAATAATACTGCCAAAGCTGCAGCCTCTAAAACGACCATAAAGTTGAATCAGTAAGTCTATAACAGTTTCAACAAATACCAAACATTAAAGGGAGGATTTAATGCAGGACCATTGTATTAGACTGCATCTGTTTTTGCTAGGTGTAACTAATAAACTGACTGAAACAACATGCTGCTTGTGTTGCTTTGATGCAGGGCTGTTTTGGCCTCAGTGTCCATTTAGAATGGTGGACAGAGCCAGGCTAACTGTGGCCCTAACTATAAGATAAAAGTGCTACTGATCTCTCACCTAATGCCAGGCATTATTGTGGGATAAATTCAGAATGTGTTTTGTTATATAAAGCATTATCTAATGCTCTTCATTTGTTTTTGTTTTTCAGCTGAGCAGTGATAAGGCATTCCTGAAACACAGAGGCAGAGTGGCATACCTGAGTTTGTACTATTAACTCTAAACCCGTCATGATGTTGACACATTACTTTTCTTAAGTATTACTGTCAACAGAAGAGTGGCATAAACAGTTTAATATGTCAGACTAAAACTGAAACTGAAAGAAAAGTTGTATATCTCAGAGTTAAAAAAGAAACTTATTTTCTTTATTCACAAAATGACTGGATTCCTGTGTCTGTATATTACACTATGATGTTGCTTACAAAATGACATCACACAAATTTTAAACAAAGTGAGTGCTTGCTGAAAAAAAAAAGACTTAACACAAAAAAGTCAATCAGTATGCCAAAGTCAACAGCAGTACTGGTCCCAGCATTGAGGAAAAGCAGCCGCTGGTCCCAGCTAACACAGCAGGCTTCAGCACCGGGCCGCTTGTCTCTGGAGGGAATCACTGACTGGACTGCTGAAAGCACCAACCACTGTGGCAAAGTCTGTTGGTTCAGGTGGGTCCTGACTCATTTCTTCCTCCTCACTTTGGGTTTCTTGACCGGCCGAAGGTATGGGTTGTCAATCACGTTGTCTTCACTGGCCTTTGTGGATGGCACAACACCACTGGGGGGAAGCATGGAGTTCTCTTTGTCAGCTCCTGGATCATCCTGAATGAGGGATGGAAGTGGGCCATCATTATAGTGCACTCTATCATACCCACAAATCACATTTCCTGTTAGTTTGTTTGTGGTATTGTGTGACTTTCAGTGGTGGAAGAAGTATTCAGATCAGTATTTATTACATAAGTAAAAGTACCACACAGTAAGACTGTTGTGTTCTGAGGCAGACTCTGATGGTGACTATATCAGATATAGGGTCAAATTTCAGCCATGAAAACTTACAGTGATGATGTTTCCTGCTGTGTTCTCACTGTCTGTCTGGTCATCCTGCTCAGAGGAATCTGTCTCCTCCAGAGTTTGCAGTTCCAGCTCAGATGGCAGGAGGGCACTGAGATATGGGATGGCACTCGGCCGTGCTGCAATCACTGATAAACACAGTAGCAGGGGTTAGAACTCCACAACCAGTCTTTAAAATACAGGTCGTCTTTGTACGAATCACTCACATGGGAAGGCAGTGATGTCGTCTTTGAAGAGGCTCTGAGTCTCTCCAGTCTTGGCCATGAAGCGTGTGAGTGCTCGCTCCACATCTCTCCTCTGAGTTGCTGCCTTCTCTCTCACCACTTGGTAGTCTGACACAGGTTCTCTGAATGTCTGCAGAAAGAGGAAGACACTTCAGTGACTTACTTTCTGAACTTTATGTGTCTCACATAATGAAGGTTGATGCCCTGACTGCAACTTAAAGGTGTCTGTGTCGCTCAGGGACAATCAACATCCTATACACTATACACAGCAGAAAAGCTCTGACTCACTGGTGTTTTGATGTAGGTGTGAGGGTCAGGGAACTCTGGGAAATGGCCCGGAATGTGAGGTGGATGTGTGCGTTTCTGTCCGGCTGACAGTGCTTTGGGAGTCACGGGTGGATTCGTCACTGGAGCTGAAATTCATAAGATCCAAACATCCATCACATTTGAAATCAATAAAGAAAAAAATAGAAGTTTATCCCTGTGTTTAAAAGTATTTTTTTGGTTAGAATATTAAAGTTAATAATTCCTAACTTTCCATACCAACAGTAGAGAGTAGAGCGCCTACTTACGGGCAGTTATAACCATCCTCTGTGATCTTTTTGCGTACACAGGCAGCGTGTCAACATTGAAACCTTCAGAGACACAAACAGACTGAATGCCATCACTGGTATTACGTTGTGTTTCCATTCTATAATTCATCTGTGTCCTCCAGGACTTACCCATTTCAATCAGTGTCACCACTGTATCCGACAAGGTTGGAATGCTTCTGGCTGTGTGTTCACAATAAGCTTTAGCACAGCGACCTATCTCAGTTATATCTGAAAAGGGACAAAACATGTTTATGTCACTGATACACAAAAATATTCAAATATCAGCTCTGAGGGCTCCACTTGAGGATTCAAACATACAGCTCTGCATCATCTCGGTGAGCGTCTCCACCACCGCCTTCTCTGCACTTTCGAAGCCACACTCGGTCAGCAGGGCACTGACAACAACCTGAAGGGTGCGGCGTCTGGCCAGGTGGTAGTTCTCTGCAGGGCTGGAAGCTGCTTTGCTGCCACTCCCACGCTGAATAAACACAAGAGACAACAGATATGACAGGTGAGAAAATACATCAGAAAGGTCACAAGGAAACTGGCTCATCACAGCATCTAAACTGTTGTAATCCTTGATGTCTGTACTTTAATATTACTATTTTCTGTTTACAGGACAGCCATTGCACGCCTGTCTGTTCTAAAGGAAGGATCCTTATTCTCTCTAGAGGAGTTTTGAATCGAGGTGAGTGTTGAGTGCTGACCCCAACTTTTGCACATGCCCATAAGTGATTTTATTTTTGAGTTCAACTAGATAAATAGTAACATTGCACTGTTTTTTTAAGGAGAAAGGGCCCCTTCTTATTGTCTGTGTGCTGTTTGCTGCAGGTGTTGTACTTACTTCCTTTCACAAAGGATATGACGGATTACACATGCAGAGAAATGAGCCCACACTTGCAAATTTTACAGCGCACACTCTTCATATCCACCCATGCATGTAAATGTTCTATCGTTAGCATTTACGGACAATTTAGCCATATAAACGGTGGCATGGCTAATTTAATAGCCTGTAACGAATTACAGTAGGTCCATACTGGATTCAACAGTAGTCATTTTAACTTAATGCTTGTAAAAAACATTTCAACACAGGTGAGTCTGACTGCTAGCTTAACACGATAAACCCGGGTACAACTGTAAGCATAAAAACCTCCTCTTACCCCTCCTGCATTCAGCGAACCTCCCGATGCCACCGCAGGATCCGCCATCGTAATTATCTGAACTATACTTGGTGAAATAAACTGTTTTACAGTGGCAACAGCTTTAATTCTCCGACGACCATTTAGCCGCCGTTAGTAAACACGGTATGACTGTATGACGTCGTTTCCGTCACACGACCGGATGTCGAAATTACAGCACTATATTTACTGTCGCCCTCTAGTGGCTGCATGTAAAATTTCACAAACTGAATTGTCAACTCGTCAAACCAGTTTTCTCGACAAATAAAGACTTGAGGGAGACGCTGGAGTGAAATTACAGACAGCGAGAGGAGTAGAGGTGAAAGAATACTCCACAGAAAACAATGCGTGAATACAATTTCCTCTGGTAACTGGCATGGAAAAGAGTGGTAACCCTGGTTTGCCGAACATAGAATGGTCACACATGAGATAAAATTAATCAGATGTACCATGGTTAAATGCAGTTAACATAAGTGGCTGCTCAAGCGAATTTCTAGATTTTTCGTCTGTTAGTCAGACAAAAGATTTCATCAAGAAAGTATTGTGATACACATTTTTCACGGTTTTCTGCCGTTTTATAGGCCAAACAATAAATCTAGACTAAATCGACTTTACTTGTGGCCTTAATACCGTGTGATTAATACTTTTCTCTTGATGTTATTCTAACTAACCAACTAACTATAACTAATTATAACTACCTGATATTAAAATCACGACTTGAATCAGTTGCTAGCTGAAAAATAGGTTTATTAGAGTCCAAAATGAATCCAATCACACACATTTTTTTTTTTGCCAACACATTTATCACATTACACCCACAAGTATCTGCTGCCCAGCAGCCAGACTTTACTGTACCCTGCAGTTTTCAGTGTATCCACACACCTCATTTTTTGCCAGTCAACAGGGGCAAATTCTTTGTTTAACCAAATCTGAAATAATGAATACAAAGGGACCAGTTCAACATGGTGATTTAATTTACCACCATCAATATTGTAATTGCAGTGTCCATTTACATCATGAGAGGAGATTTTCTTTAAGAAGCATGTAGGCGGTTGGCTGAGCTTCTCTGCCCAGCAGTCACCAGATGTTTTGCCTTGTTCTTGATCACGACTGTCTCCAGCACATCCACAACTTCAGGGCGAACCAAGGTAGTGTGTGACACCTGCTTCTTCTCCTTCCTCTTTTCCATCATCAGCTCTACTGGTGTGTCCTCAATAGTCTCCTGCTCCACAAATGGCAGAAAAATGGTTTCCACCAGTCCACCAACCAGTCCAAGTATTGCCAGAGTGGAGCCGAGCATGTAGATCTTCAACATGCCTCGGTTGGGCCTCTGGTTCAGCATCTCCTTAGCAAATGGGATGATCTCGCCTATGGTTTCCATATTTGTGTTACTTGATTAGTCTGTTGAAGGAAAAACAAATTGTACATAGATGTTTTGTTAGACAGAATGTCCAGGAACTGCTGATTTACTCTAAAACAAAGTGGTTTGGATAAATAGAAATTGTCTTTCTACTGTACACATAAAATAGCAATAGTGGATAGGCAGATACTCACTTTGAAGCACTCTCCAAATTCTGACTTTATCTCAGTGTTCGGCCCAGTCAGGCATTCGTAGGCGAGAGACAAGAGGAAGATTCTGCAATTTAAACACAAGTGGAGTCAGGTCAACTCCCACAGTAGCAACAAAATGCATATTCATGAGGCCACTAGTACTGCAATTGTTTTTTGGAGATTAGAGCGTGTTTGGGTAAAAGGGCATAGGTTTCCAGGACAAGAAGTGAAGCAAATATTCCCTGTAGGTGAAACTGTGCATGTATCATCACATGAGGTCTGTAAGTGTTAGATCTATCTGTCTATATAAAAGAACTCAGATCATGCAGTGATCATGAGTGTAGAGAGAATAAGTAAACCATATAAACATTCAAATACTGCATGTTACAGGACTGTTACTGAACATTGAACACCACGAGTAGTTGGTTTGTGTTGCGTGGCTTGTCACCATAACACATTGATCCTCATCAGGAGAGCTTGAATAGTGTCCAATCACAGTATGTAAAGCTGTAGAAAGCCAGTCCCATTTATTGGCTGACAGACATTTTTTGACAACTGTATGGTTACACATGGAATACCCCTTATTGAACACTAGAGATAAGATTCATTAGAAGGTTCAATAGAATCCCCGTAATCATGCAGTCCTGAGCTGCTCTGGCTCACGTACACTGACTGACCGTGGAGCTGACAGTGAAGCAGTGAGAGTATGTGTATGTCTTTGTCTGAACCCCTCCTGCCCTTTGACCTCATTCCCTCATTGCAGGAGAGGAGGGAGTGAAGTCAGGCAAGTGAGTTGTGAAATGTGTCTGATCTTTGTCACAGAGAAACATGTGTCATAAGTGCTCAGTGAAAGTGACAAGTGGCCAATGTCACAAGACGTCTGCGTGTTGGTTCAACATGTGCGCACTGAATGATAGGTGCTTTGCACCATAACATATAATTCAGCTTGATCGTTAGCCTTGCTAGAGCTCTAGGGGAGGTGAAGTCGGTTGGTCTGTTGTTTTAGCCACCACTTCTGAAAAACTACTGCATGGATTGTCATTTTTACAGACATTCATGGTTCCCAGAGGATAAAACCTACTGTCTGTGGTGATCCTCTGACTCTTTCTCTAACGCCACCAATAGGTCAAGATGTTTATTTCTCATACAGTGAAGAGAGCCAGAAACAAATGACCAACATGCACAGAAACAATAGTGAGCATAAAAATCATATGTATGCTTTTCCATTGCGTATAACAAAATATCAATATGCAAAATATACAACTAAACAAAACAAACACACAAACAAAACAAGTTGCAGTAAGTACATGCTTTCAAAACACAGAAGAGAAACTAAAAACACTCTCCCTCATCACTTATGGTGGAGGTATTCTTTTGGTGGTAATAGATCAACATTTGAACTTTTGCTCTGTAGTGATGAAATGTAGCTAAATTCAAGAACAACCTTTCCCCCTGTTACTCAGTTTTGGAGCACAGACTTTCCTCAAACGTTGCTGCTAAATTCACTACAATTGTGCTGTCAATAATGTTCCTCTTTCAGCAACTCACTTTGGATTCTGGGCATCTGAGTTTGCCACTGCTGGGAAAAGGTTGAGACTGTTTGGAGACCTTTGCCCCAAATTTCTGGTTTCTTCTGCTTGAATGGACAGTCTGTCTCTGTACTGGATCTCACCAGGTTAACCATGTTGTGTTTTAGGGGGGGTTGAGGAGGGTTTACGATGTGTGTAGATGTGAAAACTATTTCAACAGGAGGTCAGGGGGAAAAGTGTAAGTATACATAGGTTTTTTTTTAATGATGATCATAGAAAAAGAAGTCAAAAATCAAATGGAATGACTCACAATAATTTTCTGTAAGGGTTGAATCTGTTATATATATGTTTCTTTTACTTTATTATTGGAATCAGCTAAATGAAGGCCTAAAGTAAAGTGCAGGACAGGGAAAACTTAATATGACCACAAAACACAGGCCATTATGGCAACATACATTTCATTAATCATTTCATTAATTGGGATTTCCAGCTTCTGATCCTTATTCATATTGATAACAACTGAAATGTTCAGTTTGAACCTGGCTGCAAGCACAAGCCAGCAGATACAAAATCTCCCAACAGATACAAAATTTTACTTAGTAATACACTGTGTTGTTAGGGTTCTGATTTAAAAAGCAGACCATTATCAGATTATCTACTATTATATTATTAAACAGTTGCTGCCCGTTTATAGTTCTGTACTTCTAACAACAACAACACTGTCTGACCTTCTTTTCCTCTCAGGTGAGTGCAGACTTTCCTGACCAAAACTGAAGATGAACAAGTGTCTCATCTGTACTAGAGAGACTAAAGCCCCATTTGGACGAGATTAACAGGAGGAAGTGAGGTATGAAATCTAAACTGTTCTTCATCGTTCTGGGCCTGGCAAAGATACAGTGTGAATTTTTGGTCCTTCTCAGCATCATTTAATTTTTTTGTTTTTTGAGTGTCACAGTAATCCATGGTTACACTGCAAACAAAAACTGCTAGTAGCAAACTCAGCAACTTTTAATGGAGCCTTCAGAAATATAGGCTGTGATTACTACTGTGCTAAAAATACACCCAAAATAGGTCAGTTTTAGACAGGATCTGTCACCTTGTTTTTGAACAAACTTTTTTATTCAAACTCAAACTTAAATCCCTACTGTAAATACCTTATACCTTCTGACCTCCTGACAATTAAGAATATGAGTGATTCTGGCCACTTGATTACGTCACCAACTATAGCAGAAATACTCATATTCATATTAAGATTCATATTAAAATTTTAAAGAGGTTTTATTTCTCTAATGTCTTTGCATCACACAAAATGAAGACATGGAGTAACTAATAGGATTTTCAGCGTATGCACCAGGCAAGCAACTCTGATAGAACTGAATGGGCGCCATTTTCAATCTGGTAACCAGCTCTAATAATACATTCATGCATACGTGGCTGTAAGCCAGATCTTATAACACATCTAAGGTTTCTCTCCGTCTTTACAGTGGATGTATTGGCCAGCCAATCAGCGTTTTTCTGCCAATGTTAGCTGATGTATGACGTCATTGGTTGTGACATGTCTTGTCATTGGCCATGACCTTCTCAGAGGAGCGCAGAGAGATGGAGACGCCAAATTATTATTATATATATAATTATTATAATAATTATTTAGTTATTATTAAACACCAATAATTAGCGATGGCGAGATGAAGCTTCATGAAGCATTGAGGATTTCCATCCAATTGGTTCACTCATGGGCCGAAGCTTCATGGGGCTTCATTTGCTCTACTGTGCCATCAAGTGGACAATAAATGTAAAACAGGCAGAGTGATTATAATGACACATTACTTTGGTGTGTGAAGCTTTGAAAATGAATAAATGAATGAATGATGTTTATGATGCCAATACATAAATTATGAACTTATTGGGGTGGGGTCAAAAGGGAAAGTGGAAAAAATTTGGGGGAAGGGTTGTGATGTGAATGTGCTTGTGTTACTTGATTTGTGACCATGCTTATATTACTAGGGATAACACACAGTTTTTGGTGAATTCTTTGAAAAAGTTGACACCACAGTTTTTGATGTCGGCCACTGTAGGTAGGTGGTGGGTCATCGTTTGAAGTGGGAAAAAAAGCCAAAAAATGTCACAGTAAGGCATCAAAAACCTTTAAAAATTATCCTAGTATATAGTAAGCCATCGAAAAATGTCATAGTATACTAAGGCATCAAAAATTGTTAAAAAATGTGATAGTATACTAATGCTTCAAAAATGATTAAAAAAGTTCATAGTATAGTAAGACATCAAAATGGACAAAAAAATATCATAAAGAAATGTCATAGTATAGTTAGGCGCCAAAAATGTCAGAGTATAGTAAGGCATGTAAAACCATCAAATGTTGTAGTTTAGCTGCAGTGTTAAATATTTATCTGTGTTTTCATGGCTAAACTGTTGATGAGGAATAGGTAGTAGTGTACTGATCATTTTCCTTTACATGTTTCTCTTTGATTTCCTCCAGGTGTCACCACTTTGTCCACGACATCGTCGACGATAGCAGAGACATGGATCCATGATTGGAGAGACATTGTTGAGGATGAGGGAGACATCATCCACGATCAGACAACACTGTCCATGATTGCAGAGACCTTGTCAAAGGTGAGAGGGACGTTGTCAGAGACGTCGTCCACGATCACAGAGACGTAGTCAATGATCACAGAGAGTCTTCGTACAATGAAGAAGTTCTTTGAGGCCAGGACAGAGGACTCCAGGTAATTCACAAACAGCTTTACATCAACTGTCCAACACAGAGCACTGATATTAAACTGTTTATGTTCAGTATTTGATCTTCAGTTTGAATAGTTCATTATTTGTTTAAAAAAAAGACTTAACTCATCAGTGAAGTTTATATAGGAACAAATCAAAGAAAAGGAAGAATTTAAGGATAAAACGACTGTTACTGTAAAGTATTGGAAAGATAATGACCAGTTATGCCTTGTTAGGTTTTTTTTTTTGATTAATGTTGTTTGAAAAACCAGGTTTTAAACAAATGTTCTATGTGTTTCAGATGAATTCACAGAAACAACAGGATCCACCAATGGTGATGGTAAGAAAATATTTTTATTTCTATAAAAAACAGATCAATAAAATGTTTATGAAACATCACATCAACAAACAAATTTATTCACTTGTAAAAATATAATTATGAAAGAAAGACACTTGAACTGTGTCTCAAATGTCACAGAGCTAAAGAAAAACCATGTAACTTAAGTACTAACATAAAAAGTGTAATAATAGAAGTAATCTGCAACATTAAAATAATGTACATAATGTATTAGTAATATATATTCATAGAAGTAATGTAATTTAGATGTAATGTAATAATTGTCTCTACTACAAAAGAAGTTTGCAGTAATTGAATGTAGGTTGCATAACTAAAAGGTATCTGTAAATTTAGAAATAATGTATAGTATAAAATGGTAAAACTAATATAATAGCCAATGTTAAACTAAAAGTAATAAAAAAATAATGCAGAAGTAATAGCATGTAACATAAAGATGAAAATGTCATGGTATAGTAAGGCATCAAAAATGGTCAAAAAATATCATAATAAAGTATGGCGTCAAAAAATGTCATAGTAGTAAGGTATCAAAATGGTCAAAAAATGTCACAGTATAGTATGGCGTCAAAAAACATGAAAAAATGTCATAGTATAGTATGGCGTCAAAAACGGTCAAAAAATGTCATAGTATAGTATGGCGTCAAAAAACATGAAAAAATGTCATAGTATAGTATGGCGTCAAAAACGGTCAAAAAATGTCATAGTATAGTATGGCGTCAAAAAACATGAAAAAATGTCATAGTATAGTATGGCGTCAAAAATGGTCAAAAAATGTCATAGTATAGTATGGCGTCAAAAACATGGTCAAAAAATGTCATAGTATAGTATGGCGTCAAAAACGGTCTATAGAA